>NC_133658.1:52319005-52660510 GCF_037893015.1 Macrotis lagotis
TTCAACTTTTTATTGACATAAGCTTTATATAATCTTTAACTTTACACAAGTTTTTAGACATCCAAACAGAGCAGCTTTCATCTAACACAGAGGACGAGGCAATATATACACACATCTGCATGATACAGTTCTGTACAAAACTGTATTTTTTCAGAAATAACTGAAAACTCAACTTTTTCTCAACAAACCTGCACCATCATGGAAGTCACCATGTTATCAAAGGCCCTGCAACAGAGAAACAGATCAATTAAGAGAAAGAAAAGATTGTAATGAGTGCCATAATGATGGTGAGGGAAATTCTTCAGTGTTTCTAGTTGACAGAGTATCACTGATATTTTTCATCACATTAGCTGACAAGGTAGGTATATGATGAGAGAACTTGTGAAAGCTTTCAAGTGCATCCCCAATAAGCTGAGCCCACTTTAGAGACGAGGAAACTCAGCCACCGAAAAATCCCAGCCCTGAAGAGCCCTGGAGCAAATGAAATTCAGAAAAAGTCTGCCTGCTTGAATGGACCCCAGGACTCCAGGGGTGCGACTGGTCTACAAGTGCAAGGGTGTCAGTGAAGGGGAGGAGAAGTTGGGGAAGGATAACTTCTAGATCCCAGAGAAGTCTTATGTAAAGGATCCACAAAACCCCTTGCAGCCAGGTTGGTATGGGCTGGTCTATCTGGTGCTGGGCTTCAGTGATATGTCTGGATCAACACTTAAAATAGAGTGAAGACAGGCTCCTGGCCAAGGAGCTAACAGTTCAAAAGTAGGAGCCCAATAAGGCAAATGTTTCTCCTGGAACTGATTAACCAACAAGGGAGAACCAGCGGAAGTTAAGTCCTGGAATGGACCCCAGTCCATCTTCACCTCTGTGACCCAGAAGAGAAGGAGTGGCTGGATATGCATCCTGGCTCAAAGAGGTCACGGAAAGGATGGGCAGATTCCAGAGGCCAAAACTGTATAGTCAAAGTCAGTCAAGGAGGAATTGAAAGCTCTCGATAATTTAACTCTGGAGTCATAAAGAAAACATTCTGATGAATGGATGAACCCCCCCTTATTCTGAAGGAAAAGATGTGCAGATGATGAGAGTAAGGGCAAAGAAAGGAAGAATAGTAAACATGGCCTGGTAAAGAGGTGATAGGCAGTGCTAATGTGCAGAATGAGGAATGCCAAAACAAAAGAGCATTTTTTTTTAGCTAGGTTTGACAAAAAAGAAGTATCAAAGAAAGGGCAGGATGGATCATTAGAATGGCAGGATGACAGGAGCCAAGGCTCCATGACCTCTCAGGTCCCTTCCAGCTTTAAATCTATGATAGAAAGGGACATGCAGAGAGAGATAAACACTTAGAAAAAACACTGAGTTGATCTTGAGTTCAAATCAGTAGACACAAATGAATTTTCCATCTCAGGATCTGAAAGAACCAGCTCATGTGACATGCACTACAATAAATCAGCTTTACACAAAAGATGGGGAGTTGTGGCTAGGCTGCCTAGGATTACAAATTCAGTATGAGTTGGTATGGATTCAGTCACAAAAGCTGGTGCCATCTCTGCATCATCTAGAGAGAACTCATGTCTAGAATGAAGGAGATGTTCTACTTCACTGCCCTATGGCTGGCCATTGACCACACCATTCAGGCCCATCTTGGGTGTCCTGTTTTATGAAGGATGTTGATAAGCTGAAAAGTAAAACAAGGAGAGAATGCAGGAAGTTGAAGGGCCTACAGATTGTGACTTGGGGATCAGCTGAAGGCCTTGAAGATGTTTTGTTTAAAGAAAAGTCAAGAAAAGACTTAAGGGAAGGATATCATGCTTCTTTTCAAGTGTCTTAAGGGTCACCTTGTTTAAGAAAGACCAGCTAGGTGGTGCAGTGGATAGAGCACCAGCTGTGGAGTCAGGAGTATCTGAGTTCAAATCTGACCTCAGACACTTAATAATTACCTAGCTGTGTGGCCTTGGGCAAGCCACTTTAAGCCCATTGCCTTGCAAAAAAAAAAAAAAAAAAAAAAGATCAGACTTGCTCTGTTTGGCTCCAAAGCAAATAAGGGAAGTGGAAGGAACAAACCTTTAAGCATCTAATGTGTCCAGGCTCTGTGCAAAGGGCTTTTCAAATATCATCTCATTCCACCACTTAATGCTTTGAATGAATAAGAATTAACAGGAGGAAGCCCAAAAGGGTAAACTTAGGCAAGCTGTAAGGAAAACTTGGATATCTGAAACTGGATATCAGAAAGCTGATTGCTTTGTTCAGCCAAGGCCAGGTGATCTCAGGCAGGATAAGATGTGGATGATAAAATTCTTGTTCAAGAATGTACTAGATCAATGGCCTCTTTAGAACCCTTTTCTGGATGATTATTCAAACTTCCAAGATGTTTTAGAGGGATATAAAGAGGCCAAGCTACCTTGAGCTATGAAATCCACACTGACTTTAGTGATAAGGCAATTTCGCAATTTCGAAGAAACCTAGAGCTTCAGTTCCCTTTGTATATTGAACAGAAAGTGAAGAGGAAGTTTTGTTCAACTCTTGGTTATTGAAGAGGCCAGAGATGGTGATAAAATGCCTGTTCTACTTGATAGAAAAGGGTCATCACTAGCTGGTCTTCAGTGAAAGCTCATGCCCCTCAAGAAAAGAAAGCTTTTGATTTAGTGTTAAGTGGCTCATCCTTAAATGATTTTCCAAATAGTTACATCTCTGTAGCCAAGCAATGGCCCACAAAAAAAACTGATGAAAAGCAACCCACTCACCTAGAATGAATACGGTCTCCAGGGTTATAGAAGGGGTTGCACATGACATCTGTGTAGGAATTATGTAGCTTTCGAAACATCTGAAAAAGAGACAACAGGGTTTTTAACTAAGATGTACAAAGTGACCACCAGGCTGGATTTCTGGCTTCTCAGCACTTTACGAGAATGAAAAAAAAAAAGGAGGAAAAAAAAAGACTGATCTAGCAAGTTGCTTTGAAATCTTCTACACTCACACTGCGGATCTCGTTGTCTCGAAGTGCTGTGTTGGAGGAATCCACCACCATAACAAATTTCACCTTGGAATTCGTCACATAGCCATATCTGTGCAGCTGGTTAGGGAACATGCTTTTAACACAGGGACTGCTGTGATTGCAAATGAAACAAACAAAGCATCAACATGAAGAATATGCAAGCGTGTGTCCATCTGTTCACACTTTCACAGCTCCATGACAAAATCACTTTGGAAAAACAAAGTGAAAACCTTGCAATAATAGATACCACAACAGGTCTGACCATGCCAGAGTGACCTGTCCAGTCCATGTGCATCTTTGTTACACTTAGGTGAACCCTTATGTATGTAAACATAATATTCACATGGGTCTGATATCTTCCCCCCTTTAAAAGCCTGAGGTTTTGGAGGATAGGGTCCAGATCTCATTTATTTTTATATTTTCTTGAGGGTGTGGTACAATGCTTTGACCACAAGGGATGCTTAGCTAATGGCTGCTGAATCTTTTAAAATTGTTGTTAAATGTAACAAAGAGGAAAAATCTCATACTGCTTTAAAATTTAGTGAGTTGACATATCAAAAATCCACTGCCTATAGGTAAATTTGGAATGTGCTTCCATTTCAAAACAAGTTTCCAGACCCAAACATTTTATTTGCAAAACTCATAGTTTCAGGAATTCAGAATCCTTCTAGTTCCATCTCTGCCTTTAGTCAAGTCAATTAGTCAAAAAGAATTCATTAAATGCTTCCTCTGAGCTTTACAATGTACTATACTCTGGAAGATGGAGGATTCTTGTCACTGGATCTAGACTTTAAAGGAAGCTCAACTAATTTTATATGTAAGGAAACTTATACTAAGAAAAGTAAATTGATTTACTCCAGATTATAGACAGTAAGAGAAGCAATTTACTGGTTATTTAGAATGATTGATATATGAAGAGATGAAAAGATGACCCCTTACCAAAAATAGTATCCTCATCAGAAAAATATCGAAAAACAGAGGAAGTAAGAAGTATCCTGGGAAGAGCAATGAGGCCCTTTGGAATTACCTTTCTTTGAGTCTCAGTGGCTCTTCCTGCCTATATGAACATGTGAAAGTCACCTCACCCCACCAGCTTCCTGACAGATAAAGTGAGATCCCCCAGGCAAGGAAGGAGAAGTCTGAGTCCCCAAGTCATCTATAAATTAGTTTAATGCTAGTTCTATATTGCAACTATCTTCGGAATGCAAGGTTAGCTTTCTTCTTGAATCAATCAACAAACATAAAGTGCCTAATTGTTTTCAAGCCCTGGGGATAAAGCAATCAAAACAGGAAGTCTTATGCTTAAGGAATTTGTATTCTAAAAGGAGAAGCACCACCACACATACAGACATAGACAAAATAGACAAGCTTATGTCAAAGGAGAGGAGACTGGATAGTGTGGAGAAGGCTTCATGCAAAAGATGTCACTTTGACTGAGTCTTGGAACATGTGAGGGAATGAATCTAAGAGACAGAAGTGAAGAGGAAGAACATCCCAGAAATGGTGGGGGAACCGGTGCAAAGGCGTGGTGAGGGGGGCAAAGTTTCATATATGAAGAGGAGCAAACAGGCTGATTCCCTGCATCTCACCTGGCTAGTGCATACCAAAGAGGGGAGGGATGTATAACCAAGCCAGAAGGGAGTCAGGTTGTGAAGAAATGTAAGTGAAAAAGAGAGGAGCTGATAGCAGATCCAAGAGGAAACAAAGGGTCATTCCCAGTCTACTGACACTATGAGAGAGAGAGATTCACTTGAGAAAAATCCCTTTGATGATCGTATAGAAGATGCAGAGAGGGGAAAAATTTGGGCAAGAGCTCAGGAAAGATCAAGGGTAGAGGCTGTGAGTGGATAATAGGAGAAAAGAGAAAAATGTTAGAGGATAAAATTGATTTTTCAACAGACAGGATATTGGGAAGGGGGAAGAGGGAATTTAAGAAACTGAAGATGTCATTGAGGCAAAGAAGTTTTGAATTAATCAACTGAGGAAGAAGAGGTCTGAATTAACAGACTATTTGTGTGGTCCTAATGAACCAGATAAGGGCTAATTCTCAAATTGTGGTGTATGAAACACATGCCAAGATCAATCGGCCCCTAAACAATTGCCTACAACTGTAGAATGAATGCTCAGAAATCGAGCTCCATCTGTGGGCACATGCAGCAACTTCTTTCATTCAAAGACCCCCTGTCTGGCATCAAAAGATACACTTTGTAGTCTTCTGTGGGGTAGAGGAGTCCCAGGTAGAGCTCCCTCTGGTCCACGAGGGCCTTTCCCATGGCAGAGACCTTCTCGTCCACCACATCGAGAGATGTGTGCACCGTGTAATGAAACTTCAGTTCCTGCTCTGCGGGGATGCTTCGGATGTAGAGCGGGTAATTCTGCAAGAAGGATAAGGCTTTGGTCACAACACAATGCGTCCAACTGAACTCAAAACCTCAATTTCAAACATCTACTGCATCACCCATGGTAAATGCTATACAGCCGACGAGTCTATCCCTGCGCCTTTCCTCAGAACTAAGCCTGTAACTTTCTGTTTCGTTTTTGCCAGGCAGTGGGGTTCGGCGGCCCGCCCAAGGCCGCACGCCCGGGTCATTATGAAGTGTCTGAGGCCGGGTTTGCTCGGTCCACTGGGCCGCCTAGCCGCCCCTGGCCCAAGAGTCTGAACCAAAGGAAAGGAATCCGTATTTATTAAGGAATAATTAATAACAGCTGACATTTCAATGTTTCTTTGTGCCAAGGGCGCTCGTGAATATTATTGACTTCATAATGACGCTGCTTTATTCCCATTGGACAGTTGTTGCTCAGGGTCGCATAGCTGCTCAATGCCCGCGGCTGGATTTGAACTCGGGGCTGCGGGAGGCCCCAGTCTTCGCTCCACTAGATGCTGGAGCAGGTTTCTGCAGCCCCATCCTGGCGGGGGGCCGCCTGGGGTCACCCCCACTCACCGGGCGGCGCCGAGCCCCCCGCGGGAGAGAGGACCGCGGCCACCCCGACTCCTGCCACCCCCTAAAGTGTCAGCAAAGAAAGGAGCGAATGCCCCGCCCCGCGCATGCGCCCTCCCGAGGCCCCAGCCCCCGCCGGTCCGGGGAGGCCCTCGGGCGCCTCGGGGCGGGGCCGGCCGCCGGGAGTGGGGGCGGGGCGGGGCCCCCAGCTCGGGGCGGCCGGGGGCTCCCGCGGGGGGCGGGGCGGGGCGCGAGTTCCGCCGCGGTGGGGGGGCCGTCCGGTCGCGCTCACCTCTTTGGCGATCACGGCGATGCACACCGCCATCTTGGCAGGGGGCGGGCCGGTCACGTGAGCGCCCTCCCACTTCCCGGTCCCATCACGTGCCCGGCTGCCGCCCCGCTCCCGCCTCACCGCTGCCTCGGCCCCGCCCCCGCCTCGCCCCCGCCTCGCTCCCGCCACGCCCCGCCCCCGCCTCGCCACGCCCCGCCTCGCTCCCGCCCCGCTCCCGCCTCGCCCCGCTCCCGCCTCGCTCCCGCCACGCCCCGCCCCGCTCCCGCCTCGCTCCCGCCTCGCTCCCGCCTCGCCACGCTCCCCCCGCCCCGCCTCGCTCCCGCCTCGCTCCCGCCACGCCACGCCCCGCTCCCGCCTCGCCGCGCTCCCGCCACGCCCCGCCCCGCTCCCGCCTCGCTCCCGCCATGGCCGCGGCGGCCCTGCTGCTCGGCGCCGGCCTGCTCCTGGGCCGCGCCCTCCTGGGGGCCGAGGCCGCCCCGCGACCCCCCAACCTCGTGCTCCTCCTCATGGACGACGTGAGTCCGGGCCGGGCGGGGGGCGGGGGTGCGCGCCGGGGCGCCAGGCCCCGAGGGCGAGGGGCGGCCGGGGGGCACCCGGGCGGCGAGGACCCGGCCCGGCCGCTGTTCCGCGTGCGCCCGGAGAGCCCGGGACCCCCGGGGCTGCTGAGGACCCCCGGGGCGGTCCGGGACAAGCCCCGCTCCCGAGGGCCGCCGTGACTGCTCCCTCACCCAGAGGCGGCCCAGTGGATCCAGGAGGTGAGGGAACGAGAAAGCCAAGCTGGCACTGAGGTGGGGAAGGAGAGAGGAGTTGGGCAGAGCCCGGGTTGAACCCCAGAGGACGTCGAGCGGAGATGCCCACTGCCAGCCTGCCATTACCGAAGGAGGAAGTGGGGCCGGGGAGGACAGGCCGGGAGGCACCGCTTAGACATGATGGACCTTGGTGGTCGAAGAGCCGAAGGACAGAAGAGAGCCCAGGACCTCCTGGACCTTGCGCGGCTCTTCCTCTACGTCCACGATCATACACTATAGAATCCTAGACTGAAAGGTGAAGGAGTCCTTACCTGGCAGATGGTGCCACCCTGTGTATTCACCGCTTTATTGGAATCCATTTATCCCTATTAGCAGTAAGCTGTCTGAGGGCTAACAGCTTATCTAGACTCTTCCCCCAGCACCGCCATAATACTGTCCATTCTATAAATATTCGTTCTGTGAGTGAAAGAATGAAGGTCTGTTGACAAAATCCTTTTGACAGATGAATAAACTGATGCTTGGAGAAATGAAATCAATTATTCTGGAGAATGATAGGATTTAAAGGTGGAAGGGGTCCTAAAGATCATCTCATGCAATCCCGTTATTTCTTCAGTGAGGAAGAAGGAACTAAGTCTCCAAGAAAGCATTTTCAGTGTCTTCTGTCCCAGGCACTGCCAAGGACTTTTATTATATCACTTGATTCCCTACAGTCCTTCAGGATAGATACTATCATTATTTCCATCTGCCTCCAATGACTTCTACACAGCACTAAGAGGCAGAGCCTTGGGACCCCCAGGTCCAGTGCTGAGTCCTTATCTGCCCAGTGCAGGCTCAGGAACCTGAGCTTGGAGGACCACCATCCTTGATCTCAAAGCCCCAGAACCTTGGAGTTGTGCGTATTATACTTGGCTGGCCTTCTGCTTTGAGCCCCAGGAGAACCCAGGCTACAGGCTGGCCATCATCTTTATACATCTGGCATAATGTATGGACACGCTTATTGCCTCTGCATATAGGAAGCTGCAGCTCAGTCAGGTGTCAACCATAAAACTGTGAAAACGTTAAAAACATAGGGTTAACATAAAATGACAGAAAATATTTAGACACTTTTAAGTTTTATTCTCTAAGATCTTATCTCTAAACCTTAAGTTGGAGACCATCTATCCAAGTTGATCACCCGAAACTGGGAAAGAAATGAGACTTTGTTACAGAAACAGAAAATAGAGAAAATCATTAACCTCCTTAGTGGCCTAACTGTAGAAGTTGCACAACATCTCTGCCTAAAACTGCTCCTCAAAGTTTATCATTTTTGCACAATATTATCTGAAACTCATGTCTCCTGCAGAACAAAACTGGTCTCCCAGCATTCTGCTCATGCTCTTCTAAATTTATGACTAACATAGGGAAAGATACCTTGGCAACTTAATTTCTAACATACTGACATGTGAAGACTGAGCCTTCTCCAAAGAAATCAATCTTTTTATCTTTTTAGGATATAGTTATATATTATATATTTTTAGGATATAGTTTTAAGAAAGTATTTTAACACAGATTATGTGGAACAAGTGAGGATCAGAGCTGGGAGCTCTTGAACAGAGCTCACTGCCGCATTCCAGCTCCGCCATTTTTCCTGCTTCTAAGACTGAGGAATATCTTCCCCTGCCTGTGCCTCAGTATCCTCACCTATTAAATGTACTAGATGGTTCAACTCCCCTTGGCCTTGGAGGTGTCTTTCAGCCATAGACCTATGATACCTGCTGCTTTCTGGGCAAGGGAAGCCTAGGAGAAAGGAGGAGGAAATATAGGCAAAAGACTAGAATAGGAGCAGCTTTAGTAGAATCCTGCCCTGGGCTTAAGTTTTCCAGTTATTGCCAACTTTTTGCCTGGCCCCAAGTTTAGATGAAATCTGAACCAGCAAGTCTCAAACATCATGCTGGGTAGGTAGACACAATTCTAATGATAATGATAACAATAATAATAATAGTAATAATAATAATGTTTTGTCCTTCATTCTCAAAGACCATAACATCAGGGAGGTGATGCCATGATAAAAGCAGGCAAATCAGATTTGAGTGAGGTAGCTGTACTAAGTCATCATCCTCACTTTCTCTTCCAGAACCATCTGGTTCCAGTGACCAGATATGAGTCAGGATGTCTGGAGATGACCCTGTATGGGAGGCAATCAGAGTTAAATGACTTCCCCAAGGTCACATTACTAGTAAATGTCTAAAGCTTGATTCAAATTCCTGTCCTCCTAATTCCAAGGCCAGTATACTCTATCCAGTGTACCATCTAGCTGCCCTAATCTTAATCCTATCAAAACTTTGGCTGACATCTACTATGTTTTCCACCCTTATATTACCTACTTAAAGGGTGGCAAGCAGTCTTAATTTAATTTTATCTAGCATTTGGGACACTAAACAAGGAAGGAAGATATATTTGAGAATCAAAATGATAGAGATTCTCGAACAGTGGTCACCAAAATAGGGGTTGGGGAAGCCTTCCTGAAACAGTGGTCAGTCGGTAAACCCCCTTGGATCTCCCTTCTTTGTTTTGGATGAGTCAGAATGAATTGCACAGGCAACCTTATCTCATCCTTTTTAATTTCTATTTTGTGTAAATTTTATGAAGTACATAATTATTGTATAATAGTCCATATATATAATATACAAATAAGTAAACATAGCCATATTGGCAGTGCATGCTCAAAAAAAAAAATTGAGAGCAGTGTGGGAGCCAAAAAATTTAGAGAACACTTCCCTAGAAAATAAGAGGAACCACCTCTTTGTCTATCAGTCCGCCTCCAAACCATACCCAAAATGTTTGTGTAGCTATATGAAAGTTTTCATGACTGTTTCAGGTTACTGATTGTTCTAGTTAAGAGTTTCCCCAAAATATAAAATTCAGACAAGTTGAGATAGACGTTATGTAGAAATGAAGCTTCATAGAGAAATATGTTCTTAAATTAATAAATCTATTCTTCCCCCCCCCCCCCCCCCCATCCCCTTGTCCACGCTAGGAGATGAGGTCAATGAACTTTTAGTAAAGTATCTTGCCCCCCCCCCCAGGACTCCTGGTAATTCCCTGCTTCCAGTCAAAAGACCAGCCCCTGACTATAAAACACTGGATCCCTGATTTAGCCTGAAGGGATTAAGTCTTTAAACTACCTCCCCTCCTCTGCATGTTCCTGATTACCTCATCTCTGCTTTTTGAGCTACTGCCGAATGCTCCCTTCATCCTCCTTAAAAGCTCAGTTTACTCCTCAGTTGAGCTGCTCACCCTCCTTTGGAGGGCAGCTGCTTAGCAGGGATTGGGATCCTTCACCCCTTTGCTCTTCTCTATTACTTACCACTTGCTTACTTGTCTTACTGTGAAGGTAGCCTGCTCTGGGGGAACCTGCATCCCCCAAATAACCTCCCACATTTTCCTCCCTCCAGCTGCCTTGATGTTCTCACCAGCCCAACTTGTTTCTTCTTAACTTCACTACTACTATTAAATGCACTGTAGTCACCTGTGAACATTTGCTGTAAGCTGTGAATTAAAACTTGGGCCTTTTCTCCAAAAAATAAAGAAAAAAAGAAATGAAGCTTCAAAGAAGATAGCAGATAAATAAAAATATAAACAGAGGAAATGAAAATAAATACGTATTTTTATATATTTACCACATATATGATCTTAACATAATTGATTTCCTTCCTAAATATATCATGAAAGTGACAGGACTAGGCCTCTAATGTCTCAATGCATCTTATTAGTTATTGGGTTAAAAAAAAACCCGAAGATACAGAAGATACAGAAGCAGTGAGAGAAGAAAGCTTGTAACACCATGAAGAGATTCTGGATTCTGAGTCAAGTGACTTTCCGAGTTGTTTTCCTGCTCCCTCATTTTAAAACATTTGTCAATGTAGTTGCTTTTTTCCACTTCTCTTTCTTACTAGTTTGTTCTTTCTGAGCTCCAGACCTTGACATGCTCTCCTTTGAGTGCCTCTGTCTGTAGCTGCTGGGCCCCCAGTGTCTAGCTTTGTCTGAATTCTGACTGAGACTCCGTCATAAAAAAAAAGGGGTCTTGTCTCTGGGAAGAAGGCAGGAAGCCTTCTCATTCCTGAGGCAGAAAATGTACAGGGCGTGATGCCAGGTGGCCACAGTGGGCAGTTTTCTCAGGGGATTGTTTCTTCTCAACCATTGTCTGTACATAGAAAATAGCTTGAGGGACAAAAATACCTCCCTGGATTCCTTTTGTCACTTAAAACTTGAATGCATATTCAGAAATCATTAGATGTTGAGCTCCATGAGGGTCATGGCTTGCTCTTCCTTGTATCCAGATTTTTTTTGTTTTTTCAAGGCAGTGGGGGTAAGTGACTTGCCCAAGGTCACACAGCTAGGCAATTATTAAATGTCTGAGGTCAGATTTGAACTTGGGTCCTTCTGACTCCAGGGCTGGTGCTCTATCCACTGTGCTACTCAGTTGTCCCTATCCAGATCTTTTTTATACAGATATGAATTTTACTAAAATGAAGTCTAAATATTACAGAGTTTTCGGTGATAGAATTTGGTCAACAGTGTATAGGAAGAGCTAAGAGAATATGTGTGTGTGTGTGTGTGTGTGTGTGTGTGTATACACATACATATGTGTGTGTAATAAACACGTGCAATATCTATGATATACATACATGTACAAACACCTATGTATGTACAGCATACAACCACATGTGCTTTTTTTGCATCACTCTTCACAGGTTGGCACACAGTAGCTGCTTAATAAATGCTTATTTTGTCTGATCTAGATCTGTACTCTTAGTAGTGTGAATTGCAGCCTATCCAAGCTATCTCATCTATCCCTCAAAATCATTTTCTGTGCGTAAACTTTTTTTTCATTTTAAGAGGAAAATAGAGAATGAAAGGGGGGGATTTTTTGTTATTGTTGTTCTGTGTTGGGAAGCGGTTGAAAAATTGACAGACTAGACCAAATGGGGAAGCACGAGAAACCTACATTTAGCTAACCTCCGGGGATTTTTCTTGTTTCCTCTCTAGGACTTTAATAGTAACAATATTAATAAAATGATAATAATGATTGTCCTTTGTTCTTAATGAAAACCATGATATCAGGGAGGTGATGCCTTGACAAGCCCATAAATTGGATTTGAGTGGGGGTTGGGGCAGGGTAGGCTGTGCTTAGTCACCAGCCTCACTTTCTCTTCCAGAGCCATCTTGGTCCAGTGGCCAGATGCAAATCAGAACTACCAAAGATGGCCCTGGAGGTTCAGACAGTTGTGGTTAAATGACTTGCCCAAGGTCACCAGCTAGTGTCAAGTGTCTGAGGTTCTATTTGAACTCAGGTCATCCTGTCTTTGGGATGATCCTCTATCCACCCTTCATCTATAGTAATAAAATAGTAATGTTAATAATAATTCCTTATGCTTATATGACTCTTTATTAGATAATCTATAATTCTGAAATATCTTGTAAGGCATGGTGAAATAATAATAACAATAATAATACTTTATGTTTATATGACACTTTGCTTAATACTTTACAGATGGTATATAAGTCTAAAAATATCCTTGTAGGGGCATAGTGAAATAATGTTCACATGACATTTTCCTTAGTACTTTACAGATAGCATGTAATTCTGAAAATATCCTTATGGGGTAAATAGGATTCCAGATATCCCATGGCAAGGATGTGGAATCAAGGGAGTTAAAAAAAGTGGTTCCAGTTTATCTAGAGTTACCATGAGAAGATAGAAGACTTAAGTTGTCTGACTCATGGAATGAACTGATAGAATTCTTTTTCCTTCTCTTAGCCCATGAAGTACATGCACTGCAAATTCTATCAGTGAGTACTCTTTACTATTTAGATTTCATTTTAAGAAAATCCCTATTTATATAAAAATAAAGTTATAGAAGACTTTGCATTACAAAAATATTAAAAAAAATAGTTTGCTGAGAGTTGTAGAGATTTGGTTTTTTAATAGCTCAGCTTTGTCAGAGACAGAGAGTGGCCACTGCCAATGAAAGATCAATCAGAATTTGAGATGAAACATTTCTGAAATTAGAATGGAAGGGTTTTCCCTTGGGAAGAACCAAGTGCTTCTGAACTGCAAGTGTGAGGACTGTGTAAAATGATGGTCGTGAGTGAGTGATCCACATGGAAGAGTTGAATTGTTCACCTGTCCTGTTGTTTCTTCCTTCCTGCAGATGGGCTGGGGAGACCTGGGCGTGTTTGGAGAGCCTTCTAGAGAGACCCCTCATCTAGACAGAATGGCTGCTGAAGGGATGCTTTTCCCCAATTTCTATACTGCTAACCCCCTATGCTCTCCATGTAAGTCAACTTGAGCTGGTCCTCCAGGGTGCCAGGGTAGGGACCTCCTCAGCTGACAGTGAGAAACTCTGGGCGCCCCCCCTCCCAGAGCTCTGGTTAGTGACTGGTCTGTTGGAGCCTTCCTGTTTTTACAGGGACTCATCTGGAGAGAGGTCCATCTGTTAGAAGGAGCACTGGACAAGCAGACAGAAAAGATCCAAGTTCAGATCCAGTGCTGACTTGTAAGAGCTGAGTAATGAAGTCACTTAACTGAACCACTGTTTTCTCATGTATAAAATTGTAATGATGATGATAATGGTGGTGAGGACCTGAGTTGCTGTAAGAAACAAATGAGGTGGTATATATGAATACCTTGCAGACTTTGTCATTAGGTAAACATCAGGTGGCATTTATCACCTTTATAAGGTATTGAGAGCTTAAGCCTCTAATCCCGTCCTGATAAGAAATTACTTTGTATTCCTCATGGAATGTTATGAACACCCTGAAGAGGAGGAAAGTGGGAAATATTCCTGAGAAGGGAGGGTTGGAAGGATAGTGTTGAGGACCACCTCAAGATCCCATAAGCCATTGGAGAGGGAGGTATGGTGGCTTTAACTGCCAAGTTACAGCCATTCAAGATCTTTCCTTCATGCCCATTTTGTTGTATTTTTTAAAAAATGTTATTTTCAATACTAAATTCTCTCTCTCTAGTCCCTCTTCTACCCATTGAGAAGGCAAAAAATACAATACTCATTATACACATGGAGTCATGCAAAGCATTTTCGCATTAACCACTTCATTTCTTTTTCAATTACTTTATTCCAATCTAAATGTGCCCTTTTCCCCCAGATATTTTATTTTTTACAATTACATATAAAAAATTTTAACCTTCATTTCTTCAAAATTTTGAGTTCAAAATTTCCTCCTCTCCCCTCTAATGAAAAGACAAGCATTTTGATATAGTTATACGTATGCAATATGCAAAACATATTTCCATATAAGTTATGCCATTATCCATTTCTTACTGTTTTTCCTGTCTTTTTAGCAAGAGCAGCACTTCTCACAGGCCGCCTTCCCATCCGCAATGGATTCTATACAACCAATGGGCATGCCCGAAACGGTAAGGATTTTTGTCCTTTTACCCTCATAAATCCCTTCACTCCCTCCCTTTCCTTGGTTAAGTAGCTCTGCCAAAAGTATTAGGCCAAAAGATAGAAAAGGACTGAGGCTGGAGCTGTCCACCAGTGAGACCCCAGAGCTTCTAAAGGCTCAGGCTGGTGGAGAAGCAGGAAGACCCCAGGTCAGTGGCAGCCGACTGAGCTTGAGGTGATAGATTTAGACACGCTTTTAGAAAGTTTGTTTCTCTTGATGTAGGACAAAAAAGACAAAGACTTGTCAACTCCTTCTGGGTGATCCACCCTGCTGGCAGGGGAAGGTGGCAGAATAGAGTCTGGAAAAGCTTCAGAGGACCCCCCCACACACACACACACACACTCTCTCTCTCTCTCTCTCTCTCTCTCTCAGGTCACATGGTTATAGGAAGGACCCTGAAGAGTCAGTTGTCTGTGCAGAAGGAAGGAGGGAACCTGGACCTGGGGGAGGGGGGGAGCAGAGGGGACCAGACTCATTGTTGGGAGAGGGAGGGGGAAGAGGCTCCCCTGGGACATGAAGGGCAGGACACAGTCCTTATAGGCCTGGAAGCCCGGGAGGAGGTTCTCTGCAGAGGCCAATAGCAGCAAGGGTTCAAGGGGCCCTCTGAGATGAGCCACAAGGTGGGGGAGGCTCCTCCAGCCCCGTTTTGTTCTTTCCTCCCTGCCATACCTCTTGATGATCAAAGCCCAGGTTTGGGATTTATTCTCAATCAAAATAACCTTTCTGAAGAACCACATGATTTTATGACTTCCCTCTTGGTGCAAATAAGAATACAAAGCCATTTTGTTTTCCTCAGCTTACACACCTCAGGAAATAGTCGGAGGAATCCCAGATTCGGAGTTCCTCCTTCCTGAGTTGCTGAAGAAAGCAGGCTATGTCAATAAGATTGTTGGCAAGTGGTAAGTTTGGTTTGAGTTTTCTCCCCCCCCCCCCCCAATTTTCCAAGCAATCATTACTAAAATTTCCTAACAAGGAAAATTTGTTAGTTTGGAAATGGAAAAACTTTATATTCTAACCTAGATACAATCTGACATATAAAAACTTTGGGGAAGGGAAAAAAACTGAATAGAAGTCACAAGACTTGATCATGGAACAAATCCAGTGTTGCAGGACCCAAAAATTCCATGTGGTTTAGAATATAAACAATGCAGTAGCTCTTCTGGTCTAGACCAGCAAAGGAAGCTTGGGGAAGCACCGCCTACTGTGTGCACAGCTCTGGGGTTGCAAGTGGAGCAGAAAATCCTTACCTCCAGGGCGCTCATATTCTAATGAATATGAGAGGTTTCAGCTTCAGGTTAGATGGAAGGATGCCCAACCCTAGGGGCAAGTTACAGAAGCCAAGGCCTTTTCCTCAGGCTCCTTTCCACTGACAAATCAGATCAGTTTCTGATGTGCTGTGGAGTCAGGGGCCTTGACAAACAACCCTCATGGGTGGGGGTAGCCCCTGAGGAGCTAATGGCTGGGGGCTTATTCCCAAGGCTCTTGGACTCCATGTCCTGGCTGTCCCTATCTGGGCCTGGATGGGGCAGGCATGTTGACCTGATCTGGCCCTTGTTGGGGCCTTGTTGCAAATATTTCCATAAATGTTTACTTTTGTTAAAACGTAAAGGTTCTGCAATGTTTGTCATTGCTGTAGATACTTCCTATCCTTAGTAGACAGTCTTCATGAATTGCTTGCAATTCATGGTTGCAAAAAGGTATCTGCTGCATGATGAGAAGGAGCTGAGCTACTCCTCATATAGTCATATACCCTATCTGTGGCCTCATACTGGAAGCCTCTTCATCTTGGGAGAAGGTACCAGAGCTAGGGCCGGATTTGCCCAGGCTGCAGGAGGCCACCAAGAGCTTGGACTCTAAGAGGAGAGGTGAGTCTTGGGCTGGGGTCACTGTGATCTGGAGTCAAATGTTCCCAAGAGGAGGATGGCCTTCTCCCTGGGAGTACTGGTGGAAAAGGGCCATGTGGGCTGCTGGCTCTGTCCTCCATCTGTCTCTTTCTTACCTCACTCCTCTAGCTAGCCCTTCCTGCCTCATCCTCGTTAAAAGAATGCTCTTACTGTATACATAAGGGGTGTCATGACAGCCACTGAGGAAGGTGTAATGTTTAGAGTTGGTGCTGAATGGTTGTAAAGGCATTGGCATTATTGATATGTTACCCTCGACTCTCCAGGAGGCAGATGCCCAGCTAGGCTGAAACTGGCATTTAGTGGCCCCCTCTCTACCTCAGTCCCCCCAACTATGTTCAGAGTAGCCTCTCGACCAGTCCAGGCTCCCTTGGAAAAGGAACAAACCCCTCAACTCAGGACCTTACAGGTTCAGAGCCTTGGACAAGGACTCTTTTTCAATAGAATTTTTTTTTTCTTTCTCCCATTGGAAAAAAGAAAAAAAAAACCATTGTAACATGTGACGGTTATTCCCAAAGTTACTTTAATATATATCCCCTTTGGCCTAGATATACACCACTAGTACTGTACTCCAAAGAAATTAAAGACAAAAAAGATCTATGAAAAGGATATACAGACTATTTAAGCATCTCTTTGGTTGTAGCCAAAATTTGGAAATTCAGGTGCCATTCATTCCTATTAGGGAATAGCTAAATATACTGTGGTATATGAATGAAATGGAATAGTTTAATGCCCTAAGAAATAGTGAAATGGACAGTTTCTGAGGAAATGAGGAGACCAGCAAGATCGGTCTAGGAGAGGAAAAACAACTCTGAAAGACTTTTGAACTCATTCCAATCAAGTGACAAATCACAAGTCCAAAAGAATGAAAATTATACATGTGGTTACTCACCTGACTGGAGAGATAAGGAACTTAAAATACAGAGACATACATTTTTGAACACAATTAGTATGAGAATTTGTTTTTTTACAAACTAGGAATATATTTATCAAGCAATTTATTTGGGGTTTGAAAAAAATTTCGTTTTCAATTTGGATCAATGTACAACATGGAAACAATGTAAAGACTGACAAATGACTTTCTGTGGGGGTGGGGGGAGGGAAGTAAGATTAGGGAAAAAATTGTAAAACTCAAAATAAATAAAATCTTTAAAAAAAAAATTTTCTGGGAGTACCTGGTATAGGAATAGGTTAGTAGGAGTAGGAATTAGTAGGTGATTATTTTTGTAAATGGATATTTATGCTATGATAGTCCATATTTTCAAATAAGTAAAATGAATACACAAAGAAAAGAACAAATTTCCTTAACTTGTAGAATTAAGGAAAATAAATCCCCACACTGGTCATATCCAAAAGACACTCTCTGCAACCACACATCCCATCCCTTCCAAGTCACTTTTCAGGTGGTAGCCTGCTTCATCCTGGGCCTTCTGGATCCTCTGGACTCATGGTTGACCATTGCATTGATCTTGTGGACCAGGGACTCTTGCAATAACCCAACAATGTCCCCGACCCCATGGCCTCATGGCAATATCCCAAAATCCTGAAGCACCTGTTTGGTCTCCTAAAGGTCACTCCTTAGTATCAGAGTTCTATTGAGACTGTGAAAGAGTACTCAAAGAAGTAAAAGTAAGGGGCAGCTAGGTGGCGTAGTGGATAAAGTACTGGCCCTGGAGTCAGGAGTACCTGGGTTCAAATCCGGTCTCAGACACTTAATAATTACCTAGCTGTGTGGCTTTGGGCAAGCCACTTAACCCTGTTTGCCTTGCAAAAACCTTAAAAAAAAAAAGAAGTAAAAGTAAGCAGATCTGAAAATACAGAGAGTTTTCCAAAATTTGTAATGACTTCCTTCCTTGTTCCTCACCTGCTTACTCCACCCCTTCCCTCAATTCTTGTCTGAAGGCCCAACTCCAGACTTACCTCCCCTGAGAAGCCTAATGATTGCTCCCTCTTCTGAACTTGTATAGCATTGATTGCCTACACTATCTATTGGAATTTCTGTATCCTGCCTTGCATTGTTATTTATTTCCTTAGTTTTTGTCATCTCTCCCCATATAGAACCTAAATTCTGTGAGGGGAGGGCTTGTGTCTTGTACTACCTCTCATCTACTCTGTTGTTGAGCACAGTTCCCTTGCATGGAACAGCTCATCAAATGTTTGGTGATGGAAATTAAAATGAATAAAGGACTATAGAAGTTATCATCTTTGGAAAATCCTGGTTGTCAGGAGGTTACTTAATAACTGGGGAGGAAACCACTCCTTCCTGATCCTTCAGCAGAATGGGGAAGCTGCCCCTGCCAGACTAATCAGCTCCAAAGTGATTATTGGTTTAGTCAATGAGGAGAGGCCAGGGCAAAATACACTGGGGACCTTGGAAAGACTTTGTCTGATGGAATCAAGCCCCATCAAACTTCCAGGCTGATCTTTGTAATAGAGAAAGTGGAGAAAAGCTGGATAAATAGAAAGCTGAGGAAAAGGTGCCAAAACTAGCATGAGGAATTGGTTGGCATACAGAAGAATGACCAATCTAATCATGAACAGTTAACAGGCAGCGGATTGGATCATGGTACTGAATGAGCAGGTCTGTAGTGAACATGATTCAGGATTCATATCGATCAGTTCATTCAGATGTGCCAATGCCAGAATTGAACGGGGAGAAAAAAACAGGCCCCAAAACCACATTTAGTCTTTCAAAACATTATTAGTAAGTAACCAGGAGAAACACTAGCAGAGGGAAATCTCCAGAGGCAGCAGTGAGGGACTGGGGCATAGCTTCCTAGAAAACAGGAACCTCCTATTTTTGTGTACAGGAACTACTCAAAAAGATGGTGGGGGCTAGAGTGAATGAAAGAAAGGTGTGAACACTTATTTGTTAGGCACTGTCCTGGGGAGACAAAATTAGATATTAAAAAAATTAAATATTTCTTTCAAAAATATAATGAAAAAGAAAAAGAAGAAAAGTCTTCATTTTAATAGAAGATAGGCCTCTGGGGGACTAGTGATAGGAGAGATGGGATTGGTTAGGGAAAGGGGGCACAGCATAGAGAAGTAGGCAGAGGCGGAAACTTAATGGTAAATGGATGAATTTCACTAGGACCTAGGGCTTGGATCCTGGAAAATCCCATGTCAAGAAGATTCTCAGAATGGCTGGACTGACAAAGATGTTGCTGCAGCCAGAAGTCTGGGGTACACTCTCCTGCAGCACAGGGTCCAGGCAAAAAGTGGGTCCAGAGGACAGACCCGATTAAGCAGAGAAACAACAGCAAAGGGGTGACTGGGAGCTCCTGATGAGAGAGCCCCCCCCACAGTCAGGTCTGCCCGACTGGCTGAATAGTGGCCTTGGACCATTCGGTGATGTCTGCCTTTCTGCCCCCACTGGGAATTCTAAAACCACAAAGTCCCATCTCCTGGGAGTTCTGTTCATTGCTTTAAGCATTTCCCAATTATATTTTAATCTACTTTGACTGCAGCCCAGGGAATGACTCCTCTCCTGACATTTGTTTAATGATTTAAGGTTTTGCAAAGCACTTTACCTATGTCTTCTCAGTGAATGCTGAGGTCCCCATTTTACAACTGAGGAAACTGAGGTTGAGAGTTAGTGACTTAATCCAGCATCCTAGAGCTTGTTAAGTATTCAAGGCAGAATTTGAACTCAGGTCTTCCTGAAGCTAGGCCCAGCACACTCTATGAAAGTGACATCTGACAGCAGGCAAGTTTGGACAGGGGACAGTCAAGGCAAGACCCCCCCCCCTTTCAATTTTCTGGTCTGTTCAAAAAGGATAGTCATGCCTGTTCTGCCTACCTCACCTAGCTGTTTGGATGCTGAGATAAAAATGTTCATTATTGGGATCATTTTATAAGGGAGAAAAATTGATAGTTTACTAGCAACATCTTAATTCTCAAATTCCATTAAGCTTTGATTGTAAGCCAGAATGTATCCTAATGAGTTGTGTAGAAACCAGAAATTAATGGATTGGATTATCTAGGGAGAACAGGGCATTAGGGTCCTGGGTCCAAAAGAGAGGGTTCATAGAAGAAAATCCAGAGCAATTAAAGGATAGATCTAAGATGGTGAAGTCATACTGAAAAGGATGCAGACGGATTCTTCTTTTCCCCAGTGAATATGAAACAAAGATTGAAAAGATAGAGCTCAAGCGTCCTCAAGGAACAATCCACAAAGTCTAGAGCTAGAACTCAGAGACCCCTGCCCTCCCAGCCCAGGGCAGGGGCTCCTTCCACTCCGAGAGATGGAGCTCAGCAGGCACTCAGGCTCCCAACTCCTGCCCTAGTGATTTTATTGTTTTTTGAATTTTACAATTTCCCCCCAATCTCACTTCCCTCCCCCCACCCCACCCCCAGAAGGCAGTCTGATAGTCTTTACATTGTTTCCATGCTATACATTGATCAAATTTGAATGTGTTGAGAGAAAAATTGTATCCTTAAGGAATAAATAAAGTATCAGAGACGGCAAAATTACATGATAACTTTTTTAAAAAAATGAATTAAAGGTAATAGTCTTTGGTCTTTGTTCAAACTCCACAATTCTTTCTCTGCATACAGATGGTATTTTCTATAACAGCTACACTAAAATTGTGCCTGATTGTTGCACTGATGGAATGAGCAAGTCCACCGTGGTTGATCATCGCCCCCATGTTGCTGTTAGGGTGTACAATGTTCTTCTGGTTCTGCTCATCTCACTCAGCATCAGTTCATGCAAGTCTTTCCAGGCTTCCCTGAATTCCCATCCATCCTGGTTTCTAATAGGACAATAGTGTTCCATCACATACATATGCCACAGTTTGATTGGCCATTCCCCAATTGTTGGACATTTCACTCAATTTCCAGTTCTTTGCCACCACAAACAGGACCTGCACTGGCTTCTTATTGCCTAAAATAGATGATGCTCAGAGCCCTTCACTGAGACTTAACTGTGCTGGGGAGGGAGAGTGAGTAGGGCCCACCCGTCCACTGGGGCCAGCATTGTCTACGGGTCCTTGTGAGACAGTGACTAATGTCCGGAGAAGACTGAGCAGATGTGTGTGTTCCTGCCTATGAAGAGCATCGCATCCCTTCTCTAAAATCTCATTGTATGGAGAGCAAGGTTGTTGGCCCCTCAGAAATGATGGGAGCGCCTCTTGAGAAACAAGCTCAGAGTTCTGGACTTGGAGCCATAAAGGTCTGGATTCAAATCCTCCCTCTGATTCTTCCTTTCTGGGTAACTACGGGCAGATCTAACTTTTCTGAGGAGCCTCCATTTCCTCATTTGTGAAATGGGGGTATCTTTAGCACCTGCCTCATTATACTCAGCCATGAGGCGCCCATGAGAAAGAGTATGTTACAAAGTGATGTAAATAGAAGTTATTGATAACAGTATTATCATCTTGAAGAACCTGCCTTTTGGGGGCCAGACCAGCCCCCTCCAAAGCTGGAGGAGATCTCATTTGTGCTGTGTCAGCTGGAGGCCGAGTTGGGCTATGGGAAGAGGGGGTCTCTGCTGCCCCTGCTCTCAGGGTCCTCCTGACTGGAGAACCCAGAAGGATTAACTGTTCCCCAAAGGGAGGAAGAAGGAGGAAGAAGCCTGGCAGGAAGTTCTCCACAGCTTAGATTGACGCCTCCGATGTGTGCTGGGGGTTTGCAAACTGGAAATCCCCCCTCTCTCTCTTGACTCCAAGCAGATGATCTTCGTTCCTTGGAACAGATTTCACAGTTATCACCAAAGTGGGCACTTTGCCCGTTTTATCTTCTAATCACTCAAATCTACATAAATAATACAGGGCTTTGGGGGAAATTATAAGTACATAGTTAGCAGATCCTGGAGCTGTTCCAGGCTGTTACGTGGAGTCATTCTGCACACATGATAAACCTCCACACATAAGCTTAATGGGCCCACTTAAACCTGTGGTGACCTTTTGGGGCCGTTCTCAGAACAGAGACTGTCCAGGGCTAGAAGAAGAGATTATTGGAACTCCAAGTAACCTTATTGGGAAAAATGCTTTATAAATGTCTGTAGACCCTGTTAATATTAGCAGACCCATAGGAAAGAACCTAGAGTGATGGAAAATTCATCATTTCAAACTGTTTTGTCCTCATGTTGTACCCTGGGTTTGAGGTGAGAAGGAAGCCTGTGGGGATGGTATTTGAAGGACTGAGGCCATGGAAGTAGCTGTGATTTGGAGGTCCAGGGCATTGCCCGATTATTAACCCTTTCATATAATTCAAGACCTTTTAAAAAATCATTACTACATAGTATTTTGCCTCCCCCATTTTGTGAATCCCTGAAATGGCTTGGGTTCCTGTTTCTAGGCATCTAGGTCACAGGCCCCAGTTTCACCCCTTGAAGCATGGATTTGATGAATGGTTTGGATCCCCCAACTGCCATTTTGGACCTTATGACAACAAGGCCAAGCCGAACATTCCTGTTTACAGGAATTGGGAGATGGTTGGCAGGTAATGGAGTTTTTTCTCCCTCATCCCCCTCCCTTTGTGAAATCATTCCATTTACTTTCCTTCTCACCTTTTCCAGGAAGCAACATGTGGTTGGAGTTTTTAACTCACTTATTCTTGCCAAACTGTTAAAGTGACCCATGTCACTCTAGGCTGGGGACTTGTTCCTCTTCCCTCCCATTTAGGTCTGGTCTAAAAGTTTTAGAATCATCTGTATCTCCCTGTTATGTGGATCAATCAGTTAACTTAGTGTCTGGGACACTATTAATTTATATATTAGCAGTGTCAACAGTGGGATTGTTGGGCTCTTTCCATAGACCTCATATAGCAAGTAAACCCCACTTTGAGATGACGGGAAGTCATAGCCTAGGAGTTGATCTAATCAGTTGGTAGGGAGTGCCCAAAACTTGTGTATAGAATCATCCTCATATCAGTGAAGTTATCTCTCTCACTTAGCCCAGCATACTAATTACCTATCATCACCTAATGAAGAATCAAGGAAGTAAACCCACTCAGTTCTTTTTTAATTGTTCCCCCAAAGTGTTTAGATTGTTAATGTACTTATAGCCCTATCCCCCCATCCTTTTTGATATGATTCATAAGTTAAGCATTTCCTTCTTTTTGCTTAATCAAAAGGGAAGAGAGAAGCTCTCCCATCCTGGGTCTGCTGACTTCTTATTTTGCATTATTTTCAGATTTTTTGAAGATTTCCCTATTAATCTCAAGACAGGAGAAGCCAATCTAACTCAGATCTACTTAAAGGTATTGGAGAACTAGGTGTAGGATGGGCTGTTCAGTGCCTGCAGTTATATTGGGGTGTTTGGCTCCAGATGTAAGGAAAGAATTAATTTTCATTTGCAGGAAGCATTGGATTTTATTAAGAAGCAACAGACCCATCAACAGCCTTTTTTTCTCTATTGGGCCATTGATGCCACCCACGCACCTGTGTATGCTTCAGAATCTTTCTTGGGTACCAGTCAGAGAGGGCGGTAAGTAATTTTATGATTATTATTTTTATAATGCCAGAAAAGTGCAGTTGTATTTCCCATCTGGGACTGTTGGAAGATTAGTAATAGTAGTGGCTTCACCTTTGATCAGCTGTGTGACCTTGAACTTAAACATTTTTGGTTTCCCCCCCTTTAAAAAAAAGAGGTAATGACTTTGATGATCCATTTTATTAAAGCCATAGAATAGCATTTAATGTGATTTTAGTTGTTGAACTGGTGCTTGCCCCGAGTTAATCACTCAAAGTTTGCAATTATCTTTTTGCTATAGTTATGGAGATGCTGTTCGAGAAATTGATGATAGCATTGGGAAAATACTGAAGCTGCTTCAGGATCTGGGTATCCAAGAGAACACATTTGTGTTTTTCACATCTGATAATGGAGCTGCCCTCATTTCCTCTCCCAATGAAGGTAAGTATCTTTTGTTAACCCTTTCCATGACTTCATACTTATCAATAAGAATATAGACTTAGATTCATAATTTCTACATGATGTGTTCTATAGGCCATACACAGAGCCACTTTGGGCCAGACCAGATACTGGACAATTCTCCTTAGGGTGATATGATTGTCCTCATGACATCAGCCTCAGAATTACCACTGCTTAAAATTCAGGTTTTTTTTTTTTTTTAATGAGCCACCATGGGCCTGCCTTTCATTCCTAGGATTATCAAGAATCTTTTTTAAAACTTATTATATTTTCAAACTCTGCTGTCCTTTGGAATAGTCATTCATTCATCATAAACTTTAGAAGCTGGAGGAGCCTAGAACATTCCAAAGAGTAATACCTTCTAGCTAAATTAGTACATCTTTGTATTTTTCCTAAAACTTCTTTTGAGTCACAGGGTTGTTCCACTTGTAGAAAAATGGAGATTTGATCTCTTAACAAACAAGATTATAGACATCCTTTCTATTCAGTATTCTTTTAGTTATTTTCCCAACTAATGCCAAAATTTGTCATAGCTCTCTTCTCAGAATTTAAGTGATTTGAGAAGTGGGTTGATTTCTAGCTTAAAGAGCCCAATTCTAGAAAGCCCAATTTTGGCCTATTTTTATTAATTTTTTTATTCATTGTTTTTGGGGGGTGGGGAGGCAGGGAAGTAAGTGGTCTTAAGACAGGATAGTTGCAGTGAAGTAATCCTCAAACCTCTTTTGATTTCATACTCTTCAGTAAAAGAACTTTTGAGCAAGTATCTTCAATAAAATATAGATTAATTTATGTTATATTAATGTACTTTGGTACTAGTAATTATAGACTTTATAAAATTTAAACTGAAAATAGATATTTAAAAAGGAGGAGATAAAGATAAAATTATATTTGAGGCTAGAGAGTCAATAAGAAACCACTGCAGTTGATTGAATAGGCAGTGACATGTTTAGACCTATGCTTTAAGAAAGTCACTTTAGCAGCTAAGTGAAGAATGCACTAGAGTAGGGAGATACAAGGAGACCAATTAGAAGTGAGCTTCAGGAGTCCAGAGAAGAGATGATTAGCCCTAATGGTAAATTCATGTTCCCCAAGGTCCCCAACATCACTGAGGCTCCATCCTTGGCCTTCTCTTTGCCTCTACACTGAGCTTGGACAGGGTTGTATGGATGGAAAGGGGATGGGTGCAAGAGGTGTTGGGGAAGTAGACTTGACCAGACTTGGTCGCTGATTGGACACGGCCAAGGTGAGGAAAAGCCAGAAGTAAAGGAGGCTACCTATCCAGATTGTCTGACCCAGTGATTTTTGAATGCTCCTTCCTTCCAGGTGGCAGTAATGGGCCATTCCTATGTGGGAAACAAACCACCTTTGAAGGTGGGATGAGGGAACCAGCAATTGCCTGGTGGCCTGGACATATACCTGCTGGACAAGTAAGTAGCTCAGGTTAGTGGCTTAGTTAATTGCATCGGGTGAGAAAACCTTCCAAAAAGGTGACATTGCAGCCCCAAGGTCATCTTGAACCACAGCTGATATTTGTGCTCTCTCTCTCTCTCTCTTTCTTTCTTTCTCTCTTTCCTTTTGGTTGACTTTCCCTCCCCAAGCCTTGATCCATTTCAGTCTCTCTGAAGTGCTGTGATCAGAAGTCATTTCCATAGACTCCTGCCCAGAACTCCACCCCTCCTCAGAAGTGAACCCTTCCTTGTCTGAGCTCCACAGTTAACTATCAGACTCGGGGCTTACCCTGACCAGGACCCTTCCTATTGGAGGGAATTAGCAGATGATCTGTTGGTGCCAGGCCACGTGGAGAAAAGGACCAGACCACACTAGAGATTAGCAAGTCTGGGCTGGGGAGCTGAAGTGTTGGATTGAAAAAGAAACGCTCACATGAATCTCCAGTTCCTACCCTGGGCGATCTGCTCGCTGCCTTTCAGTTTTTTCTGCTCAAAATTGGTGCGATAGCTGCTAAAGTGATGAAGCCCCAGGCCTATTATTTTGTGCTTTCCTCAGTTACAGACTGTCTTCTCCTGACTTCTGATTGCTTTTGCTGTGTCAGGGATTTTTGGTTTTTCAGTGAGACATGTCATCTGGGGTGTTTCCCACTCCCTGTGCTCTAGATATGTACAGTGTTGGACACATAGGTGCTTGGGAAATATTTGTTTATGGATTTAAGAGTGGGGAGCTAAAAGGGGAGTAGACAACATCCATACCTTCAAAGAATTTAATAAGGTGGAGAGACAAAAAAATTCATAGGAATTAAAAAAAGGCTTCTTGCCATATGTCTGTAGCATGCATAGCAAATTTTAGCTCTACCCAGATGCTTCTGGTACTGTTAGAGTTGTCATGGGAGTCAGGTGTGGCTAATTTGGGAGTACTTAATAAAGGCATTAATAGTTAAGCTGTAGTTTTAAAGAAGAGAGGATGATGGTTTAGCAGATGGAAGGAGGAATGAAGCTATTCCTGGCTGGGAAAGGTGGAGAAGGTGGGTGTGAGTGACTCATGAAGAAGGGATGGGGTTGAGCAGACCTACCTGTCGCTCACTCACTCCAGCTTTCTAGTATCCACTAGCTTCTCCCTTTTGTCTCCAGGCCTTTTGGATAAACCATTTTGTATCATTATTTTATCCATTCTTCAAATAGGCAAGCAGCACTAGGAGCCAGGGTAGTACCATGTGCTGAGGAGAAGGACATGCTGTCCTTAAGCTTATGTTCTCACAGAGGAAGGCTGCATTGGAGGGTAGAGGAGGAAGAAGGGGCCCATCCACACAAGGACACAGTCAGACAATCAGCAGCATGATTGGGAGGGAAAGGTTCAGCAGGGCCAGGAAGGTTCTGGTGAGAAGGCTGCCATGTCATGGGGACAGAGTCCACTATGGACCCTTTTCAGTCCAACAGACCCCTTCACAGCAAATCTTCTCCTGGGAAGCACAGCCTGGTCTTGCCATGACACTAAGCCATCCATTGCACCTTCTCAGAGCCAGAGTATTTGTGTGTGTATGTGTGTGTGTGTGTGTGTGTGTGTGTGTGTGTGTGTGTGTGTGTGTGTATACAGCTTTTCTAATGCATCAGCTGGGACATATGCAAGTGTAGGCCTCACTACTTAGTGGTCTACCTCTTCTCTCCTTTCAAATTAGAATCCTCTTCAGGGCAGACACTTGTCCTTTGCTTCCTAAACCCCCTAGAACACTGAAACAGACCTGATTTCACAAGCAGAGTTCTTGTGTGTCATGGCTGGGCAGGGTCATCCTTCAAATTATGGAAGCTGTGATTGGGCTCTCCCTTTTCTGCTCATCACCTTCTCTAGGCTGGCAAACACAGGTCCCTCCACCTTTCCAAATAGGCTGCCTCTGATCAGCTTCTCTTTGATTAGCAATGGCTCTTTGAGTTTGAAATTCCCCAGATCTCCTTGAGATGCCCTGCCTCTGGTTCCAAGACAGGTCTTGAGCTCTTCTAATGAAAGCTTAGTGAGTCAGAGAAGGCACCTATCTTTGCTTTTAATAATTATGACAGACCTTGTAAGTAAATATCACTACAATCAGGTAACCTTGTTTTACAACTATTTGGGTATAAGTGATTCATATAGATATATAAATTTCTATAAATACAAATATCACATAAAATGTCTCTTTTTGGGGGCGGCTAGGTGGCATAGTGGATAGAACACCAGCCTTGGAGTCAGGAGGACCTTGAATCCAAATCCAGCCTCAGACACTTAATAATTACCTAGCTCCGTGGCCTTGGGCAAGCCACTTAACCCCATTTACCTTGCCAAAAAAAAAATGTCTCTTTTTGGAGTCACTCTCCATAAGTCTTTGATTCTCTGTCCATTCATTCCTAACACTTGTAAAAGCACAATGCTTATCCCCTTCCCTTCATCCTCCTTGCTTAACCGTTGCCCCCCTCCCCCCTCCCTTTTCTCACCTGGCATTATTTTTGTTTCTATATAGTCTCATGTGATAATGTTTGACCATGGTCATGCATCCTGACCATTCCTCAGTGGTTAGATGGTGACCTTTTTTGAAAATCACAAATGATGCTTCTCTCAGGATCTTTGAATGAGATCTCTTAGGGTCTGTTCTCAATGATAGAGAACTTTGGAATGAGGGCTTGATAAGGATTTGTTTTGGTGGCCCCAGTATTGTGGATACTTGATTCAAATTGATTCACATGGTTAAGAGCAGCAAGAGAGACTGGGGATGTGCACCAATCTGTTAGTGCAACTGCAGCTCCTGCCATTGACCAGTTGTGTCTTTTGTTAGTTCATCTTCAGTCCCTGCTCCTGCCTTCTACCTAGCAGGCACCCCAAGTCTCGTGGTCCCTCTCACTGGCAGCCAGCAGGAGCTAGGAGTCTCACCATCTGGGGCAGATGTTCTCCAGTTCACCCATTCATTGTGCAGGGGAGAGTAGAAAGTCATCAAGGACTCAGGACTGGCCTTTTGATTGTCTTGGGCAGGGGAGCTCCTGGGTGAAGAAAATCCACAATAGTCCTTCTCTGTCCTGGAGAGCTGCCCAGAGAGGGAGGGCTGGGTCTTCTGGTCCCTCTCTTCTCCATGATCACTGAGCTGCTGCCATGACTTCCCAGTCACTGTGCAGGTCAGATGGGAACAAGTCAATGACCCTAGTCTCAAATACATGGCTGATTTAGTGCTTGTATTGGTTTGCTTTTATCTCTCTCTCTCTGTCTATCTCTCATATTCTCATTCTCATTCTCATTCTCATTTTCTCTCTCTCTCTCTCTCTCTCTCTCTCTCTCTCTCCTTGGAGATGGCTGGGAAGCCCTGGGCTTACCCTGAGAACCTTGTCTTCGCCTTCCCCCATATTCTATTCATTCTTTGCTCAAAGCCATCTCCCTTCATGCTCCATTCCACATTTGCATAGTTCTGAATGTTAGGAATTACTGGGATCATGGAGTCTAATTTCTTTGTGTTATGGATGAGAAAATCTGGGCCCAGAGAATTGAAGAGCCCTATATAAGTGATCTAGTGGGTTCACTGACAAACTTGAAGTCAGAACCCCCTGAGCTCATATCCTGCCTCAGAAGCTTACTAGGCTATGAAACCCTGGGCAAATCATATAACCTCCTCTATAAAGTGGAAAGAATAAAAATTGTTGGGAGAATCAAATGAGGTGACCCCCTTAAGAGATCTTGCAAACCTTACAAAGTGCTTGCTGTTATTATTTTTGTCCATGGTCCAGTTGGCCAGTTTGAGACAAGAGCTGTGACTCTGCAGAACTGTGGGTCCAGCCCTGGAAGGGACCTGGGAGAAAGTCTGGTTTAACTGGATTGTTTTTCATCAGGACCCTGAGGCCCAGTGAGTTCATCCAGGAGCAGAGCTTTTCTGTCCCCTGGACCCACCAGCCTCCCAAACCTCTGCCTCTTCCCTTGCACATCCCTCCTTCCCTAAAACTGTCTTCCCACCTCCTTGGTAATGGGAAATGTGACAGTTTGTTGTCCCAGTCTCAGGCCTCCCTTATAGCATCTTCAGTCCTGATGTCTTAATGTTGGTTATTAGAGACTCTGCCCAGCAGCAGATGCACTGGAGAAAGCCCCTTCTCCTTTTCCAGCTCCATATTCCAGCAAATAAACATTTCAAAGTACCCTGTACCTTGTCTACCTTCTGGAAGGTTCTAACTGAATCAAATCCAGATTCTATTGTTTTTTAATCCCCCCATTGCCCCCCCCAACCAACCTCTCTCTGATTCTTGCACCCTGGCTGGACCAAGACAGCATGGCAACCTTTCCCTCCCCAGCTCCCATGGGGCACCCCCTGAAATTGAATTAGACAGGGATATCAGGCCTGCTCACTGTGATAACTGTGAAAGGGTTTTATTTAAAAACACCCTGACATTTGTTCACCCAGTTTCAAATATTTAGCTTTCTCCCCATTCGATTCCTGGCGGGGGCAACTTTATTAATTGTTGCCTTTGATTCAGAGTTAAAGCTTGGAAGCCCTGATAACAGTCATGGTGGCTATTCTCACTGCAGGGCCCACAGCTAAAGGATTTCATTTTCTTAAAGATGTGATGTGTACACTGAGAGTTTATATTAAAAAAGAGAGCTTCTTACGTGAGTACTACCAGCTGTTCCTTCCTGATATGAGAAATATCTGATCTCTCTCTCTCTCTCTCTCTCTCTCTCTCTCTCTCTAATTTTTCCCCTCTCTCTCTCTCTCCCCCACCTCCAACCCTCTCCCTCACCTCTTTATTTATTTATTTTTTCCTAGCACTGATATTATCTGGATTTTTTTTTCCCTTAAAAAAAAAGTTTGGGTAAGAGGTTGGAATAAAAGTGTACTTACTATTGACCAAAACTGTAGGGCTTTTTTTTCCTCTTGAAATTTTATTTTTTCACTTACTTGGGTTTTTGCACAGTTGCCTATATTTTTCCCTCCTCCTCCACATGGTGCTGTGAAATGCAGATAAATCCAAGTGACTGTGGCATGTGCATTTAATTTCCTTAAGAAGTTTCTCCTCCATGTAGAAGAATGTTCATCAGAGACCAGGGACGTAATTGGATGATTAAAGCCAGCGATCGCCATCTGGTTATGTTTAATGAGGGCCAGGACAAGGAATTGGTGATGGCCCCACAGGACTGTCACAGTGCATTGTCTAAATTAGATAATAGTCAGGGCCTCGCTGCTAATAAGAGCTTTGTGAACCAGGGTCTCTGGGCGGACACTACTTGTTCAAACCCAAGATGGGAAAGGGTGAGTTTGAGGGGCTCAGAAGGGAGACAAACAAGAATCGGTTTCTGGGCCATGACCCAAAGCTCCGACCACTCCTCTGGTGGGGCTGTCTCATCTCTGATGCTCAGAATGTGGAAGCAGGGGGGATCAGCCCTGTTCTTGAAGGACAGTGAGTCCCTCTGACCTCATCCATTTTCCAAAGGAGAAAAGGTCGATAGGAAGATTATTTCTGGTCACTCAGGAATTCCAGCAAAAGAATATTTTCAAATGGAGACAAAAGTCAACTTTTGCTTTCTGTATGTTTCAGAACATTTACAAACATTGCTCTCCAAAGGCCTGCTAGAATATAAAATGTTTTGCTTTGCCATAGAGGGTAATGCAGATTTCCTCCCTTTTGTTTCTCAAAATTCATTCAAGTACCAAAGTCATGACAGATCTCATTTTGTCATTGGCATGTCAGAACTGGAGACTTGGGGTTGGACAGAATTAGCCGAAGCACTGAGGCCAGGCTGGCCAACATGTCCGGGCTCTTTCCAGGCCAACCTTGGTGTAGTAATCAGTGTAACGCCAGATAAACTGAAGCCCCAGGCCCGCCGCCGGCCACATTTCACCCAGCTCTTCCAGCTTGTTGCTTTGCATCTTGTTTTGTTCCCCAGCTCCACATCTCCCCTGAGGCTTACCGTTGGCAAAGGCTTTAAATGATCCCATGCTCAAGAGGATTTTTCTGGGTTTCATTTATCCAAAAGCAAACAGGCTCCATCAGCTTGGCTGACCCTATGGCCTGTCTTTGGGATGGAGAGGGAATTTGCTGTATTTTCTTGGGGCAGGGCGGGGTGGGGCACATGATTATTTTTCATCATTTGAAAAAGTATTTATTAGCAACAAACATTTTTTGACCACCCACAGTGTCCTTGGAGCTTTAGAGAGAAAGTTGGGTCATGTTCCCTCATAGATGAATCTCCTTTTAAATCCTGGATTGTCCATTCTCATGACCATGCTTCAGGGCCCCCTTTGTGAGCTGAGTGACCATCTAGGTCTGTTCAGATAACTGAACCTTGTCTCAGAAGCAAGAAGTTGAATTTGTCTAAACCTGGGTGGCAGGGAATATTGATCCTGGCCAGGCAGCTGCCTTGTTTAAATAATCGGCCTCCATCCACCAGCCAGACAGCAGGTGGATTAATGGACCAAGCTAGGCCAGAGATGGTCATTTCATTGTAAAGTATTGGCTGCTGGCCAAAACATGTCAAGCCTCCTCCTGGGCAAAATCATCACTGTCCCTTCCTTTTGCAGGAATGGATGCAGCCCAGGCTTGCTGAAGCTGCCCCGGAGACTCTGGGACAAGGCTCTTGTCTCTCCCTCTGGCTAACATCTCAGCTTCCCCATATTCTCTCACACACTTGTGGCCCATGCCTGCTTCTTCTTGGGAAAAGGAAGCTAGGGATGTAGAAACCTACGGGGAGATGAGGAGAGCTGGGGGGCTGTGCATGGAAAGCTCTCCCATGGGCCACATCCCAGGATGGCACACCTTTCATCCCAATACCCAAGGTCCAAAGAGTGCCAAGGGTCCAGCTCTGTGGCCTTCCCAGGCCAGAGGATTCTCACAGGGAATTGGGTAGCCTGAAGGGAGGCAAGATCAGGGAGAGGGGCACCAGTGTCCAGTGTGCCAGCTTGGGCTTGCCCTGAAAGAGATCCGAGCTTGGGAGCTCATTGGCATTCAGGGATCCTGATCCCCAGGAACCAGGTCAGGCTTGGGAGCAGGAGGGGAGCTCTTCCAAGACTGGGCCAAACTAGGACTTGTCTCTGGAGGAGGAGGAGAGGGAGCAATGGCTTCTGGGTGCTGACCCTCAGCAACAGGTTGTCTTAGAAACAGAGGAGATGAGTGTGTGATTGTGTGATATGTATGTCTGGCACATGTGTGTGTGTGTCTCTGTATCTGTGTGTGCATGTTGTGTCGATCTGTGTGTCTGTGTGCTTATATGTGAGTGTGTCTGTGTGTCTATGTGTATGTGCCTGGCCATGCCCAGGCAGGCCTCAGGTGCCCCAACCTGGGGCCTAGTGTGCCCCTGGGCTCCTAACGCTTCTGGGTGGATTTCAGGTGAGCCAGCAGCTGGGGAGTGTGATGGATCTCTTCTCCACCAGCCTGTCCCTGGCGGGCCTGAAGCCTCCCAGCGATCGCAAGATTGACGGCATTGACCTTCTCCCAGTCTTTGTGCAGGGCGGACTGATTGACAGGTTAGTTACCACCAGAAGGCTCTGGAAGCCCTGTGCCCGTCCCCTCCTCTGGCTGGCTACCCCATCTCCTGAAGCCGAGCAGAGCTGAGTCTTTAAAATCCCATCTGGTGATTGGGACTTGAGAAAAAAGAATTGTTCCTACCCCAGGCAGATGGATTGGGGGGTGACTTGTAGGATGAGAGCTTTGGGATTTTCAGGCACAAAACATATTGGTGGTAATGAGTCCCTGAGCTGTTGGCAGCATCAGGGCTGGTGTGCAAACCTGGTGGAGTGTGTAAGAGGGGAGTTTAACCAGGGAAGTCTTGGGCCAGTGGTGGGGAGGGAGGAAAGTACATTCTCTTGGACCCAGGAAAGCCCAGTTGGTGGCAGGGTTAAAGAACCAAGGCTTGATTATTGCTGTGGCAGTGTGGTCTGAGACAGGCCCCCCCCAGCACCCCCACCCCCACCCCAGTCCCTCTTGTTGCTGCTTTCCTCTGGACAGTTGTTTAGATGCTTCCTAACAATTTGACAGGGTGAGAAAGAGGGATTAGGGAAACCTCAGACAGAACGTAGCCTTGTGATTAGAGATTATAAAGCCACTACTGCTCCCCAAAATTCCTTGAACAGTACCTCCAAATGCTGGGTTTGGAGCTTTTGTCTAAGTTTTTATTTGCCCAAAGCCTAACTTCTTTTTTTCCCCTGGAACCTTTGAGACTGTGTTAATTTTCCCAGCAGGAATTATTTAAAGGGAATCAGTTCCTTGGTCCTTTTGCAGGACCATGAATTTGAAAGCTTATGCTGAAATAGAGCAGAGGACCAATTCTTAGCAAGGGAAATCAGGGTACTTTCTTTGAGTGTGTGGACTAGGAAGCATTTTACAGCTTTTTACATGTTTATTTTACCCTCTGCTAACATTTCACATTGGGGAGGTGGGGAAACCCACAATCCTTGTTGAATTGCTGGGGAGGCACAGAAGCATCTTGGATCCCAACCATTCTGCCTGGCTCTTCCATTAACTTAGTTCACCCATCTGATGGCTGCTACACACAGGAGGCTGGGAATTCTCTATCCAGACCCCTCACTCTTGTGAGATGTTAGTCCCTGTTTAATTTGTTGAGCTCTGTTAAAAGACAAAAGCAACAACCACAGACTCCAAGGTTGGGTAGCACCACATTTAGAGGTCACTTGTGTCCTGTTCCCTTTTCACCCAATATATCCCCAAGCTGATGGACATGTTTTTAAAGTGTTCATTGAAAACCCACTCTCAAAGAGTATTAGCAGGCAGCCCAGCCATGCCCTGCCTTTGAATTGGGAGGTATTGGTTTCCCTTCTCTCTCTGTGACTTCTGAGACCTTCCCCTTCCCCCATCCCCATCCTATTCTCTTTCTGTGACAGGTCCATCTTCTATTACCGAGGTGATGAAATGATGGCGGTCAGAGTTGGGCAGTACAAAGCCCACTACTGGACTTGGAGCAACTCGTGGGAACAGTTCAGTCAGGTAATTTACCATCTGCTTGGCTTTGCCCACTTGCTCCCAGACAGAAAGACAGGAAGAGCCTTAGGTAAAATGGTGGAGTAAATGGGTTTGGGTTTGGGCCTGATTCCATGCCCCTCCTTCCTCCAACTTTAATTAAAAATTCATGGGAAAAAGCTTTATTTGTGCTACCACCACTCAAAGGTCTTGTGGGGAGGGAGGAGGTCCTAGCACCATAGATCTGGAGTTGGGAGGTCTCAGGCCATCTTGTCCAATCCACTCATTGATAGAGGAGGGAAAATGAGACCTAAGGAAGTAAGTGGTATGCCCAGTGTCACCTAGGCAAGGGAACCCATCCTCTGAGGCAGAGTTTAATCTAGGTCCCATTGCTCCAAACTTCTCCTTGGTTTGTCTCAGTTTCCTCATCTGTCAGATGGGGATGATGATATCATTTCCTTCTCAGGGTTGTTGTGAGGATCAAACAAAGTGGTTTTTGTAAACAGCACAATGTCTAATACATACTAGCTAAATAAAAACCAGCTAAAATATGTAAAAAAATAAATACCAGCTATAAAAGTTCTGAGGTAGGACTTGAACTCAGGTATTCCAGTCTCCAGACTGTGTCTAGCCCAGACATGCTGAGAGTATCCCTCATTGTCATCTCATCTCCATTTTTCTTATGTCTGCTGTTACTGTTCCCTTTCTTCTTGTTGTTTCTTTTTTTACCTTCACTCATTCTTCCTTTGACCTCTTCCTGCTTTCTCTATCTCTGTTTCTCATGTCTCTTTCTCTCATTCTCCTTGACTTCTCCCTTTTCTCTTCAGCCCATTATATCTCCTTCCTCTTCTTTTTCTTCTTATACTTTGCCTATGACTCCTTTCTCTCAATGCTGTTAGTACCCATCAGGAGACTCTCATCATTTCTTTTGCTATCTTTAAGGTTCTTAGATACAGTAAAACTCCATTAATTTGACCTAATTGAGAGAAAGGACAGTTTTAATTAATGAAAGAGCTGAGTCACTGAATTTAGCTTTCTGGGTCAAAAGCAGAGCAGTTCCCATCCTCGGGGAGATGCATTTTATGTCTCAGAGGACTTGGGAGAAGATACAGCGCAGGCTTGGGCCATCCTTTGCCACCAGATTGGCTATCAACACTTCTTAGTAATCCTGATCTCACCAGCCTGATAGATTTGTCTGCTACTTGCTCTATCCTCCCAGACACCCAGGAAATATCCTCCCTGGAAGAGAGTGGGACCCATGCATGTCCTTGGTTCTGTTGTGAGCATATCTTCCCCATCCTCCTTGTTCTAGTACAAAATGAGATGAGACCTCTCTCTCTGCCAAGGCCAAACCGTTCAGTCAGACCCTTGACTCCAACCCATCCAGCCACTTCTGAGACATTAATCCCTAGAGAATTCCCTCTCTCTTCCCATTCTTCCCATCTTCCCTGGTCAAGAGATACCTTTTTTATCAACATGTGATTTTATTTCTTCTAAACTTCTAGAAATAGTCCCCTTGGGTGATAATAGGATGATGGGGAACAGAACTATGACTGCCTAATTACTAAATCCAATGGTTTCTTTTGACACAAACCGGTTTTTAAGACGTTATTTTCTTCAGTATTTTTTTGTATCTCCTTCACCAAGCTGCTGACTTGGTTTTCATGATTTTCCTACATTGCTCTCATTTCTCTTCCCAATTTTTCCTCTTATCTCCCTTACTTGATTTTCAAAGTCTTTTCTGAACTCTTCCATAGCCTGAGACCATTTCATATTTTTCTTGGATATAGAATCTTTGACTTTGTTATCTACTGAAGGAGTATTTTGATCCTCCACGGGACCAAAGTAATTGTCTGTGGTTGGATTTTTTTTCTTTGCTCATTTTCCCAGCCTACGACATGATTTTTGGCTCTTTGTTAAGATGGGGCTCTGCTTCCAGGGTGGAAGATGCATTGTCCCAAGCTTTTGAGGGTTTTTGTTGCTGTTTTCAGAGACAGGCCCCAGGGACTTCAATTCCTCCAAGGTTTTATGAGAGACTCATGGCTGCTCTCCTGGCCAGTGTTCTGGTCTATGGATGACCACGAGCCTCTCTGACCTGGAACTGTGAGGTAGGTCCCTGTAAGGAACTGTTGTGTGTGGGAATACTGTAAAGCTTCATCACCTGGTATCCTCTAGCACCAGAGTGTTATTTACTGGTTGATTGTAGAGTTCCATGGGAGTGGGAGTGGACCAGGGACTGGGGAGGATATTTAAGCACTTGTATTTGGTTTAATAAACAGAGCTATTGATGGAGATCTAGGAGATCTTGGAGATCTTGGAGATCTAGGAGAACTTTAAGGAGAACTTGTCATCCTTTTCATCCTTGTCTCCCACCCCTTCAACATTCACCTGGGTAAGGATAGACTAGCCGGCAAGAGCCTAATCCTTCCTGAGCAGCTAGTCTAACAGGAACTTAACAGGTCCCTGCCTTGCTATGGCAGTGTGGGGCCCCAGACTGTGACCTGGATCTGAGTTTGGGCAAAGCAACACAGTCCTGCCTCAAGGATAGGGGAGAGACTTCTGCAGTCTCCCTCAACTCCCTTACCGTGTGTGGGCTAAGTGTTCTGGAAGCAGCTGCTGAGGGACTCCCCAGGCCCGCTCCTGGGCCCCTGGGGCCAGGTCTGTGCTGAGGCCTGTGTTGGGCTGAGTTCCACTCATTGATGTGGTAGAGTTTTCCTGCTGAGCTTCCCAATTGTCTGTAGCAATCCTTAGGCTGAGAGATCTGGACACCTCTACTACTGCCCCAGACCCAGGCACCCTGTGGTCTATTACTGGATAACTGGGGCTAGTTCACTCCACTATGTGGTCCAGGCTGTGGGTCCTATCTAACCATGATGCAACAGACCCTTCCTGCCAATCTTTCAAGATGTCTTGGACTGGAAAATTGTTTCACTCTGTCTTTCCATGGGTTCTGCCTCTCTAGAATTTCATTAGAGTCATAATTTAAAGATATTTAGAGTGATCTGGGGGAGGTCCTGCCTTTATTCCGCCATCTCAGACCCTCCTCAATCCAATGTTTTCTTAATCCTTACCTTCTGGTTTTTTGTAGTGTTCAACACTTGGCCACCCTTGCTTAAAGTCACTGATAAGTGACTTTACTTTTTCCTGGTTCTTGTAATCCCAGACTGATCATCCCTCAATCTCCTTCCCTGATTCATTCTCCTCCTCCAGCCTCCTAATATTGGGGTGTCTGTCCTCAGCCTTTTTCTCCTTACTGCTGCACTTCTTAAAGGATCAACCACTAAGGGGGTCAGTAACCTGTCTTGGCATGCAGCAGGATGGAACCCTGACTCAATGTGACTATTTCTGAAAGTTTGGCAGAGAAGACACGTATCCCTAGTCCCTCAAACCAAGCCTCATGCATAGTATATATTCAATATTTTTCTAATTGAATTTCTTTAAATGGCATCTCTCTGTAACTGACCTTGAGTTGTTCTGTTCCTAACTGACCCTCCTTCCATTGATGGCTGATCCTCCGGTCCCATGTTGTGCAGGACACCTCCCCACCTTTGCCCTGAACATGTGGTCATCTGCCTAGTCCTATCTGTCCTGACATCAGTCTCTCTCAACTCATATTGCTACTACCCTTCCTCTTCTTGGCCTTCATCACCCCTGACCTCCTAACTGGTTTCCCTACCTCCAGCATCTCCCTTCTCCCATGTGTCCTCACTGAGCTTGGCCACCAAAATAATCCTTTTGATGTCCCACCCTCACCTGCTCTCCAAGATAGTGCTGTCTGAGGAGATACAACACACAGCGTTAGCCTAACCTTCTAAGTCTCCACGGTTTGGTTCCAACCTATTTGTTCAGACTTATCTTCCACTCTTTCCCTCAATGTTGGTAGTATCTTCCCACCCCTACTCCCCCATCCACCTGTCCAGGCTGCTGCTTGAAATGTACTGTCTTCACGTCAGCATGCTAAACTCTCCTTCCTCCCCCAAGGCCCAGTTCAGTTTCTGCTTGGTCCAGGAAACCTGCTCCAGATTTCCTTAGAAATGGCCAACATGCCCAAGATACATCGGTCTTGAATATCCTCTTTACTTAGAAAGGTCCTCTGTTATTTTGTAAATCTCAGGTCCAAACATTTCTGAGTTTTGAGTTCTTCTTCAAAAAAAACATCATTTCTATTTCCATTTCCACCCATTTTTCTGGGTCTTGTCCTAAGCTGCCTCCTGCTCATGCCTTGAATTTGTTCCTTTCTCGCTGTATATTTGGGGACTAATTGGCAGGCCTTCTCACCGTAGTACACCGAGATGATTATACTCTCAGAAATGAAGCCAGCGCGTTAGGGGACCGCTTTGAATAATTTCTATAGCAGGATAATTGGTGCTGCAAGGTCATTGTGACCATAATTATTACAACTATGTTATAGTTTTTAGGAGAGCTGGTAAGCCCTTGGGGCAAAATAGATTTTTTTTTTAAATGCCAACAGTATTCATGGCTGAAAACAAACAGGTAACTTCCCTAGTTAGGGCATGAATATGTTTGAAAGAAGGAAGAAGTGAATTGGAGAGTCGTCCTTTCCGTCCCTGGACTCAGGTGGGGTTCAAGGCTTTCTGGGCAGCCGGTTGAGCCCAAGGGCCCTATTTGTAGGGTACCAATGACACAGAATCTTGAAGTAGATTCACATTTGTGTCCTGTGAGAGGACAAATGAATGTATTCAAAGTGCAGCTCTACAAGTTGGTCTCCTGTCTTGGACAAACAAAGAATGGAAGGAATTTGTTTTGTTCCCTTCTCTTCCCACCAGGATAAAGTTGTTTACGTGGTAGAGGGCAACTCTTGTTTCAAAAATGCATTTTATTTCTCTGCATAGAATTAAAAAAAAGGATATTTTTTTCTACCTAAACACCCCCACAAGGCAAAAATCAACACAAACCTGCCTATATCCAACTGAATCTGTGTAGAACTACAAGAATGGGGTTCAGTTATTCATTTCAAAGATTCTCCTACTGTGAGCAGTGGCAGTTGTGCAATTAAGCAATATTTATTTCTTTCCAAGTCTTTGTTTAACTACCGGCTGATAAAAGTCAGCATTATACTGTACATCAGAGAAATGATTAAAAATTCATTTGATTTCCTGCAGTTTGTATCACATGTGGTTGATGGGGGTAAAATTGGAACACATTAGTGGACAAAATAGCCATTAACAACACGCAGAGGAGGCAGGAGCTGAAATTTGTTCCAATTCTTCTCATGTCTCGCAGACATTAATTACAGCTCTTACATGGAAAAGGTTTCAGAACATTGGCTATTTTACCATTCTTCTCTTTCTTCCCCCCTCCCTCTCATTTTTTTCCTTTTTTCCCCTTTCACCAGACTTAATTGCTACTGACTTGAATCCTTGTTACTGGTGGGTCTGTTATCAATATTATTGATGGAGTTTGAGTTATCCTAGCCAAACTGGAGTGACCAGTTTCTCAAACCAATTTCATCACAAAGGAAGCTCAGGACTTCCTTTTGTGGGACATCAGAGCCATGACCTGGAAACATTTTTTTTTTTTTAAGACAAAGTACACACTTTGTCCCTGTATCCCTAGCCATGGAGCCAGTTAAGCAGAAAGAAACCTGAGCCATCGACTTAATTACATAGGTTTTCATCCTTTTGTACTTGGGCTTCCCTTGTCACCAGTGAGATGATAATAGAAAGGAGATGCCTATAAAGCATTTCCCAAAACCTTTAGGAAGATCAGGTGAGAAGACAGAATAGCTGGGGGTGAAAAGATGGGGAGGGAGGGGGGGGATGAGAAGAGAGGGGAAACACCCTGGGAGTAATAAAGAGAGAGAATCAGAAAATGAGAATGGTAAAGAGGATTTTCTTTTGTTCTATCTACATTTTTTTGGCTCCTTTGGGCCCTGTCCACTTCATTGGAAATCAGGACCCTGGAGGGAGGGTTTGTTTATTTGGGTTTTTTTGGGGGGGGTGACTTGTTTTTCCTTATGTCTGGTAAATAGTAAGAGCTTAATAAATGCTTGTTGATTGACTAACTGCTGTTATTTTTCACTGTTATCTTTGAGCAACACATCCTTAAGTAACTTTAAACAGTATTTTATGAGCTGGACTACAGTCCTCTTATCTAACCTAAGATGTGCTGCCCCAAAACCAGACTCATATTAAAGTTGTGATCAGATTAGGCAGAATATGAACTAGCCCCAGGTTGTCTTTATAGGTACCTGTATTTGGACATGTTTCCTTTTTTCTGTAGCTATGGAATTGGTTTTGGGAACCAAAAGATGATATTTTATAGCCAACCCTATTGAGTATCATTACATTTGTAATTGATAATCATAGACCAAAATTATATAGCACTTCAAAGTTTACATTATGATTTTCTCTTGTTGGTCCATTGAGTTGGTCTTACAGAGTATTATCATGCCGATTTTGTAGATGAACAAACCAAGGTCCCATTGTCTTTGTTAACTCAGTAAATTTTTTAACATTTTTAAAAAAATTTTGAGATCCAAATTCTTGAGTCGCTAAGCAATCAGATATAACTTACACATGTGCAATTATGTAAAACATTTCCATATTAGGCATTTTGTCCAAGAACAATCAGATAAAAGGAAAGAAAGAAAGTGAACAATAGCATGCCTCAGTCTGTATTCACTAAATATCAGTTTTCTCTGGAGGTGGATAGTCTGCTGCATCATTAGTCCCTTGGGATTGTCTTTGATCATTGTATTGCTGAGAGGAGCTAAGCTTATTGAAGAATATTGCTGCTTCAGCTGAGCTGGGACCTGAAAGTGGGTTTTCTAACAATACGACTGGCTCTTCTGTAAGTGCACCATGACTTTTCCTCCCTGTTGCTTGTTCATTTGAATGGAAGTATTTGTTAAGCTCCTATTCTGTGTTGGCATTATTCTAGGTGCTGGGGCTCTGAGGACAGAAAAGAATCACAGCTCTCTTAAGAGACAAGTAAACCTGATGGCAAATGATTGGTTCAGTCTAAGTGAAAAGCTCACAACCTTCTGACCCCTTTGGGGTGAGATTTAATAAAACATAGAGAAAATAGAGGAAGTGAGAAGTTAAGGATTCTTTACAGGTTTGGGCCAGATAGTTTAAACTGACAGACCAGCTGCTGATTAACTCACAGAAAGAGAGAGGAGGAGACACAACCCAGAATTCCCTTAAATGCCCCTCCAGGGACTGTGGAAGGAGCAGCATTTTGGGGGAGTTGGTGTCATGTCTTGGAGGGTCTCCTACCTGGTTAAGGTCATAATAGTATCTCATGCCTGTGTAATTTAGTTTGACCCACGGGTGAACACATGACCAGGGTCAAAGTAAATGTCAAGAGGAAACATTTTAATAGTGCAGAGAAGGTTACAGAAATCAGTTCCCTATATATATATATACATATATATATATATATATATGTATATATATATATATGTTTGTATGTATATAGAGATTACAGGATTTAAACATTTTAAAAGTGCAGAAAAGATTACAAAAATTTGTTTCTTTTTTTTTATTTTTTTTAGGTTTTTTGCAAGGCAAATGGGGTTAAGTGGTTTGCCCAAGGCCACACAGCTAGGTAATTATTAAGTGTCTGAGACTGGATTTGAACCCAGGTACTCCTGACTCCAGGGCTGGTGCTTTATCCACTGCACCACCTAACCACCCCCAAAAATTTATTTCCAATTAACATTATTTCTCTGTGCCCATACTTCTCTGCATCCAGGCCAGAGTATAATATACAAAGTAAGTTATAAGACTAATATGGAAATAGGTTTTGCATGACCTCACATGTCTAATCAAAATCAAATTGCTTGCCTTCTGGAGGGGACAGGAGGAAGGAAGGGAAAGATAAAGTATGACAAAGTAAATTTAAGTGGCCCTTGCAAAGAAATGATTGCTTATCCTTTGATTGATTTCTTTTTTTTTTTTGGTTTGGCAAGGCAATGGGGTTAAATGACTTGTCCAAAGTCACACAGCTAGGTAATGATTAAGTGTCTGAGCTTGGATTTGAACTCAGCTCCTCCCAACTCCAGGGCTGGTGCTCTAATTCACTATGCCACCTAGCTGCCCTGGTTGATTGATTTCTAATGGGTGGCACCTGAGCAAACTTTGAAGGAAGCTAGAGATAAGAAAGATGTACATAATGGGTGCTTAATAAGCATTTGTTGAATATTTGTTTTATCAAATTTCCAATGCAGTCAAATAATTTGGAGTTTGTTTTTTTTTAATAAAATTTGATCTGAACTGTTGACCTCTCTAATCCAAGAGAAAGGCAAGCATTCTTCTGCAGCATTCCTAGTCTGGCAGGCAGCAGGTCTGATTATCCAGATTTCCAGTTTGTGGGCTGATGGTCCCTAGCCACCTTGTGCTTCTTAGGAAGGGCTGCTGTGTCCTTAAAAGGTTCCTCTCTTCTCTCCCTGGTCTGTTTCTTCCCCCTCCTTCCTTCTGAAGACACCATTGTTCTCATGTAAAATGCCAAAGGGGTTATTCCTGCTCCAGTCTATTTTGATTGCCCTTCTCCTCTACATCCAGGGATCGATTAAACTCAAGGGGGGGAAGGAGGGAGCTGTGAAGTCAAGTATAGCCTCACAAATAATGACATTTGATTGTGGTCCTCCGAGCCTGCCAGGCAGCCATCGATCCCTTCTGCTTGAGAGCCGATAGAGACTTTTCGATTCGCCCCCTTTTTCCAGGCCCTTCCAGACAGTTAACACATTAGAAGTGATTTTTGTTCAGTGGGGCTGATGTGGCTGCCAAGGCTGACTAACCACAGCACTTTCTTATGTCTGTCCCTGCTCTGAAGGCCTCGGAAGCCCACGAGGGTAGCTGTGAGGGAGGGTGGGCTATGGGGTCACCTCCCAGTCCTGTGGCATCCCCTCCTGTCCCAGGAGGATTCTCTCCATTCCATCACATTTTCAGGGGTGTGTGGTCTTTCTTTTGGAACCTGGAGACTTGACTCTTAACACAGAGGATCCAGTGTTCATTCTCATAGAAGGGCCTGCCAGCTCAAGGGGCTGTTGGGTCTCATGTCTGTATTGACATCCTGGTATTCATGGTTCCTTCGCTCTGGAGATGTGTGAGGCTGTTTCACCAGAGCAGTTTTGTTTTTTATGGGGCTTTTTGACAGAAGGGGAGGGGTTGAAGAAATGAGCTCTTGTATGATAACCAGGCCTTTTTGAATGGGCTTTCTAGTTTAGACTGGCTTCATGTAGGTGCCATTCTCACACAGAGCTCAGTGATTCTGGGTTGTTTTACTCATCAGTGGGCATCATTTAGTGCCTCTGGCTTGCCAGGTGCTGAGGTGATCTTGGTTACAGACATAATTGCTTCTTCTTTGCCCTTTCTCCTCTCTCACCTCCAGTGATGCTAGAAAAGAACAGTCTGCTTACTGCTGTCACTTACCTGCATAAACTTTGGTAACTCCTGTCACTCTTTATTAGTAACACAAGGGGATTGGACTAGATCCAAGGTCTCCTTCCAACTACAAATCTGTGATCCCATGAAGTCAAATCATTGTCTTGTTTAACGTCACCATGGCTGATGTTCCAAGTCTGTCTGAACACCTGTTTTCAAGGCAGCAGACTCATGGGACCATCCTAGCATATCCATGACTTTCTAGCTGGTCCCTTCTGTCATAGACTAAGAGAAGTAGAAGAGAAATGATGTATCTTCTCCAGATTCAACCCAAGCTGCCCTCTCAGGCCTTTGATCATACTCTTCTTTCTGCCTAGAACATCCTCTCCCTGCTCACCTCCATTTTCTAGCTTTCCTTCTAGATCCAGTGAATATACCTCCTTGTTAAAAGCTTCTTTTATTATTACTATTGTGCAGTTATTCAGTATGTCCAACTCTTTGTGACCCTGTGGACCATATACTGTCCATAGAGTTTTCCTGGCAAAAATGCTGGCGTAGTTTGCCATTTCCTTCTCCAGTGGATTAATATAAATGGAGGTTAAGTGACTTGCCCAGGGTCACATAGCTAGTAAGTATCTGAAGCTGGATTTAAATTTAGCTTTGGAATCAGGAAGATTCATCTTTATGAATCCAAATCCATTCTCAGATGTTTATTAGTTGTATGACCCTAGTCAACCTATTGGCCTCCGTTCCTCATTTGAAAATTGAATGCAAAAGGAAATGATAAACCATTCCAGTATCTCTGCCAAGAAAACCCCAAAGGGGTCACAAAGAGTTGTATATGACTGAAAAACACACGACTATCTTTATGACTCCAGGGCCAGTGCTCTATCTATCTATACTAATTAGTAACTTAAAATCTGCCATATATTTTTATATACATTATCTCTTTTTGTGAAGAGAGATGGACTGTGAAAATTTGTATTTCCCATTTTTCAGAAGAAGAAATAGGCTCAGAGATATTGAGGGACTTGCTATTTACTAGATGTGAGATTCATGCCAGGTCTCTGTGGCTCCAGGTCCAGATCTCTCGCTACTGCACCCCATCATCTCTCTAACACCAGCCTTTGCTTCCCTACCTCTCTTGCCAGAAATGACTTCTCTCTCACTTGAATGTCCCCTAATACTTTATACTTGGAATTTGTAGGTTCAGGAACCTTAGAAATCAATTTGACCCAAATCCTTTCCTTTTATACCTGGGGAAACTGAAGTCTAGCAAAGTTCAAATGTTTTCTACAGGGTAGCAGAGTAAAGGACAAGCTCCCTGACTCTGAAATCCAGCCTGTCTTCTGCATCCCATTCTGCCCATCATTTAAGTTATCAGTATTTGTCTGGACTGTCAACATTGTGGAAAGCTTTTATCTATTTTTGTGTCATTCCTAAGGTCTACCTAGGATAGTTACTTGTAAAGAGAATCTCCTGATACCTAGGACCATGGAGAGCGTCTTGGTCCACTCCCACCTTTACTGATGAAGGAAACTAGACCCAGTTTTTGAATGAACAAATCTTCTTTTAAATTTATTTATTTTTGAATTTTACAGCCCCCCCAGAATGCAGTCTGTTAGTCTTTACATTATTTCCATGCTATAAAATTGATCTAAATTGAATGTGTTGAATGTTGAGAAAGAAATCATATCCTTAAGAAAAAATAAAATATAAGAGATAGCAAGATTACATAATAAGATACTGTTTTTTTTTTAAATTAAAGGTCTTTGGTCTTTGTTCAAACTCCACAATTCTTTCTCTGGATACAGATGGTATTCTCCATCACTGATCCCCAAAATTATCCCTGATGGTTGCACTTATGAAATAAACAAGTCCATCAAGGTTGATCATCAACCCCATGTTGCTGTTCGGGTATACAGCATTCTGAAAACTCCTTGGGCTTAGGAATTCTGGCCTGGAACACAGCCTCCTTAGATGGTCTTGCCAACCTTTTACTGATGAGGAGCCTGAGGTTCAAAGGGGAACAACCACTTTCCCAAGGTCTCTTTCCCCTACCATCCTACTCCACTCTTGCCCTTTAGTCACCAGGACATGAATAAACCTAGGAAATTATCTGGACCTGTTTGTGTGATTTTCCTTACATGACAAGTGAGGGGGAGGAAGGGATTGTAAACAGAAGCAGATCAGACACTAATACCCAAGAGGACAAGGTCTTCCCTCAGACTATAGTATTTGTGAGAAAGAAATCCTGTACCAATTAGCAGGCATCTTAATTAAATAGCTTATTTGATTTGCATCCAAATTATAATTTGTACACTCGGCCTTGGCTTTGATATCTCTCTGTTAAACTGTTCAGCTTTCCTTTTACGTTAAATTCTGCTATTTTCCCCTACAATTCAATCTTTATTTGATCTTCAGAGCCCCAACTACTAAAAGGGAAAAAGGTCATCCATTTCTGTATCCATTTAAAATCCATCATTGGCCCCCTGTCCAACTTATCAAGTCAGCCCCCTGATTTTTCCAGCCACTGATTCAGGAATCCATAGCTCGGTGCAGATAAATGGGATTTCACGGGCTTTTCACCTTCTTGCTTTATTGAAAAGCAGAATATTAACTGCTCCACTGACCAGATGTCCATTTAAAACACAGGATATTTTAGAAAATTGTTTGCCAATCACATCCCACCAGTATCCACAGGAAACCTTGTGGGGGGTTTTGCTTTGTGAGTACGTGCTCCAGCTGCTTCACCCCCAGCACCCCGAACCCCCCATTTAAGTATTACCATTCACCGCATGTCAGGTTAGTGCTTCATTCTCTCTCGGGGTAACAGACTATAATAAATAGTTCACCATGTTAGCAGAAATTGTTTAAAAAAAAGACAGCTTAAAAAACCTCATGGAGTTGCCAACTCCTGGTAAGCCTGGGGACCCCTCTTTGCATGATCATTTCTTTTCTAAGGTATTAGCAGGCTCAGATTTCTAAGGGGCTTTTTCCCTTTTCCCAGAATAAGTATCATTTTCATACACCTGTGAGCTCAGAAGTTAAACCTTTCAGGGGCTGGGAAACAGATGCATTGATTGAGCTTAGCCTCTACCAAGACTAGGAGATAGCCCCAAGAAAGGCATTAAAAAGCCTCCTATCAGTGGCAGCTAGGTGGCACAGTGGATAGAGCACTGGTCCTGGAGTCAGGAGGGCCTGAGTTCAAATCCTCCCTCAGACACATAATAATTGCCTAGCTGTGTGACCTTGGGCAAGAAACTTAACCCCATTGCCTTGTAAAGAAAAAAAAAACAAAAACAAACCCCCCCCAAAAGCCTCCTATTCCCTTTTTGAAAGGTTGGTCTCAAGGAGTATGTGAGGCTCAGCAAACCAAATTCACTCTTTTCCACCCCAGCTCAATTCCCACCTCCTCCAAATATTTTAAATATAGCTAAAAGCCATGTGTAAAATTACCATCAAGGGTTATCTCATAGGGGAAAATAGTGAAAGTCCAATAGGCAACTTGAAGATGGCATGAGGAAAGTAGGAAAGGATTGTCGCTACCTGCCTCACCTTGAGGATTAAAGAGGCAGAGAGGGGGACTCCTTGCATCTGAAGCCGAGATCCTCCTCCTCCTCCTCCTCCTCCTCCTCCTCGAACGAGGCCAGCACAGAGCCCATCACAGCCACCCAATTTACCTGGCCTCTGGAAGATGGTGCCCCAAAGGCTGGGTCACATGTGCCATCCAGTGTAAGGAAGAACAGAGGCTGGAAGCAGTCATGAAGGCAGACCTTAGCACATCCCTGGCAAATGGAAAGGGCTAGGATCTTCTGCTCCTTGGCTCTTCTTGGGGGGAAGGAGGCTGATTTTTCTGGGGCCTGAGAGATACTCCTCCCTGGCTCTACCACTCAGGGTCTTGGTTTCTGTTGTCCTAATAAAGGGCAAAATCTATGCTGCCTCAGTAATAATAATAAATTTCTGTAACAGTGTCATTGTGCCACGTGCTTTATCATGAGCTCATTCTACCCTTACATTAATCCTGGGACAGTCCTGTTATTATCTTCATTTTATCAAAGGGGACACTGAGGCAGACAAAGCTAAAGTGACCTGCCTAGGATCACCCAGCTACTAAGGGTCTGAGACCAGATTTGAACTCCAGTCTTCCTGACTATCTACTGTGCCACCTACAAATAGTAGCTAACATTTCTACAGTGGTTTAAGGTTTGCAAAGTACCATCTAAATGTATGTCCTCATCTGATCATCCCAGCACCCCTGGAAGCTAGGTGCTATAATTACTCCCCTCCCCCGAAGAAGCTGACATTGAGAGGGAGAAAGTGACTTGCCCAGGATCACACAGTGAGAGTTGGAATTCAAGACTTCCTGACTCCCAGTCCAACACTCTTGCCCTAAAAAATACCTAACAGAGGGACTAGTTCATATGCTTTCATTTATACTGCAACAAAATTCCAAGAAGTTACAGTTTCAAAGCAGATCTCCCATTTGGAATTAGGAAAAACACATTAACTTTTTATTTTTTTACGTGTTTCCAGGTTGCTATAGGAGCCTCATGGATGGAGTTGCTCAGAATTCTGGTCCAGGTCCTTGAGCACTGAAATTCCTTTCTTATCATCATTTCTGGAGTCTTTGTAAATCTGTCTTCTTTTCCTCCTCCCAACACTTGGACTTGATTCTCAACTGAAACTCAAAGCTAGCTTCTGTCTCTGTCATCATCAGATCATTTTCTCTCCCTCTCCTCTCCCTCTCCCTCTCCCTCTCTCTCCTCTTCTCTCTCTCTCTCTCCTTTCTGTCTCTGACTCTTACTCATTCTCCCCCCTTCTCTCCCTCCTTTTCTAACCAAGGCAGAGAAAAATCAAGAATCATGGCATTGGCTGCATCTTTTTTATCTTTTCCTGGGTCATTTGTCACATAGTACAGTTAAACCACCCCCCTCTTCCGAATCAGAACCCCTTTCAACCTGTCTTCTCCCTTGCAGGGCATTGATTTCTGCCCTGGGCAGAATGTCTCTGGAGTAACCACCCACAACCAAGAAGAACATACAAAATTGCCCCTGCTTTTCCACCTGGGAAGAGATCCAGGGGAGAAATACCCAATCAGGTAAGCACATTTTTTAAAAAATTACCATAATTTGACATTATCTTGTTCCTTGCCCATTTCTGCAGCCTCCAGGCAATGTTGGAAAGAACTGACTAAGGGAAATGAATTGAGTCAAGGGAATAAGGGGTGGCATGGCTAGACTTTGGGGCTTGGCATCAGGAAGACCTGATTTCCAATCCTTCCTCAGGTATTGAATGACTCTGTGACTCTACTAAGTCACTGAAAATTTCTCATTCTCCATTTTCCTCATTTGTAAAATGGGAATGATGACACTTCCCTTCCCAATATTTACATGTTTGTATAATGATTAAATCAGAAAATGCTCATGGAGTATCTGAAAAAATCTTAAAGCCCTATATCCATGTGTGATATTATTTTCCTTGCTATTGGTCATGGAGTTTTAGGGAACTAGAGCCAGGAATCTGCATGAAGGAACATCATCTCTGTGATGACTTTCCCCCTTTTGGGGAAGAAAAAAATCTTATCTTTTGGACTGAAAGATCCTTTTAGGATAATTTGCCCTAATAGATTCTTCTCTGTGTATTGCTTTTAATATGGTTTTTAACCCTTGCTTGCATTAATAGAGTGCTTTAAGGGCTTTTCTCACTGCAGTCTTGGGGTGGGAGGGGAGGGCAAGGAGGTTAAGTGACTTACCCAAGGTCACAGCTATGACATGTATGACATGTCTGAGGCTGGATTGGAACCCAGGTCCTCTTGACTTCAGAACTGGTACCCTATCCACTGCCCCACAGTACATGTATTCTTAGCCCCATTTTACAGATAAGGATACTGAGGGCAAAGTAACCTGCCTTGATCAGAGGTGGTATTTGCATATAGCCCTTTCTTGGAGGTGCCAGAAGCTAAAGAAGAAAATGTGTTGAATTAGGCTAAAAGGTGTGGATTCAGGGTGCTCTCTTCTCTTCCTCTCTCCACTGAAGCATGATCTAGTAAAAGAGCCCTGGACTTGGCATCAGGAAATCTGGGTTCAAGTCCTGACTGGGCTGAGTAACAAATGGAACATACAACTAAGAACCATGAGTAGACACTTCAGTTGAAGAAACAAAAGTCTCATGAAATCCAGAAGCCCGGGGGTTGGAGGCCATCTACACATTCGCGCCTCCACATAGGCCTTGGGAAATCAGTCCAACCTGGCACCCTCGATGGAAAGAGAGTTCTGCTTTTTTAAAGTCCCTTCCCAGAGGACCGAACTTCCAGAAGTATGAATTTGTCTGATAACAAACATGATAGCTTATTGTGCAACGTAACTCGAGTCTGTTATCTTTGGCAGATAGTGAGGCATAACACAGACTATTAATTGGATCCACAAGGTCCAAATGTATCACCCCATCCTTTATATGAAAAGTGAAGCAGAGAAATCTCAAATGATCTGGACAAAAGAAAAATCCTTTGAAGGGCACTGGACTCTAGTATCAAGGTTCAGCCGAGTGTCACTCAATAAGAAACATCAGGAGGAAGGCACAGTAGATAAAAGTTCCCACCAGTTAGAGCACCAGCTGGAAACTCCAGAGGCAGCCCTCCAGGGCAGGTACCCCAGGAGGCTGTTCTCACCCCTGCCTGGGGACCACACTGGTTTTTTCACAGTCAGGAGTTTGTAACTCACCCACTCTCTCCTCCAGTCACACTGGGGAGCCCCAGGCTCCATGGACCCCACATTAGAGAGCCCCTGCACCATCCAAGTATCCTTGGATTCAGAGCTCAGACTCAGACTTAAGACAGTTTGGGAATGTCTAAGACATCCCTCTTTTGACTCTTGCCGCTTTGTTTCTGGCAAACAGACCTTGCTTCATTTTGCCAAGACACTCGGTGACCATTACCATTAGAAGTAAGTGTAAAGAAAAATGGGAAGCAATGAAGCGTCTTAATTTCCCTTTGAAGGACTCACAATTAGTAACAAGCCTGCGCTGGAGACCTCAGAGCTAAGGACCACATGGCGATGAGATCTGGAAGATTAAAATGAGATTGTGGGAGCAGGAAAAAGCAATATGTTAAAGGCCGAGCTTCCCCCCTCCCTTCCTCGTTAACCTCCCCCAACAGGAATGTCACTGTAGGGCTTGGATGGTGGCGTTAATAACACAGCGGGCTCCACATTGAGTCGTTGGGAGGAGGAGGAGAGCTGAGCAGATTGCCAAGGCCCAATTACATTAAATGAACCAGGGCCGGCCACACCTGGGACGAGGACGGGGCCTCCAGCCCGGGCCTGATTGGCTCTCCTGGGACTACCTAGAGGTTAAAAGTGTCAATTAATGTAATGACCCTGGACTTGGGCCACGCAGTTCTGCTCTTCAGTGCACAGAATAATTTTGTGTTCACAGGGGGATTTTTTTCCCCCAATAACTCCTCTCAGCAACACCTGTTCACCCTTTTTTCTCTGGTTCTCTCATTTTCATTGCTATTCCTGACTCTCCTTCAGCTGACTGTTGTGACAGAATACAAAATTCTCACTTTGCCTGGGGGAGCTGTAGTTGAAAATCTTTAGTCATTGAGGTTCAGACACCTTCAGGATCTGAAAGTGTATCATTATTTTTAAAACCAACTCTGCAGAGAAGGATGACCCTCTGAAAGGCCCAAAACCCCAAGGCTTACTGTTAGTTCTAAGTTTGGTTGTAAAGAGACTTTTTCAGTTAAGCTAAGCCTTCAAAGTCTTGCAGTTCCCAATGAAGTCAAAAGTAATTTGGACCTGATTAACCTCTTTCCCCTTTTTCTGGATTGTATATAATAATACATGGATTATTACATTCTCTATAAATATATTGTCATTATATTACTTATATTTTATATTATGATATGGTATGTTATACCATATTATATTGGGCTGGAGCCTATCCAAATAAAAGTACAAGTATGAAGTTGGATACAACGCTGCCTTAAAGCATATCCTGGACTAGTTAGTGGAGAATTTACCAAGAAACCAGTGTGTCAGATGTTTGCCTTTGGTTAGCAGGCTTAACTATCTACTTCTTTTGACCACTGCCTTAGTGAGGACATCCCATTCTGTTGTTGGCTTTTTCAGTTGCCAGCCCTTATTGTAGTTTATTAAGTAGTTGGCATGAGTTGGCCAGCATGATCTGATTATTGAGCTGAATTTATCTGTTGAATCATGAGTAAAAACGAGTTATGCTAGAGGATTTAAATGCACTATATGGTGTTTTTATGTTTGTGTTTAGAGAATATAATGAGTTGCAGTCAGGTGTTTAAGACAAGTTATGAAACTGCTATAAAGGTATCTAATGGAGGCAGCTAGGTGGTATAGTGGACAGAGCACCGACCCTGGAGTCAAGAGGACCTGAGTTCAAATCCAGCCTCAGATATTTAATAATTACCTAGCTGTGTGACCTTAGGCAAGTCACTTAACCCTATTGCCTTAAATAAATAAATTTAAAAAAATATATCTAGTGACCAGTAAGTCTCTTATGGACCTTTTTTTTTGGGGGGGGGGCAAGGCAGTGGGGTTAAGTGACAGCTAGAAAAAGGGCTAAGTGTCTGAAGCTGAATTTGAATTCAGGTCCTCCTGACTCCAGGGTCAGTAGTCTATCCACTGTGCCACCTAGCTGCCCCTTTTATAGACCACTTTAACAGAATGAATGAAATGTAATAGTTATCTTTTCAGAATCAACAAAGAGGAGAAAGGTTCCTTTTTATTCCCATGTCTCCAAGTGTAAGAGACAATGGTATTGCTGTGGTTTGTCAATCAGAAATGATAGCAATGAGTGGTGTGTCTTCAGGGGACACTAGGCCAATTTCTATAGGTAACTGGAAACAAAGTCAATAAACAATCCACGAAATACAAAAAGGTAAAGGAATCTCAACCTCAACCTCTTTGCAGACAGGGTCTACCCAGTTCAATAGGTGTGTGGTAAACATTTGTTGAAATATTGCACTACCCTAGGAATGGGTGGACTCTCCCACCTTTGAGTCTTCAGACAGAGGCTGGTTGACACTTTTTGGGTTTAGGGAAAAAAATATTGATCCTTCTCATGTGTCAGGGTAGAACTCAATAACCATTGAGGCCTCTTCAATTCTAAATTTCCCAGATTTTTCTGGAAGGAGGGAGTATGGTAGTTCACTGAGGAAACCATCATAATGGCCAATGAGGAAAAAAAAGGCAAAGGAAAAATATATGTATATGTGAAGAAAAAACAATACATTTTAAGGCTTGATATTTTATATTATTGGGGGACTAGTTGGGAGCATTTCAGCAAATTAATAAGCATTTATTAAATTCCCATTATGTTCCCCTCATTGTACTAGGTCTATGGATAGATCAAAATAAAGTTTTGTCTTGCCCTTGAGAAGCTTATAGTCTAACCAAACAAGAAGCTCACGATTCCTGTTTTTGAGTAAAAGTGATTCAGATTTTTTTTAATTTAGTGTTTTATTTTTCTCTAATTACCTGTTTTCAACATTCATTTTTAAAATTGAGTTCCAAATTCTCTCCCTTTCTCCCTATCCCTCTCATTGAGAAGGCAAGCAATTTGATATAGGTTATACGTATTTAGTTATGGAAAACATTTCCATATTTGTCATGTTGTAAAAGACAACATAGACCAAAATAAAAACTCAAGAACAATAAAGTTAAAAAGTATGCTTCTATCTGGATTCAAACTCCCATCAATTCTTTCTTGGGGAATGGATAGCATTTTTTCATCTTAATCTCTTCAGAGTTATCTTGCTGAGATAAACTAAGTCATTCACAGTTGATCATCTTGCGATATATTGATTTCACTGTACAGTGTTCTTCTACTCATTTCATTTTGCTTCAGTTCATGTGAGTCTGTACAGATTTTTCTCAGAGCATCTAACTTGTCATTTCATATATCACAATAGTATTTAAGAGAGTGATTCAAAAGGGATACTAAGGTAGTTGAATCTAGTGAAGACCTGAAGAGTGGACAGTGGGATGGAAAGAATCAAGGAAGCTAACTAAGAGACTGTTGCATAATTCTAGATGAGGTGATGATGGCAGGAACTAGCAGGCTCTAGCAGTGGGAATGAAAGAGAGGAAAGAATGGGACATTTTCAGAGGAAAAATTGATAAGTTTTGGTAACTGATTAGGTGATTGCTGATGTATAAGGAAACAACCTTTTTCTTTACATGAAAATTATCTGTTACTCTTACTGTTTGTATTAATATTAAATAAAATAAATTTATCTGTGTATAATCTATTTTGTAGAATCTCATTACCCTGAATGGGGAGATACTTAAATGATGGGTTATCAAAGAAAATTTGGGAAACTGGACAAAGCTGCTAACCTGAACTCAGGGCAGAGTTTATAATCTGCCCAGGAGGTGAGAACTAAAGGTATCTCTCAGACTGGAATCAGAAACTTAGCAGGCATGCACTTTGAAACTTGTTTCAAAAGATAAGGACTTGGCCATTTGGCCATCAAGGGGAGTTCTTATCTAGTAGAAGAACCCTAAAGAAGATGGCTCACCAATGAGTGTCTGAGGTAGAGATTGAACCAGGTGTTCCTAACATCTAAGGCCACCAGCATCTGCCATACCAGGCTTCCTCTAGAAATTCTCAAAGACAGGGTTTGGAAGGGAGAGAAGTCAGGGGAGGTGGCAGAGGTCAGATGGAGATGAAGGGTTTAGTTTTGGAAATGCTGAGTTTGAAGGGACTTTGGATAACCAGGTAAAGTTTGCAGCAGGGAGTCTAACTGGGTGATGCTGGTGATGTGACAGTCAAAGCTCATTCTGCCCTTCACTTCCCCTGTGACCTTGGGCAAAGTGCTGTAGAAGAAGAGACAAAGCTAAATGATCTTTGAATTCTCTTTCAATTTTAAAACCCCATGATCTTGTCATTCAAATCAGCATGAAGTTGAACATGAATTACAGTCATATATGTTCAGATCAGTTAGCCATGTGTCATGAGGTATTCAAAGAACTGTCGGCATTTACTACAAAAGTTAACATTATTATCCTTGTGCTTCTTCAAGAATGAAAAGAAGGTGAATTAAGTCCCATTTTTTTAAAAAGAGGGTTTTTGGTTTGTTTGGTTTTTTTCAAGGTAAAAGGGAACAATCATAGATATACTAGATGAGGGGTGGCTAGGTGGCGCAGTAGATAGAGCACCGGCCCTGGAGTCAGGAGTACCTGGGTTCAAATCCGGTCTCAGACATTTAATAATTACCTAGCTGTGTGGCCTTGGGCAAGCCACTTAACCCCGTTTTCCTTGTCAAAATCTAAAAAAAACAAAAACAAACAGAAAAACAAGATATACTAGATGAATCAGCTTATCTTTAATACCTCCTCCTACTTGTGGTCATGGTCACAAATATTCGACAGCTCCCATCAGAGAGACTAAGTGGCCCCATATGCGTTTATTTTGTGGTACAAGTAATTCCTGACACCAGAAGATTGGAGCAGTAGTTGACCTAAGTGTTTTTGATCCAAAAATTTCCTTCCCTTTCTCTTCCAGTTACCCTTGCCCATCTTTCCACTCTTCTCTTGGAATACTGCCTAATAGATGTGACATTTATAGAGCTTACTGGAAGCTGCTTGCCTGTAACTGGACTCCTGATTGGGTGTTATCTTGTTTTGCTTTTTTTTTTTATCAAGAAGGATTAGTGCCACTGCTCATTAGAGGGTCAATATTGGAATTGGTATCACCCTCATGAATCTTTTTAGACCCAGAAACAATACATTTCTTGGATTCTACTTCCATGTCACCTCACAACAATGACTTGTGGTGTGAAGGGCAAATTGAAATCATTAATCCCTAGTCTGAGAAGTACTTAGAGTATTACTATGTCAAAATTAGTAGAAGCCACTTAAATCCATCCCTTCCCTAATAGATGGGGTGCACAAACTTGGAAATATCCCTAACTCTGGGTGAAAACTAGTGGAAACTTCAGCATTGCCTTGAACCTTCAAACTAAATCCATTTAAGCACTAATGCCTATTTTCCAGTCAAGTTGTGCTTGGGTGAGAGAGGATGTCCAGGGGCTCTTTGTTTCAAGAAGACCAACCTGTTTCCTATTGGCTCATCAGGTTGAGGAACTAGACTAGACTCAATCTGGCCTAGGAGACCAATAGCAATACCCAGGAGGACCTGCTTTAACATAGTCTGTTTGTCCTGGGGTCTTAGACCAAATTAGATCTTCATGGCCTGACTCATGGGAAAGCAAAGCCATTTGATCTCCAAAACTTACTCAGATGGATTCCTGGGACCCTTTAAATGTTCTTCAAACTAGCCTAGATCAAAGTAGAATTCTTGAGGCCTATCCAACTTTCCTGGTGTGTTGATGCTCTTCTCCAAAAGACAAAAGGCATGGGAAGGAAAGGGTTCATAAAAGACTATATACTTTTTTTTTTTTTTAGGTTTTTGCAAGGCAGTGGGGTTAAGTGGCTTGCCTAGGGCCACACAGCTAAGGTAATTATTGTCTGAGGCCAGATTTGAACTCAGATACTCCTGACTCCAGGGCCGGTGCTCTCTCCACTGCGCCATTCATCCGTCCTGACTATATACTCTTGACCTATCATACCAGACCCTTCTAGAGTCTGAGCTGCTGCACACATAAAGAATTGCAAATTGTCTTCAAATCTTTCCCATAGGAGAGTCTTAGAGGCCTAGGCCTTTGTACCTCCTTGACTTGTTTCTCTTCATCCTTTCCTCTGCTCTCTTTTCTTATGGGATCACTTTCAAATCCATATCTTTGGTGAACTCTAGCCATTGGACATTTTCCTTTGGATAACCAAGGTCATCATATTTACTTTGTCACTTTTATTATGGGTTTATTAGCAGTTACCCTCCTAGGCCCTCATGCTTATAACCCTCAGAATCATTCCTGGCCACATTATGTAGTGAAAAGAAATTTGGGTGTGGAATCGAGGCCTGTTTCAAGCACTGTCTTTTGTGTGAATGGCAGACAGTCTACCTTAAAGCAGTTCCTCCTGGGTCTCACTGTTGGTCTCCTAGGCCTGGTTGAGTCTAGTCTGATTCCTCAACCTGATGACCCAAGAGGATTTGTGTGAATCAAATAAGCCCTTTTTAAAATGATAAAGTACTAACATTTTCCATATATTTTAGCTTATCCTTTTATTATCCCCTCACCTTTATTTTCAGTCAGTCTCAGATTTCCATTGATTCTTTGTAGCTTCTCTTTGGATGACCTTAGTTAAGTATGTGGAAGATTGCCCCTAGCTTTCTAAGGTATATCTCTGCCCTCAGATTGGTCTCCCTAAAACAGTATTCTGATCAGGTTGTTCCCCTACTCAGAATATATATTCATCCCCTAGGAAGACTCTGTTGAAAATTCATATTCCAAAAAAAGTGTTTGACAAAATGTAAGACTCATTTATCATACAATCAGCCTGTGCTATCGATCCTATAAAGCCTGGCCATAGAAGAGTTGCCTAGCCCTTGATGTGTGCTCCCAAGTCCTTGTTGATGGATTGTTGCCCAATATTTGGGCAACTGTGAAGTAAACCGTGGTGCATGACTTCGCTGGAATATTACTGTGCCATAAGAGTCAAGTTGAGGAATTTAGGGAAAAGGGGGAGATGAAGGACATGAGATAGAGTGAATAGGGTAAAAAAGTACACACAGGGACAGTTGAAAAAAAAGAAGGAAAAAAAATAGGATTGAACTCAACAGTGCTTAATCAGGAAAACCTGCCCTGAAGACAAGTTAGAAAAATGTACTTATCCAGTTCTTTATATACAGGTGGGCTCCTGTGCCTATACAGTGCCAGATGGTCATCTTTGCTGAATTGTTTTTTGACCTTTTTTTTTTTTTGCTTTTATTATAAGAACTGGATCACTGGATAAGGGAAAGGATGTATTTATAGTGAGGGTGATTTTAAAAAAGTTGATTAAAATAATAGATACATGTTCCAAAATAGTTATTTAGTATTTTTCTAGGAAGACTCTGAGGGTTTGAGGAGAAGAGGGAGGGTAGGCTTTTGCCTGTTTGAGAATCTAGCGAGGATATAATATATCTCACAAGTTGCCCTGCCCAAAATTTATGCCCCCAAATATTGGAGTTGATAGATTGCTTTCCAAAACAAAATTCCACTTCAAGAAGGCCTACTGGACTTTGCTGTAAAGAAAATGTGACTGGACAATTGAAATCTCACATTGACTGCCATAATTTCATGGTAGCATAGTAAAGATATGACTTCTGAGGTGATATTTTTAGCATTAGAAAGAAAATTCTTTTTTTACTAGAGAGACACCTGTCCAGTGACATTTGCATGGCATTCCAGCATTACTCTAACATTTCATTGCCACTCATTATTATTTACATAGGGATTTCTCTAGCAAGAATGACATCCAAAAGGGAAAAGAACCTGTATGTACAAAAATATTTAGAGTAGCTCTTTTTGTGGGGGCCAAGAAGTGGAAATCAAGGAAATGCCCATCAACAGGGGAATATGATTGTAATGGAATATAAGAAATCAATGGTTTCAGAAAAATCTGGGAAGAATTATATGAGTTGATGCAAAATGAAGTGAGCAGAACAGGAAAACATACACAGTAATAACAATACTGTAAAGATCATCAACTATGACTTAATTATTCTCAGCAATACAATGATCTAAGATAAAGGACTCATGATAAAAAATGCTGTCCACCTCAAGAGACAACTGATGAAATCTGAATACAGCTTGTAGCCAATTTATTTTTACTTTATTTTTCTCTTATCACTATGTTCTTTTGCAACATGGCTAATATGGAAATATGTTTTGCATAATTTCACATGAACAATTGATATCAAATTGTTTGCCTTTTCAAGTACAGGAGTAGGAAAAGAAGAATTTGCAACTCAAATTTTTTCTAAAATGAATGTAAACATTTTTACATGTAGCTGAAAATCATTTGATAAATTAGATAAAATATATTGAAAAAATAATATTCTGCATCAAAGTTATACATCTTTCTATTCATTTTTTTCTAGTTACAACTCTGAATCAAGCAGTATCCTATATAAGCAAATAGACCTTCTATAGGCTAAATACCTATATGTATTTCTTTTTCAAATATGTGTAGATGTTTTGTGATTAAAAAAATATATATCATACTTGAAAAGCAAAACTAAAAGGCCTTTGGGTGTTCTGTGACATAAATGTAACTGTATAAAAGATCCAAATGGCTTGGAGAATTCAGCCAAGGGATTTGGTATTATAAGGTGGGAATATCCTTTGATTATTCTTTCTTCTTGTGTCTAGTGTTTCCAGCCTTGAGTACCAGAATGCCCTTCTCAGGATAAGTCCCATCGTTGAGGAACACAAGAGGACCATGATTCCGGCAGAGCCTCAGCTCAACGTGTGTAACCCAGCAGTCATGGTAAGAGGCTTGTGAATAAACATAAAATGCCTCCGATCCATCTCAGGACTTTGGTGAAATGGCAAAAAGGCCTTCGCCTTCCACTGAGGAGGCTGAAGAAGCTGAGGTTTGATTGAAAGCAGACTTGAATTCACTACTAGTGTCAGTGGGCCAGGAATGACTACAGGCAAAGAGGCCAACCCCTAGTTAGTAATAATGGGGAATCTGTCTATGTTCAGATACCATGTAATCTCTAGCAATTCTACCTCCTTCCTTCCTTTCCCTAGTCCCCTAGACATGAGTACAGGAGCTCCAACCCACCTGGGCTAACTAGATCCCCCTCCTCATCAGTGTTTGTTGAGTGCACTCATTGAAAGTGGCCCTTCAACTCATGGTCTAGTGTCATGGATCTTGGCTCTGATACTTAATGTTCATGGTTAACTTATTTAAACTCCTTCAATTTTCCTAACGATAAATTGGGGAGAATAATATTGACAATCCCTGCCTCACAGGTCTGTTGTGAGTTAAGTGCTTTGTAAACTTGAAAGCAGTCTATAAAATGGCAGCTAGTCCTAAAATTGTTGAAGAGAAGGGAGCCCTTTGATGCTCGACCAGAGAAGCTCCATCAGTGACCTCTCTCTGTCCACTTGACACCAAGTCCCAGTTATACTTCAGAGATCAAATTTAACTTGTTGCTGATGATTGTGGCTTATTACTCACACTCTACACATTTGTGTGGGCACCTTGGAAGCCATAGGAACTGCTCCAGAGACCAAGAGATTAAATTTAATTAAAGAGAAGAAGAAACTGTGCTACCCCACGGTCATCAAGCTCCTGCAGGTCAGAAGTAAGACTTTACCCAGCTATCCTGCAGTGGTCCTTTCCTGGCTCTTAGACCTGTGAATTGTTGGATGTCTTCACTACTTCTCTTTGTTCCACACCAGACTGACTGGTCTCTATATAACTGACTTAGTGGATGCATAGGGGTGAAATTCCCATTCTGGTGACCAGCACCATCTATTTAACCAACTACTCATGATCTGTATCCACTTTTCTTTTTTTAAAACCTTCATCAATAGGCAACAACACTCATGAAAATGTCCCCATTCTGCCCTGAAAGTGTTAGTTTTTTCCTCAGGATTTGACTGTCCCTTTCTGGATTCCTTCTGGCTCCCCAAAGCTATGAGTAAGCTCCCTGACTCCTCTCAACTGGACTAAGACCCATTCACACAGATGATGTTTTGCTTATGAATTTGTCAAATTGTTGTTTATCTCATTTCTTTGGCTTCACTATCTCTTTCCTCTTTTCATTAAGTTCCATAAAAATTTTAATCTATATTCAAAATAATTCATAAGAAGATTGTTTTACTTTTTGTAAAAACCCAGTAATATTGAAATCAGGAGAAAAGACAGAATAAAAGCAACATAAAACAATCAAATAACTTAACTTAATCCCCTACTTTTAAATCAAGAAGTACAAGTGTAGACAGTTGTTCCAACTTTCCTAAAAGGAGAGTGCATTCCAGTCTAATGTTGCAAAAACCTGTGAGAGATCTGGATATTGTGTGCAGGCTGTCTTCCTGGCCCAAGCAGTCTGCGGCTCCAGAAGCTCCCAGGGCCACCTGACAAAGAAGAGACACCCAGCACCCAGAACCCAAGAGTGAGGCCCAGTCTGGCTGATCAGTGGGAGCCTCCCCCTTTGGCCCTGTTAGTAATGAGCTGTTTGACCCTAGGCAAGTCTCACCTAACTTCCCCCGCCCTCTGTCAGGTGCATGTGAGGGGCCAGGAAATGGGGAGAGCCAGGGTCCAGGGAGGTCAGTGGCTGAACCCAATGATCTCCTGAGCCTTTTGCAAATGTCATGGTGGAGGGTCTGGCACTCCACTCATTCAGATTTGAAACTGGAGTCTTGTCCATGTCCCCTTTTCCTTCCTTCTCCCCCTTTTCCAACACCACCACTTCATTCTGTTGGAGATCGAGACAAGGAAATGGGAGCCAGGGAACCCTTAGAGAGCCAAAAGCCTAGTGTAGCACCCATATATAGTAGGTGCTTAATAAATGCTCAGTGACCAGCTGACAAAGCTGCATTTCCACCATATCCCTGTGACACAGCCCCAGAGCTGCGGATCTGTTTTTCCTTCCACAAATGCTTATTGAACATCTCTTAAATGTAGAGCATCGTGCTGTGGGGGCCCTGGGGACCCCATCCCTGCCTTGAGGAGCTTTGGAGCAGCATGGGAGATGGGACATGTGCATAGACAACCATGATCCCAGGCTCCCTCCGTGGAAGGAAGGCCCCCAGGGGACCCTTCCAGCTGGAGTCATTGAGCAGAAGGGGCAATCTTCTGCTCTTTCTGATGTCACACAATTCTGTAAGCTCAGGTTCTGTTTAGGAGAAATAAATTAAGATCAAATTCCAGGATCAAACTAAATTGCAGAGTTGGGAGCTGTAAGTTGTTTTTTATGTTCAGAGGGCCTTATTTTGAGGGCTCCTAAGCTGCCCTGAAAGCCCAAGATTTGGGAATCTGTACGGACGACAAGTCCAGATGGGTACATATACCAAAGGGGTAAATCATTGTTCAGAGCCATCCAGGAGTGAATAATGAGGAGTAATGGAAAGAAATTGTGCAAAGGAAAATTTAGTCAGAATATTAGGAAAATTTTCCTAGCAGCAAGGTCTCTGAGGTGGCGAAATAGTCCCCTTCAAGGTAGCAGTGGATGCCCCACTGATTGAGTCATTTAAACTGAACTGGACAAAGCCCAGGAGAACAGACTGTAGGAAACAATCCTTCCTTGGCTAGATGGGAGCCAGGGGAGTAACAAGCTGACTTAATAGGTCTTTGCCGAGTCTGGTTCCTTTGATTCCCTGTTTTGCTGCAAAAACACTCTAAGAGCCGTGTGTTAGCCCCGCACTTTTCTTCCTTGCTTCATAAAAGGCTCAAGTGTCCGGATTAACCCTTGGTCTTCAAGTCAGCAGTGACTTTGTTTCTGACTCAGAGGGGAGATGTTTGTTGGATTCTGACTGTCACTTCATAAGCTCTCGGCTTCTCTGGCATCTCTGCTTCCTCTCTGAGATGGCTGCCATGTCAGATCTGACGTCCCCCTCCTTCCTGGGGCAGCACCCGCTTGTGAGGAGAGAAGGAGCACTTCCCTTGCCACTCTGGTCCCCCCAGCTCATTTCCTGCCCACCTCTCCGGTCGCTGGTACAAGCCAAGGGCTTCTGGGTTTGCCCTTCCCATGCCAATTTGTTCTTTTCCCCATGGAGCAGAATCCTCCGTTTGACAGACCATTTCTTCACTTTGTCACTAAGGAGGCTATTTTTGTCTCTCAAGGTGTTAGCAGCCCCACCCAAGTGCCTACTCGGTGACAAGTTCTACTGTCAACCAGATCATTGATGTGGAAACACGGCCCTTGTCAGGAAAACCTGGACGATTGCTGGTCCACCACCACCATCTACTGTTCCTCACAGGAACTGTCTGTATCCAGACTCAAAATGGCAGCTCATTGATGTCCTCTAAGGGAAAGCATCTCTAAAACTGAATTTCCAAATTAAAAACTAGATTTCCTGTTCAAGACATCATGTGTATGCTTACATGTATTTCTGGGTCCTGCTTTTTTTCACTATAATATAGGCCCTCTGGACTCTTTCCCACCATTATCCCCCAAATAGGCTCCTCCTCCACTTCCTGGAGAAAGGATGAGAATAGCTCCAATGGGACTAAAACTTCATCTTCCTCCATCACTTTCTCTAGTAGACCCAGGTTCCTGCACATTGTCAGAGCTCCACCACCACCCAGAGTAAACAGTGCATGTTCTGTACAACATATATGTTGCATAAGTTAACTGCCCATCTACAGAAAATAACCTGTTTGGAAATGGGCCCATCTATCTATACCTTGACAGCTACCTCCTGTTTAAGTACAAAATAAAAAAAAAAAAAGATGATCCAGGGCTTTAAAAAAAAGTTTAACATAAGTAAACTTTTAGTCTCTTTGCGAGTCAGTACATGCTGGTAGAGTCAGCCCCAGAGCCAGAAAGACTTGAGTTCAGATCTGACTTCTGAGCCATGCTACCTCAGTGACCTAAGCAAGCATTTAACTTTATAGTGATCTCAGCAACTCTCCAAGCTGACATGAATTACAGATCAGCTGCTGACTGGCATTGGAAAAGAGAGTTTTCTCATCTGGAAGCTCAATGTGCCAGTGAAATCACAGGTCTCCTCCCTCTTGCTTTTTCTATTGCATTTAGACATATCCATAATCAAACTTGCAAACTTTACACGTATTATCTCAGTTGATCCTCACAACAATCCTAGGAAGTAGTTGCCATTGTCAGTTGAAGCTAAGAGGTTTCTTGCTCAGAGTCACCCATGGTATCTGAGGCCAGATTTGAACTCAGATCTTCCTTTCTCCAGGGTGGCTTTCTATCCACAATGTGAAAAATTACTTTATAAGACATGTTTTTTTATCCTACTTAACCTATCATGTTTCAGTTTAGCTGAAAAATTTGTTATCCTATAATATAGAACTTAATCTATAGCAGGTATAAGTTTTTTCAGGGCAGGGTCTTTCTCCAATTTATCTTTGGATCTCTCCCACTAATAAGCACTGAATAAAGGTCCCTTAAATTGAATTAGTACATGCTTAATTAATATTTGTTAAAGGGCTAGTCAACAAAGGAATACAGTGAACCTGGAATTGGCTCCATTTTAGCAGAGATGGAACTTGCTAGAATTAGGCATCATTCAGAACCTATGTTTCCAGAGACAGAATAAATCAATCTTAGGACAAAAAGTGGAAGATGAAAGTGGCCTTTCTTTTTATAGAAGGCATTGCAACTGAGGTCAGTCTATTTTTTTCATTGGCAAAGTGCCCCAAGTGGAGAAAGAAATCAATTTGAACAGTGGTAGGAGATAATATAGACATTGTTAATATATGACAATTCAGTTACAATTGCATTATTCAGGTCTTCTTAACTGGTTAGTTTTGATAGCATTTGAACAGCAGCACCAGTTCAATTTTACCAGAAGACTGGTAACTGAATTTCTTTTTTAACTTAATGTGTTTAAATTCAGTAAGAACCCTTTAGCTAGTTCATTTGTTGGGATTTGTTGAGACCCTTATTCCTACAGGGTATTTTTAAAAGGTTTTGGAAGAAAACTGGGTTCTCATAGAAATTCCATAGACTTCACAGAAGATGGTAACAGAACTAGGGACATAGTTTGGAAAAAAGCCATTCCAGCTTGGCCCTGTCAATCTTGATGGGTCCTTGCCAGCACTTTAAACAGCCCCCCAACTGGAGCGCATGCATTCCAGGTCATGATTCCCACTTGTTGATGTGACCACCATCACCTCCATTTTCTTCATACTAGCCACTCTCTCAGCTCTGTGGGGATGCGGTGATCAGATCCTGTCTCCTCTGAGCCAAAGATAAGGTCTCAGCCCTGAGTCGCCGGGCAGCAGATCTGAGCTCATCTCACCTTCTTCCTTAATGTTTTTATTGACAGAACTGGGCCCCTGCTGGTTGTGAGAAGTTGGGACGGTGCTTGACCCCACCAGAGTCCGAACCAAAGAAGTGCTTCTGGCCCCACTAGTGGCCCTTCCTCCCCGTGGATCCCAGGGACCCCACGGCAGATACGGGGAGCACACCTGCCCTGGTGGGGCTCATCAGAGAGGCAAGAACATAGAATGTAGAGAGACAAGTTGTCACATCCCTCGGTTGCAGCAGAGATTTTCGACAGCTCCCTGGTGAGAGACGAGAGCATATGCCTGTCTTTGCAAGCTGTTGCCCGGTGTTAAATTCCTCCATAACATTTCTCTAGTGAGGGAAGGTTTGTGGCCCAGAGGGATGACCACCCAGGAGAGAGAAACCCAGAAATGGCTTTTCTCCCTATGAAAAATCATGTTTCCCAAAGACCAACATTTGAAAATAGGGGAGCACCCTGGAACTTGTCCTCAAACCAGCTGGCAGGGGACCTTCCCCCATATCAACCACAGTGTTACAGGCTGGCAATAGAGAAGGGGAAAAAACAAATACTCCTTATTGCTGTTCTCTTTTCCTCTTAAATCCTTGAAATACTTGCTGACATGTGCATCTCGCTTATCTTTGCATTGGTACTGCAAAGGGACAAGGTATTATTATCCCCAGCATTTCTAATTACCTTCTTGACAAGCTTTCTCCAGGACCTGAACCTTAAGTTCGTGTGTGTGTGTTCGTGTGTGTGTGTGTGTGTGTGTGTGTGTGTGTGTGTGTGTGTGCACAAACGAGTGTGCCAAGCTCTATTCTCATCTTTCTCCCCAGTATTTCAGTCCCAGTATTAACTGTGCAGCTGCCAAACTTGGGTTTCAGTTACTCAAGAGAGAGAGGCTAGAGGAAGGAACCTGGGTCTAGCAGAGAGGCCACCCGTTTGCCATCCAGCCCATCACATCCTGCCCTGAGGCTTCCTGGCTTCCTCTTGAGCCACTCTCCCTGTCACCATGCTCCACAGACGGTTCAACTGGACAGATGGTGGTGAGGCAGGAAGTCCAGAGGAGAGCTGGGAAGGGGATGCTGAGGCTAGTGCTTTTGGCCTAGAGGAAATAGAAGGGGGAATTGGGGAAGTTCCCTGCTTGTGGACCCCAGGCTCCAAAACACCATTCAAAAATGGAATTTGCCAACTTACTGCTTACTGTGTTGTCCACGGTGAGAACCTGGAATTTCAGCAGCTTCAATTTCTCTGCCTTTTAGTAGTGATGTGGAGGGGAGTGGAAAGTATTCATTCCATCTCCAGAGTCTGACATTATCCTGGAGGCCACTGCAGAGCCCTGAGGGCCAGCCCATGGTGCTGGGAGGCAGCCTCAAGCCAGACAGTAGGGAAAGGGAGGGAGCTAGGAACTCTGGGTCTTTGCTGTCCTCACCACAGTGAGGAATCAGGGGAGAACAGTGGGTGGCTGCTTCTCTCCTTGAAGTGACCTCAAGGGATAAGAAATGGGAGCCACCCTGCTAGTCTCTCCAAGATCGATAGATGTGCTGATTTCTCTCCCCACAAAAGGAGAGATGGCTTGGAGACAGCTTCTGGGGGATATGCTACTCCCTGTATGTATTAGATGGGGGGGTTGGGGACCAGAGGGATGGGAATCAGGAATTCTGAGTCTCTCCATCTCTTCCTCCCAAAGATAAAGGCAGACCTGAAGGCAGTGTTTCCTGGTTTCCCAATTGCCCTCTGACTCCCTACCAAGTATGAAATAGGACACAAGAGACATACCTGGGAGCCGAGATCCTCCAGAGCAGGTGTTGTCCTCCCCTCTCTGCTCTGGAGCAGCAAGATAGGAAAACACAAAACTGGTCCTCACCACTTGGCAGATTTTAGGAAGGCCCTGAACTATGCCTGGCTCCGTGTCCTAAGTGCCCTGGAGGTGGGGAGGACCAGCTTGGTGTTCACGATGGCACTGCCGTCTCTTGGTTTGATTGCTTTCTGTGATACTCCACATCGTGCCCCCTGACCATGGTTGTCTCCCAGTGCTCCACCTTGGTCCTTTTTTCTGTTCACTTTGTGCTCTTGGTAATCTTATCAACTTTCATGGGCTCAGTGACCTCTAGGTAAAGTATTTCCAGATCTTCTTTTCCAACCATAACCTAGATTTCATGGGTTTCATGCCAAGATATCTCAAATTGGATTTCCTGTAGACATCTCAAGGTAGGTAGAGGTCATCTTTCCCCATAAACCAGCCTCTTTCCCATCCTCCCACCATACCAGCTTCCCCTCCTAAAGTCCTCTCTCTCTTGTTAACCCCATATAACCAGTCTATGACCAAATCTCATCATTTCTACCTTCACTGAAGTTGCTTGCGAAATTCTTTTCTTCTTCTGCTGGAGAAATGGTCCATTTTTATTTGTCCATTATATAATTCAAGATTACTGCTGCAGTTCTAGAGATTTCAACTAATGATTTTTTAAATATTGACAGAGTACTTTTAAGAGTGATTTGGTATAAAGGATGTAAAATAAGTATTGGATTAAAAATAGTTTTGAAATAGTGAAAAACAATTCTACTCAGGATGTAAAATAAATGATTCCAAAGAAACAGCTACTTCTGCCTAATTTGAATGTATTTTTTTCCCCTCTGTCAGATTGGAAGGTTGGGGGACTTATTAATCATTTGGTAAGTGTCAGTTGTTGGAGCTATAACAAATAACAAGAAAAAAGTAAAGTTGCCCCCGCCCTCAAGGAGTTTTCACTTTAATGGGAGAAAACTACACAAAAAGGGACCTGAACTAAGATGGGGAGATCCTGGTGTCCAAGTCCTGAAAGCCCAAGCAAAGGAGCTGGAAGGAGCCTATCCCTCTCCTCCTACCTCTGGGTAATTTGACATTTTTTTTTAAAAGAAAGGGAAAAACCCAATAACGAGTGTCAAAAATGAAAAGGGTGAAATCACCATCAATGAAGAAATTAAAGCAATCATTTGGAGATATTTTGTACTATTATATGCCAATAAGTCTGACAAATCAGCAAAATCAATGAATATTTTCAAAAATATACATTACCTAAAGTAACAGATCAGGAAATAGAATGCCTAAATAACCCAGCTTAGAAAAATAAATAAGCCATTAATGAATTTGCTAAAAACAAAACCCCAGGGCCAGATGAATTCTTTAGAGAATCCTACTAAACACTCAAAGAACAGGTAATTCCAATGCTATAAAATTTATTTATAAAAACATATAGGAGTTCTGTCAAACTTTTTGTGGTGCTAACTAAACCAGGAACAGCTAAAAATAGAAAAAGAAAAGTATAGATCAATTTCCCTAATGAATCTCAATGCAAAAATATTAAAAACCTAGCAAGGTGATTATAGCAATATATCACAAGCTTTGAACTCCATGACCAGGTGGGAATGACACAAGGAATATTAGGAAGGCTATCAACATAATCTTCCTTATCACTGACAAAGCCCACAGAAATGATAAGAGATGTCAATAGATGCTGAAAAAGCTTTGGACAAAATGTAGCACCCATTCCTATTGAAAACATTAGAAAGCATGGGAATAAAGGGAGCATTCTTCAAAATGATAAGCAGTAATTCTCTGAAACCATCAAGTATTATGGGTATAAGCTAGAAGCCTTCCCAATAAGATCAGGAGGTGATCTTAGTGGGTGCCCATTACCACCGCTTAATTATTCAATATTATACTAGAAATGTTAGCTACAGCAGTAAGGGAAAAAAAAAAGAAATTGAAGGAATTAGAATAGACAAAGAAATAAAATTATAATTGTTTATAGATGATAGAAGAATCCTCGAGAATCAAGTAAAAAACTTCTTAATTAAGTTTAGCAAAGTTACAGGATATGTTATATTAATCATCAGCATTTCTCATATGACCAACAAAGCCTAGCAGCAAAAGACAAAAAGAAATTCTATTTGAAATAATGAAACAATATAGGATAACTTGGTAATCTCCCTTCTAAAACAAACTCAGAAACTATATGAACACAATTACAAAATGCTTTTCACACAAACCATTGGAAACATTTAGAAATATTGAAGAATTTGGAAAAAAAGCCAATTTGCTCATCAATATCATAAAAAGGACAATTCTGCCTAAACCAATTTATTTCTTCAGGGCCATTCCAATCATACTACCATGGATTGAGGTAGAAAAAAAAATGAACAAAATTTATTTGGAAGAATAATATGTCAAGAATATTGGGAATTAAGGGGCGGCTAGGTGGTGCAGTGGGGGGAGCACCGGCCCTGGAGTCACGCGGACCTGAGTTCAAGTCCGGCCTCAGACACTTCATAAGGACCCAGCTGTGTGGCCTTGGGCAAGCCACGGAACCCTGTTGCCTTACGAAAAAAAAAAGAATATTGGGAATTAATGGAAAAATATAAAAAATAGAAAAGATGATGCAGCAATCTAGGTCTGCAGCTAAATTCCACAATCACCACCCCGAGTGCGCGGTCCCGGCCAAGCCCCGGAGGCCGGATGGGCGCGGCCGGCCGGGCCGCAGGGGCTCGGACACGCGGCCGCGGGGCCGGGCCCGCGGGGGACCGAGGCGCATGCGCACACGAGGGGCGCCAGGGAGCGCGCCAGGGCAGCGCCGGGCGGTCCTCCCGGTGTTTAAAGTGAGTTTTTGTACACACGGATCAGAAGCAAGCGGGAGACAAGGGCCGGCGCGTCGCGGGCAGAGCGCGGGGCCCGCACAGGGCCGGGCACCGGGGCGCCAGGGCCAAGGGGCAGAGCGCCCGAGAGGGGCGGGCCGGGCCGGGGGCAGGGCGCGGGGGGCGGAGGACCCGGTTCAAGGGCGGCCGCGGGCGCCTGGCCGTGGCCCAGCCCCGCGGCCCCGGGCACGCCTCCACCCCGTGGCCTGGCACACACTAAAAGAACAAAAACTAAAACGTGCAAAGCGAAGGCTGGAGGCACCGAAGCGCGCTCCGCCGCCCAGAACCCAGCTCCCGTCCGGGGCCGCCTCTTCCGGCGGCGGCGCCGCGCCCCGGGGCTCCGCCCCCGGAAGTGGCGAGGCCCGCCGCCCCCTTCGGTTCCGCGGAGGCTGCCTGCGTGTATGCGCACGTGTGTGTCACGTGTGTGCGCGCGTGCGCGCTGCCCCCGGCGCCCCCTCGCGGCCGAGCAGGGAACACCGGGCGGCCTCGGTTCCCGCAGGCATGGCCGAGGCGCGGCTGCAGCTCGTGGCCCGGCGGGTCCGCAGCTTCCCGGACTTCCCGCAGCCCGGAGTCCTGTTCCGGTGAGGGCCGGGGCCGGGGCCGAGCTGGGGCCAGGGTAGGGGTGGGCCGGGGCCGGGGCCGGGGCCGGGGCCGAGCTGGGGCCAGGGTAGGGGTGGGACGGGGCCGGGGCCGGGGCCGGGGCCGGGGCCGGGGCCGGGGCCGGGGCCGGGCCGGGCCGGGGCCGGGGTGGGACGGGGCCGGGGCCGGGGCCGGGCCGGGGCCGGGGTGGGACGGGGACGGGGACGGGGGTGGGACGGGGACGGGGACGGGGCCGGGGCCGGGGCCGGGACGGGGCCGGGGGTGGGACGGGGCCGGGGACGGGCTGGGGCCGGGACAGGGCCGGGGACGGGCTGGGGCCGGGACGGGGCCGGGGACGGGCTGGGGCCGGGGACGGGCTGGGGCCGGGGCCGGGGCCGGGGCCGAGGTGGGACGGGGCCGGGGCCGGGCTGGGCCGGGGACGGGGTGGGACGGGGTTGGTTACGGGGCCCGCGCTGCGCCCCCGGACTCGGGCCGCGGGGCCGGATCAGAACCCGGGGCCGAGCCCGGAGAGCCGCCGCGGGGGGAGGGGGCGCGAGGGGTCCCGGGGCGGGGCCGTCCCCGAAAGCCCCCACAACGGAACCGCCCCACCCCTCCCCTGGGCGGGGCCTTCCCGGAAGGAAAGCCCAACTGGAGCCCGCGGCCCCCCACCCCGGTGTCCCCCAGCGCCCCCCAGACCCTTTAGCCACCTGGACCCCGCCAGCCCCTCCGCCCCCTCCTGCGGCATCTCTCGGGGAGCCCCTGACCCCCCGGGGGCCCCGCTCACCGACCCCCTTCCCTCCCCCAGGGACATGAGCCCGCTGCTGAGGGACCCCGAGGCCTTCGCGGCCACCATCGAGCTCCTGGCCGAGCACCTCGAAGCCCGGCACCGGGCCAAGATCGACTGCGTGGCGGGTGAGTGCGGGCGCCCTCCACCCGGGGCACCCGGGGCACCTGGGCCACCCGGGCCACCCGGGGCCACCCGGGGCAGGAGGCGGCGGCCCGGCCCGGCCCCAGCTTCCCGGGGCCCGGGTGGCCGCAGGAGAGGCCCTGGCCGCCGCCAGGCCGGGGCAGCGTGAAGGGGCCTTACTGCGGGTCTGGCCAGAAGCTGAGGGGACCGGGTGGAGGAGGCCGCGCCGAGCCTCGCGTCTCGGCCCAGACTTGGGAAAGCCGGGCTCTGCCCAGCTGCGGTGCACCACCGTGTTAGCCGACGGGACCCTCACCCCCCACACGGTGTTCCACCCCCATCTTACACATGAGGACACTGAGGCAGGAAGGCTAAGAGACTTGCCCAGGGTGACGCAGCTAGGAAGAGCCTGAGTCTGCATTTGAACCCAGGACTCTCCTGCTTCCTTCACATCACAGGAAGCAGCCCAGGCAGAAGGCCGAGCCTCTCCTTGTGGCACCTCTATTTCCCGGACTCCCCCCTTTCACAGTGAGCTCGCTGGCGCCCTGCAGCCCCCGCTGCATTTCTCGGGGTTTTGTCTCCCACCAGACCATTTGGGCCATTTCATTTCTTAGACCCAATGCAGCCAGACGCTGACCTCTGGCCAACAAGTACCCCCCCCGGGATCCCCAACAAGAGACTAGTGAGTATTTCCTGAATCCTCCAGTAGAAGGGGCATCGGCTGCCTCCCAGACCAGCCCCGGGCTGTCTCTGAGGGTCAGGTGTTGGCTGGGCCCTGAGCCTCTGGTCCTTCACCTCTGACTTGGGCCTCCCAATTGATCTTTCATCTCTCTCCTTATCCGGTGGCTGGGCCCTTAATAAAGGAGGACAGCCCGGGCCGGGCGCCAGCAGATACAGTCCTGATTTTTTCTCTGCATCAGTGAGGGGAGCTTGCTGACCAGGAGAAGCCTGGATGATGCCCCGTGGTCCCAATAACATTTGTGGCAAAATCAGACAAAGAAGAGCTCTGTCTCTGACTGCGCAGTCGGCAGTGTTTTGGGGTCTGTCTTTAAGAGCAGAACAGGTTTTTGGGAGGGGCCTGACTTTATGGTACTGCTGAAGCATCTTCTCTTGTCCCCCAGTCACCAGCACCTCCCTTCCTCCATCCTTCTCAAACTCTCCGTTTCTGTGTGGAGAGAGCACTAGACCAGGATTTGGGAAGACCAGAATTCAAATTCACTCACAGGGGCTTACTAGCTCTGTGATTCCCATCAAGGTGTTTAACCTGTCTGCCTCATTTTCCACCACTGTACAATGAGGATCAGGGTGGTTGTCATGAATGAGCACCCTGCCCCAGACACAGTAAGAGCCATATAAATGCTTGTTTCCCCTGTCCCCACAGTGACTTTATAATAACTGTGTTGCAGACTTGTCTTCCTCATGAGAATTTAAGTTCCCTACAGGTAGGAATCATTGGATTGTTGTGCCCTCAATGGCAGAGTGTTGTGTACATTAAGGGCAGCCAAATGGCACAGTGGATAGAACACTGGCCCTGGAGCCAGGAGGATGGGAATCAGATCCAGCCTCGGACACTTGACACTAGCTAGCTGTGTGACCTTGGGCAAGTCACTTAACCCTGACTGCCTGGCATCCAGGACCATCTCCTGTCAACCTGATTCATCTCTGGTCACTGGACCCAGATGGCTCTGGAGGAGGAAGCGAGGCTGGTGGTTTAGCACAGCCTCCCTCACTGAAATCCGAATCACATGCTTGTGGTAGCATCAACTTCCCTATGACAAGGTCATACAGCTGGAGACATTTTAGGTAAAGGAAGCTCAAGACTAGAGGGTTTGGGTGACTGATCTAAAAGTAAAAGGCATCTAGTAAGTGCTCTGAGGGAGGTGCTGTCCCAGTCCTAGGAGGGCGAATTTCTTAACAAAAGCAAAAGCCCAAGATTTCATTGTTGCCTTTTGCTTTTCTCCCTTGTCCCCTCAGCGGTGCATCCTGCAGCTCAGTGGAGGTCAGACTGACCACCAGTAGTAGGAGCTGAATTCAAACCATAGATCTTGTGACCCCTCCCTCTCCTTCTGACCCTCCCAAGTCACAATCAAAAAACCACAGTGCCCAGCCAGGAATTGGTGCTTAATAATTACCTACTGCTTTCCCATACCCCCACTCACAAAAAAGCCTTTGAAATCTCTTGGATCCACCAACCAAGAGTCCTATGAATGCATTTATGTTCTTAAACCCCCCTTTTATTCCTTTTGTATTTGCCTCACAGTTGTTTCCAGATTTGTAGCACCCCCCTTTCTGGTAAGGGGCCCAACCCCTCCCTTGAGCCTTTTGTGACAAAGAAAAACAAGTAAAAACAACCAAAACGGTAATTATGTGGGACAATGCTTATAACATTCTGCCCCATAATCCCTTCCTCTGTCAAGAGGCAGGAATGTTTCATTCTCTTTTCTTTGAGGCCAAGACTGATTATGATGATTATTCAAAGTTTGATTTCCTTTTAACATTTTTTAAAATCATATTTCATTTTTATTATGTACACCATCATAAACAAGCTCATCCTTCAGTATAAAGAAAGGCTTGCTTGTAAGATAAACTGGGAACTTGGGTGAGTTTAGGTTTTTAAGACTTCCTTACATTTTAGCAAGGTCCCATTCTTTTCATTTGCATTGTCATAATCCTTTTCACTATTCTGGCTTTGCTTTTTTGCACTCTGAATTGTTTAGGATCATAGAATCTGGACCTTAGTCTAGCCCCCTCATTTGACAGATGAGGAAACTGAGGTACAAAGTGACTTGTCTGAGACAACACAGGTGCATTGAGCAAATCCAGGAACCACACTCAGGTTCTCCCATCTCTTCATACAAGTGTCTGAATTATTAGCTCTTTCTTACTTCCCATTAATGTTTCATTAAATTCTTATCCCACTTTGTCTTTGAATAGTTGAACTAATTTACACATCCACCATCATTGTAGGCCTGTCTTCCTACTATTTTTCATTTTGATTGTTCCCATTGATTGTCTACCATCCACCATCTTTGACTATTCCCAGTGATTGTCCACCATCCACCATTTTGGATCACTCCTATCTTTCCCAGTTGGATATTGGGAAATATCCATCAAACCTCAGTATTATCTTATTTGTATTTTTCCTTACTGGCTGTTTGGAACATTTTATCACATACTCATTGGCAACTTGAAATTTTTTGAAAGTATTTGTTCCGGGCGGCTAGGTGGCACAGTGGATAAAGCACCTAGGTTCAAATCTGGTCTCAGACACTTAATAATTACCTAGCCATGTGCTCTTGGGCAAGCCACTTAACCCCATTTGCCTTGCAAAAAACCTAAAAAAAAAAGTCTTTGCTCACGTCCTTTAGCTGCTATTTAGGAAATAGCTCTTGACCTTATTATCTCTTTGCTGTCTGGTGACACTCCCTGGGGGTGTCCTCTACACACCCTTTCCTAAGTCTGCCCAGGACACCATCTTCACCTGGGTCTTAAGCACTTCTTTCTCTACCCTTCTTCTCAGGTCAGGCCCCACCTCCTTGGGTCTCCCATGGACTGTGGCCATCTTGAGTGGGGCCTCCCAGCAGGGGTCTCTCCCATCTCTGGGTCTTTGCCTCTTAGAATCTCTTGACTTCTTCAGAGCACAGTTCAAGCTCAGCCCCCTCCACGATCCCCTGCTGCCCCTTCCCCCAGTGACCTGCAGCTCTGTCTTAAGAGAGGGTCTGTTGTCAGCCCCTTCCCCAGCAGGTTCTCCCTCCAAAAATAAGAACTGTTGAATGTCTTTGTCTCCCAGAGGCCCAATGTTAATGTATATGAATCACACATAAACACAGCAAGAAGTCAAATGCAACCTTTGAGGGCAAAAACCTCATAAATGTTGTATTTTATTCCTATAACCTTGGACCTAATAGATACTTAATGAGTGTTGAATTAGATTGTCTTCTTCCCCTGGATTGTAAACTCCTGGAGTCCCGGGGGCCATATTTCTCTGACCTCCCAGACTGAGCCATAGGCACCCTGTGGGCAGATGTTCACTAGTGAAGCTGGTACCTTTTCAGTAGTGTGAAAAGAGCCAAATAAATAAAAGATTGAGAATTGAGGGAGTCCTGAGTTTGTATTTTTATTATAAATCTTAGCAGTTCTGTGACTTTGGACAAGTCATTTTCTGTCTTGGAGCCCAGGTTGATGGGTGTGACCTTTCACCTTTGGCACCAGGTGGTGCTTCAATCCCTTGAGGTGAGCAGATCAGGAAACCACTACCACCCCACCATCCCCCCCATTCTTTTTCAACATTTAAACATCCCCAATATTCTTCCATCCAGGTTTGGATGCTCGGGGTTTTCTGTTTGGTCCCTCCCTGGCCCAGAAACTTGGGATAGGGTTTGTGCTCATTCGAAAGCGAGGGAAGCTTCCAGGGCCCACAATATCCACCAGTTATTCTCTGGAATACGGCCAGGTGAGTTGGGGATGGGGGGGGGGACACTGGAAGTGGGATGTGAGCGAAAGAACTCTGAATCCAAAGTCAGAAAGCTGGGTCTTCAATCAACCTCAGCAATCTTTGGCAGTCTCCGGTTTTCCCATCTGTAATGTGAGGGGCGTGGGCCAGGTGACTCAGTGATACCTTTTTTTTTTTTTTTAAGATTTTTTCAAGGTAAATGGGGTTTAATGGCTTGCCCAAGGCCACACAGCTAGGTAATTATTAAGTGTCTGAGGCTGGATTTGAACTCGGGTCCTGACTCCAGGGCCGATGCTCTGTCCACTGCACCACCTAGCTGCCCTCCAGTGATACCTTTTGACAAGAGTTTCTGGCACAGCTCATTGAAGAGTTTTGAGTTCATCATACTGGCCTTACATTTCAAGTCAAATCAAAGAGCATTTATTAAACACTTCATGTGTATCCAGCACTGGGGATACAACTGCAAGCAAAAAGGATGGACCCTGCCTTCAGGGAGCTTACATTCTAATGGGAAGGTGCTCCTGGGAGAGCTCAGGGGTGATCACTGAGGGAGGCATGGCTGGTCTGAGCCTTTCTCTGAAATGGAGCTTGCTCATGGGGCAGAGGGAATATGGCAACAAAGACCCCCAGTTCCCTCGTTCAGCAGTCAGGTTGGCTCACTATAGTTAGTTCTACCAAAAGAAAGTCATTGTTCCACAAAAATCTTTTCCCCAAACTTGAAGTACCATAAAGGGTGACAGGGATGCACATTGGGATCAGTCAGAGGTCTAACCTGCCGTTTTGAAGCCCCGGTCGACAACATGTTGTGTAGAGTCAGTGTGAGGGGCTTCTGGGGGTCATCTTCCACAAATAAGGAAACTCATCATCCTTCATTTTAAATGAATTTTAATCACATTGGCCCAATGGTAAAAATCAGGAAGAAACATAATCAGAATTCTTGCCTGTGTCTCCATTTGACACAGCCCTGTACATTTTGATCCCCTCCCATTTCTAGAGGACCCAATGGAGCTTTTCAAAAGCTGCCACATCCCAGGAAGGGAACAGTCTTACAGCTGGTCCCAAGGAAAACCATACATGATGGTTTTAACAATGTGAATGACAAGAACCACAAAACAAATTGAATGTCTTTATCATGACCAACCAAGAAAATAAGCTGTGGATGTGGGGAAGCATGGGCACGGAGCCTTGTGGACATTGTCCGACAGGGTCCACTAGGTAGGAGATGGGGAGGGAGGGAAGGAGGCCACCTTGCATTCTCCGGGCATGTACCTAGGAGGGTGTTGGCAGAACTAGAATCTTAGGCCAGCTGGTTCACGATTCCTTTTCAGGAGCAATGACAGCCAGTTTAATTATGGTTGAAGAACTGGCAATGTAGTAGGAAAGTGGCAGCAGTGCCAACCAGAGGTTGGAGCTCTAGAGCCGAGTGGCTGGCCGGATCCTTATGAAGGGGCCTGAGAACTTCAAGTGGGGGCCACACAACCGAGAAGAGGTGATGCTTCTTCCCTCTGCCCCGGCCTCTCCTGTAGCTTCCGTGAGGCCGCGGGGTCTGCCCTGGTTTAGTCCTGCTGCTGGGCTGGGGGTTCTTCCCCCATTTCATTAGCTTGGCATTCACATTGAAATGCTAAATTTGCTTTAACACTGGCACTCTTCATTTCTGCGGCAGAGAAAGACCCAGCCGCGAGTCCCTGAACACGTCTAAAAGGTTGTTAGTGGCTGCTTAGAGCTGTGGGGTCCACAGTAGAAATCTACTAACAATGATAAGTAACGTTTACAGCCTGCTTCACATGTCTCATTGTCCCTTTACAAGCTGTACATTATTGCCCCCATTTTACAGATTAGGAAACTATGGCAGACAGGTGGAGTGACCAGACCAGGGTCACAGAGCCAGGGGGGCGGGTCTGAGGCTGGCTTGGAACCCTGGTCTTCATGACTGTAGCTACTTGGCTGCCTCAAGCTTGGAGGGCCAGGGCTTCAGACCAGCCCGTGACAACCTGGTGAGGTGGGGGTTCCTCCTCTGCACCAGTGACCTGGGCTTTCATTTTCAGGCAGAATTGGAGATCCAGGAAGATGCCATCCAGCCCGGCCAGAAGGTGGTGATCGTGGATGACCTGCTGGCCACCGGAGGTAACTTGAGGTTGGGGTGGACGGTAGTGATGGTCAGCAGAGCTGGAGGGAGGGTGGGCTAGAGAGCCCCCTTAATATCAGCCCCCTGAGGGAGGAAACTGAGGCTGAAAGTCAATGACCTGGCCTTCCAGTTCTGCACCAGCGCACCTACACAGTTCCTGTGTCAGTACAAGGGTTAAAAGCAGGGTCACCCAGAAATCTCAGCCTGCTAATTCCTGTATGTCAGCGGTCATTTATAAGATGCCAGCTGTGGGTCGAATACATGCTGGAAATAAGAAAAACAGGCCCCCAGGAGCTCCCAGGCTAGGCAGCCAGGCAGAGGGGAAGCAGGTAACATGGATGGGAGAGAACTACCGACCCTGTCAGTCCAGAGACCCTCCCCAGGGGCCCACTGCGCCTGGGGGAAGCCCTTGGAAGCTGACTTCACTCTCACCCCCACTATTTGAGGCAGCCCCGGGGCCTTTCCCTTAGGTCCCAGACATTCCCTGCCCAATGAGGAATCCTGGAAGTAGATCTAAGCCAGTGGGTGGCACAGGCATCCTATAGATTGGTAGACCCCCTCTTCAATTTGGGCGAGAGGTGCTGAGCTTTCCCCCAAGGAGGTGAGGGGTAGGTTGAGGCAGCCCTCCCCATCAGAGCTCCTAGGAGTCATTCTGACCACTGCCCCTCCACTCGTCACCCCTAGGTACCATGAGTGCAGCCTGCAAACTGGTGCAGAGTCTAAAGGCTGAAGTGTTGGAGGGTCTGACTGTGGTGGAGCTGACGTCCCTGAAGGGCAGAGAAAAGCTGGCCCCCATCCCCTTCTTCTCCTTGCTGCAGTACAACTGAGGCTGGCCCCCGTCGGCCCCCTCCTGCCCCCGCCTCACCAGCTACAGATCTAAGACAGGCTTGGACTTCCCTGGCCAAGTGCCTCTGACCCTACAGTATGCAAATAGAAATGTAAGCCCCCCCCCATGGCATCCCCCTGGAATGGCACAATGCTTCAGACCACTGGGGTGCCAACAGGCCTGTGCTTCCCCCTCTTGACCCTTCAGTTGGTATGAATGAGAACTTGGGAGTGAGGGGCCTGGGCTGCTTTCCCAGAACAACCAATTCAAGTTTACTTCACCTGAGTGGCCAACCTCTGCCCTGTCCCAGCTGCACACTAGCTGTCCCAGGTTGTCTCTGAGAATTCTGAACCCAAAGGGGTGACTAGGTGGCACAGTGGATAGAGCACCGGGGGTTCAAATCAGCCTCAGACACTTAATAATTACCTAGCTTTGTGGCCTTGGGCAAGCCACTTAACCTCACTGTCCTGCCAAAAACAACAGAATTCTCCATCCAGATGAAGATGGGAGAGGCCCTGTTGCCCTTGATCTGGGGAAATGCTTTCCAAATGCCAACTTCTGCTCCCCTGGCCCCCAACCTCAGCAGGTGAAGGAGACCAGGCTCCACTTTTGATTGCTGTATGTTTTCATTGGTTTTCATGTGCCCGTGCCAAGGAAAATCTCTTGTATCAGTCTAAGACTTCCTGCCTTACGGCCTGCAACCTTCCAGAGTCCCGCCTGATGATTAAATCATGATTTCTTTATAAATGCCGAGCAATGGTCTTTCTTCCAGGCCCAAGGAGAAGGCAAGGGAGGCTCTAGCGGGAGGCTGGGCAGCATTCAACAAACAAAATAAGCTCCATCCAAGTTTAATGCCAATACACTTAACAACATCCACCATCAACAAAAGCCCCAGCCTGGGTCTCACCAGGTGCCCAGGCACTCGAGCAGGGGGGATTGGGCCCCATTCACAGAGTCATGTGACTGACTGCCCCAAGCCCATGATTAGGAGGGGCTCACTAGTACCCCTCCTGCAACTACAAAGAATCACCTGTTTTCCCAAGGGGACAAAATAGAGGAAGACCAGGCTTCCTGGGATTTAGTCTTTTTAAAAGATTCGTTCCATCTCTTTCCATCGCTGCTCGCACACGCACACACACACCCCATGATCTTCACTCAAACGGCATCCATATCCAGGTAGGCCTGGGTCACCGCTCCTTCTCCTCCTCCTGTATGATCCTGGCCAGTCGCTCAGACACGTGAGCCAGGTCCACAGACTTCTCCAGCTTCAGGTAGGTGTCGGTCCTGATGCGGTGCAGGCTCAGCCAGTCAGGGAGCAGCTCTGACAGGGCCTGCAGGTGTTTCTCCATCTCCCCTGGGGAGAGATGCCAGACTTGAGGGACTGGCTGCAGCCCAGAGGGAAGGCAGAAGACCCCCCCCAGCCCCAGGAGACCCTCCTTGGAGCCAGTCCTGGGGCCTCAGGTGCAGCCAGCCCCCAGGTCTCAAACTCCCACCAGGCACTTCCTGTGTTCACTCATGTCTGTGCCCCCTTCAGGGTACAGGAGGCATTTACCAGATGAAGCAACGGAGGCAAATGGGGTGAAGTGACTCGCCCAGGACATGAGTCTTCCCTCACTCTACACACTGGCACCATGTAGCTGCCCATACATTTATCAAGCACCAACTGTATGCACACTGGTAAACTGAGGATGCACAGCTTACCCTTAGTGGCCTGTGTAGCACCGTCTCCATCCTCCTGTCATTATTATAAATACTGGGTGCCAGTCTCACAGGGACCCTGACACAAGGGGACAGTCCCCCCCCCCAAGGTCAGGGCTCAAGTTCACTGTGGACAATTATTAAGCACCTGTGAGCCAAACACTTTCAGGATAAAGGTGAACAGAAGACCACCTGCCCTTGAGGAACTCCCAGTGTACCCCTGGGAGGGGAGAGGCCTAGTCTGACCCCCTTGACCCATTGAGAGCAACACCCGTACCAGGTGACATGGAGGAACGGTAGCTGCTGACCATCCTGGCGCAGGTCACCTCCATGGTTAGCGCCGGCTTCTTCTCCGCCACAAAGACACTCCTAAGGATGCGTGCCAGCTCGGGCAGCCTGGACAGCATCAGCAGCCGCTCCTCCTGCTGAGGCCTGCGGGTCATCATCGCCTGCAGTCTCTGTGTTTCCTTGGCCCGGATCTTTGGAGGGGAGGGAAGGAGGCAAGTGGTCAGCCGTGGCCCAGAAGACACCAGGTCCCTCACCCTCAGTCATTACTCACCCGCTCCAGCAGAGCCTGGGAGACGCCCTTCAGGGCACTGGGGGAGTTGGAGGGGGAAGCTAGTGTTGGGGGGCTGCCGAGACCAGGTGACCCCGGGGTGGGGGGACTGCTGAGTCCGGGTGAAGCGGGGCTGCTGGCATCAGCTGTCTTCAGAGCCAGCTGGGCCAATGCTTTCTCCATCTACATCCATCAGTGAAGAGACAGATGTATGTAAGAATTAGGATTAACACCCCCGACCACCCCCAACTCCTGGGCTTCTATGTTGGGTGGAGAAGCCACACCTGTACCTTCGGGGTCAGCATAGTCCGAGCTCTGGCCAGCATCTCCTGTGCAGTCGTGACCTTGTCCGTCTGAGGCGGCTTTGGCAGCTCAGCAGGGACGATGTCCGGCACCTCATCCACGTTAAATTTGGGGTGCCACCTGGTGAGCTGGTCTTCTGGTACCACCAACGGTGGACTCAGGGAGGCAAGGAAAACCTAGGAGGAGATGAAGAACAGGTGAGACCAGCACCCTACCACAGCCTGGCAAGAGTAGCCAAGCCCCACCCCTCAGGAGTCTGATATTGGGGTCAGACTCCCTTGGGCCACAAAGGGGGTGAAGAGGAGGAACAGCCATTCCCAGAGACTGAACCATGAACTCTAAGCAGCCATGTGCAAATATTTAATCCTGAGCCCCGGGACCAAGCAGGAAGGTGCGAATGGGATTGTTGCTTATGACTGTCAGTCACGGAGTGTGAAGTGGGCCCACTGCTGTCATGCAAAAACCAGAATCTGGCTACACCCTGTAGCCTCAGTGCCCCACAGACCCCCCACTTTTATGATGAAAAGCTTAACATCTGAATCACAAAACCCCCAAGTGAAGCCTCCAGAAGGCCCAGTTGGCCTTTATTCTCCTGGATTCATATTCATTTGGCATTATTACATAAAGGGGGTAATCCTCCCATTTGATGGGGGAGGGGGGTCACTACCCAATGGATTACTTTACTGACAGGCATTCTGGCTGCTGCCAATGTGGGAAGGACCCTATATAATGCCATTGCTATTCCCGGTGAAGAGAATGAAGAGAAATCGATGATGGGACAAAAAAGAAATTAGGTGAAAAAAATGGTGGCTCATCACAAAAGCAAACCCACAGGTGAGAAATACAACTCCAAACTGTCATCCTGCAGGGGACAGATAAGAGGCTGCCAGCTCCATGCCCCTCTCAGCTAAGGGCCTGGCACTGTGGCAACAGAGTAGGGGGCAAGGCCGGCAGGGGCCCTGTGTATGAGGCCTCCCTGGAGACCTCCATCTGCTTGCCACAAGTACAGGAAGGAAAGAAGGGTCTCAGGGAAGCCGGCTGGTGGTTACCTGTCAAATGAAGGGGAACATGGGAAGGGGGTGAGGAGAGGCTGATGGTGCCTTAGACCAGACCCAGATTAAAATGTCACTGGGCAATATTTAACAGAAAAATAAAAACATAAAACACATTAATATTACAACTCATCCACTGGCCACAGAGGGACTCAGTTTTGAGTGGCCCCCATTTTTATTGAGTTTGACACCCCTGTCCCAGAGCCAATGCTGTTTAATGTCCTCCCCAAGTCAATAACTGGTGGATAAAACCCTGTTCTAGACACCGCAGATGTCCAGGGGACCCTCTGCAGTACACCCATCCCCAGGGACCCTAAGTCCCTTTCACCTGGGGTCGTGACCCAGGTTACCCGAAGGTCTCTCTGGCTGCAGCTAAAAGGTACTAAAACAGGGAAAGGGCAGAGACACCAAGAGTGCCCCAGCCCCAGGTCAGACTGAGGTAACCCCGCCGCCACCACTATTCTAGTGGGTTTGGCTGCTTGCTGTCACATGGCCCCTCCCTCTCTCTGGGTCATGTCTTTCATGTCAAACAACAAGGCTGGGCGAGATGGACCCTGACACCTTGCCAACCCTCCACACTACGAGCCCTTCCTTGCTCACCTTGTGGTGTTCCTTGACCAGGTTCACCAAGTTTCTGCTGAAGGTGTGTCGGCGCTGCAGGAGACGAGAGGCTGACAGCTGGGCCATGCCGTCTGTGCCCTCCTCTGGGAGAGAAGCCACATTCTATTATTCAGTTGTCCCTTAGCTCCAAGCCACAAGTCTCTCTCCTTCAACCCAACGACATTGGCCCCTGGCCCGGGCAGGTCTCTGCCCACCCTGGCCTATAACGATCCACATCAAAGGCCCAGCTGCCCTGAGAAGGACCACTCCCTGCTGACTGAACACCTGCAAGGACACTAAGGTGGTCCTGGGGAAATGCATGGGCAGGGAAGGAGTGCGGGCACTCGCTCACCCAAAGGCGCCAGCTTCTTGGGCGGCCCCAACCCAAGCCTCAGCTCTGGAGTTTCAGGGCACAGACCTCCCCCTCTAGTCTTCCTCATTCCCAGAGGCTCCCCCACCTGGCTCCAGCAGAGGCTCGATGGTCAGCTGATAATCCGATCGCTTCACACTATCGTTAAATGTCGGGATATTCCGCTCCTGCCGGAACTGGTACGAGGCTGGGTAGACGGTCTTGATCTGCCCCACGTTGCGCTCCTCAAACCTCCTGGCAAAGGCAAGGACAGGGTCTGGGTGAGTGAGTCATCATTTGTCCCCAAGTCCCCAGGTCATTCAAAGTAAAGGAACACCCCCCTGCTCCATGGGCCCAGAACATCTCTGGTCCCAGCCAAAGGAGTCAATTGAGAAATTATGGAGCCCCATGTGGGCATGACCTGAAGGTGGGGACCTGTGCTCCAAAGGAACCTGCCTGCCTCAGGGGAAATGGGAACAGGGGCAGCAACCTCACATGTAGGAACCAAGAGAGGAAGCATCTCTCAAAGCACATAAATATGCTAGCAAGTGTGAGATGATCCAGATGGCTAGGCCATGGGAAGTGACTGACAAGTGTTCCTTCCCTATTGCTGCTACTATAGATAAAGCTGTGTATCTCAGTGAAATGATTCCTGAAAGTTGCCAGAAGGGAGATGTTTATTCCAGTAGCAGCTGAGCCCGAGGACCCTTCCTCCTACCACCCAAATGAGACTCACTTGCGCATCATGTCCTGGACACCCTGTTTGACCTTGGCAAAAGTCACTGTCTCGGAGCGATTGAAGAGCATGCCCACGATGGTGTCCATGCTGCGGAACATCTCAGCCAAGACCTTGTACTTGTAGGGCAGCGTGAGGCCCGGGGGTCCAGCCTGGGCAAGGGTGTGGAACCGCTCGTAGGCAGGCATGGGGGTCTTTGAGGTGCTGGGGAAAAAGCAAACAGACCTGCTAGCATGAGAAGGGTCAGACCCAGACCCGGAAACTGCCTTCCCCTCTCAACCCGGGTTCTGGTCTAGAAATGCAGCCTGGCCCCTGGGCCAATACAGGGTCTTCAGAAGGGCCCAGGGAGCCAGATGCCCTACCAGTAACCCCTTTTCTGGGTTCGAATTCCCCAGGCCTAGCCCAGCCTCCTGAAATTGCCAGACCATTCTGCCAATCTTCAGCCAATCCAGGTTAAGTTAGTCCCATACCAATTGCGGTCAATCAGTAATTTCCCCCCCAAAGAATCATATACCTAATATAGAAATATTTTGCATGATTGAACATGTGTAACTTATTTCAAATTGCTTACTCTCTCTTAGAAAGGGGGAAATGAAGGGAGGCAGAGAACTTGGAACTCAAATTTTTTTTAAATGTTAAAAATTGTTTTTACATGTACTAAGGGGAAAATAAAATATTTTTAAGGTAAACAAAGGATCGTATACATCAGGGCCAACAGCCCCAACTCTAACCACATGTAATGCAGAGAATGGGTATAACAGACATAGAAGTCTGGATTCTAGTTCTGTTTCTGGCTCTTCCCAGCAGTGGAGTTTATGAGTCAGTCACAGCTCCCCCCGCCCCAATGAGCCCAGAATCTTCTCATCTGCCAGATGTGGACACTGATTATCACATTTATCTTCCCCCTTGGGCTACTGACAGGAAAATGCTTCAGAATACTCTAGACTATCATGATTACCAATATTAGTGAAATATGAGTGATGGTGACAAACAAGAACAAGGGGGAAGGACTGGACCCATCCCTAAAATCCCTTAGATCCTGAGGTGAAATGTCAGACTCCTGAGCTATAAGAAGTGCAGAGAAGCCCAGGAAAACCAACAAGACAGAAGATTTAAGTAGAGTCAGGAAAACCATGTACACATATAATGCTATGAGACTGGCCAAATGGAGAAATGCAAAGCACCAGCTGGACCCCAAGAAAGAGAGAGCAGGAAACTGCCCTCTGCACAGCTGGGAGTCCACAGGTGTAGGCAGTGCATTAAATGTAGAGACTATTCAACAGGTTCACTGGATATACTGATGTTCTTTCCCTGGAAAAAATCTTTTTAAAAAATCATTCTTTATTCTAAACTTAAGTAATTCTCTTCCTTGGCAGAGGGATGGATATAGGGGAACATGTAAACCATGTGAAAGAAAAAAGGCAATAATAAAAATAGACAGGTGTCCCCAAAGTTTTAATGTAATTTTAAGTCATTAAAGCTTTACTAGATTATTAAAACACCTTTTAAATTAAAACTTAAAAGTAAATTTATTAAATGTTTGTTGCATATAAATATGCTATGTATAAGTTACCTATACAATGTATAAGTTACCTATACACAACATAGGAATATGTAAATATTCATATTTGCATATTAAAATAAAAAACTTAAATGTTAATAAAAAAGCTTTAATAGCTTATTGAAATTTAATTACTATATTTTATATTATATAGAATTACATTATATAGAAGGCATGAAACTTAATTATATTTAAGTTTACTATTTAAATATGTTGACATATTTAATATATTTAGATTAAATTAGAATTTCTTTTAGTTAAAAGACAATTTTAATTTTACAAAGCTATTAAAGCTTTGTAAAATTAAATTTTTTTCATTAAAGTATTAAAATAGTTGTTAAGGTTTTTAATGGTTTAAAACTTCACTAAGACTTTTGGAATACTGGGGAAAAAAGAATGCTAAGTAGGAAGGTTCAACTGAATTCCAACCCTATCATGAGCATCTCATTTGTAACACCAGGAAGAGTGAAAATATTGCAGGGTCCACAGTTTCAGGGGGTGCTAGGCCTAGAGAAGTCTAGGCTCTCAGATTCTTGCTGCGCCGCCACCCCCCCCCCCCACCTTCCTTCTGACCAGGACCTCACCATGGCTCTGCTGCAGCTTCTCCCACCTCTGGGAGACCCAGTTCTTCAGTTTTCTTTTGACTAGCAGAAGTCCCATCCTGGATCTGGGCTGCTAGCTCCCGTGCGCGCTGGAGACGGGCTTTGAGGCTGATGTTGGTGTTTGGGGTGGAGGTAAGGGGTGCAGTCCTGTGGGTCAGCTCCCGAACTTTCTGCAGCCTGGACTTGAGCTCACTGAAGTTTGGCTGTGAGTGGCTCTGAGGGGTAGGGACAAGAGTGAGAGGGGACCAGCCCAGGCAAAGACCCCCAAACACTCCCTAAGCCTGGGAGAAGAGACTCAATGACGAGCTTTTGGAGCAGCTTTGGGCAGACTGATGACTGAGCAGAGGCAAATCCTGTATATCAAAATTCCAACTGAGACAAAATCAGTGGAGAGCATCGTTTATTTTATAAAAGGATTACTTTCTGAAGATAAAACAAAGACAAGGGCTTCCTGAAGCAAGTAGCTCCCCAGTTTAAACAGACTTTTATTTAATACTAATAATAATCATCTCCAAAATATTTTTCTAGGTGTTATTTCCTAATACAATATCCCAGTACAGCTGAGTTGTGATAAGTTATTATCATTCCCACTTTATGTATGAATCAATTTAGTTTCAGAAGGGGGTCAGATGGCACGGGGGAGGTCACAGGCAGAGCCCAGGTGTCTGATGCCAACTTGAGCCATCTTTCAGGAGCTTCTCTCAAACACAAAGTACAACCTGGCACCCTTTCAAAGTCTGGTTCTTGCCCTCCAAGGCCAGAGAGTACCTCCAGACAGGCAGGACCGCCAGGCTCACCAATGCAGGATTCTACTTACGATGCTTTTGGGGGGATCCAGGCTGGGCTTCGAGGCTGATGAGAGGGGAGTGGTCTCCACCTCCTTCCTCAGCGAGGGGGAAGTCGATGAACCCGAGCTAGAACCCTGGGAAGGGAACAGAAAGGGGAAGTCAGGGTGGGCGGCTGAGCCTCTGTGCTGGGGGCTAATGAAGCCCTTCCCTCGGGGAGCCCCGAGTCACCCCAAGTGCCCGATGCGAGGGAAGGGCGCTCAGGTCCGCGCCGAGGCTTGGGAGGCGCCACACGCATCACCTCATTCCCGCTCACAACTCCATCCAACCATCTGTACCCCCAATTTGGATGGGAAGCCCAAAGGTGAGGAGGCAGCTTCATGCCCCCAGATCACCCCAAAGGGGGCAGCGCTGGGCCCCCCCTGGACGCAGCTGCCGGCTCCTGCCTGAGGACCGAGGCAACTCGCCGGGGGTCCCTAAGGTGAGGGGGCGCTGCCTCCCGAACCCCGCTTTGTGGGGAGGGCTGGAAGGGCTCGGGAAGCCCGCACCGGAGGGAGGCGGGGGCCGCCACGCGCAGGGGCCCGGGGGGGCCCCGGTGACGCCCCAAAAGGGGAAAGGTCCGGTCAGTGCAGGGCGCGGCGGCCCGGGGGCCACGCGAGGGCCCGGGGCGGCTCGGCTCACCGCGGCCTCCGGCGCTCCGGGGTCGGCGGGCAGAAGCAGCCTGCGCCGGGCCGCGCGCCGCGCCGGGGGCGCCTCCGCCTCCTGCTCCGGGCCCGGGGCCGGGCGGGCCCGCTTCCTGCCGCTGCCGCTCGGCGTGCCCGTCGGGGCGGGGCGCGGGGCGGCGCGGGCCGGGGTGCGCGGGGAGCCCGCGGGGGCCCGGGCCGGGGTCCCCCGCAGCTTGGCGGGGCTCCCGCGGAGCTTCGGGGGCCGCGAGCCCTTGCGCAAGGCGAAGAAGTCGGTGACCCTGCGCTGCGCCATGGCGGGCGGGCGGGCGGGCGGAGCGGGCACGGCGACACGGGCCGAGTCGCCGCGACCCGCGCTTTTCGCGCCACGGCGCGCGGCCCCGCCCCTTCCGGTCTGGGGCCCGCCCCCGCCGCACGCTCGGAGGCGGCTGAGTCCGGAAGAGGAGCCGGCGCAGGCCAATCCCGAGCTTCCCCCGAGCCTCGCCCCTCCCCCAGCCCCGCCCCCGGCCTCTGGGGAGTTTCCTCTTCCGGGGTGGGGGGGAAGAAGCGAGTTTGGCCGCGGCAGTGGCGCCTAGGACACCGGTGAAGCGGCTCGTTGTCCGAGGGCGGAGGCCGAGCGGCAGACAGAAACCAGGCCTGCACGAGGCCGCGGGCCCGGGGCGCCGAGCGGTGTTTGGAACTCGACAGACACCGGGCACAAAGGCGGAGCTCTGAGCGCGGCCCTCCCCAGAGCGGAGCCCGGCCCCTGCCGGGGAGGCAAGTAGAGGAGAGAGAAAAACAGTCCCTGCCCCCAAAGGAGCAGGCGGGAACGGCCTCCGGAGCCTCCTCCAAATGAGCGTTTGGAAGGAAAAGTCCGGAGGGACCAGCCAATCAGAGAAGTTGCCGGGAAAAGTCCGGAGGGACCAGCCAATCAGAGAAGTTGCCGGGAAAAGTCCGGAGGGACCAGCCAATCAGAGAAGTTGCCGGGGAAAGTCCGGGAGGGACCAGCCAATCAGACAAGCTGCCCGGGAAAAGTGCGGGAGAGCCAGACAATCCGAGAAGTGGCCCGGGGAAAAGTCCAGGCGGGACCAGCCAATCAAGAGGGAGGAGCTGCTAGTCCTAGTTGAAAGCCGGCCCTGGAATCTCTCTAATGGAGAAAAGCCGGTCCGAGCCGGACTGTAGGTCGGAGGAGAATGGAAATGTAGTCGGTTTGCCTGGTCTCCTCCAAAAGGATTGTACCCTGGAGTCAAGGAGGACCTGAGTTCAAATTCGGACTCACACTAGCGGAGTGACCCTGGGCAAGTCACCCAACCCCTTTGTAGCAAGTCATTAGCCAGTCCTGGCCCAACATGAAAAATGAGGGAGACTGAAGCCAATTTGCATAACTATAATAAAACCCTGATTCTAGGAAAGCAAAGCAAGGGTGTCTAGAAAAATGAAACTTTAACATTAAATAGAAGTTGTTGGGGCTTTCTTGAGCAAAGTGCTGCAGTTGTGTGATCTAGGGAAAGTCTTCTCTCTGTGCCTCAGTTTCTCTGCTCAACCTAATTTAAGCCCTTATCATCTCTCTCACCCATCGTCCTCCAGCTCTCTTCCCTCTCCAGACCATCTTTCACAGCCACCAAAGTGATTTTTCTCTAACACAGGTCCCAACAGGTTTGCCTCTACTCCCAGAGTTGGGAACTACCTCTAAGTAATGGGTGACTCTACAACCGGACCCCTTCCTAACTTTCCAGTCTTCTTACATATTCGTCCCCTCCATAAACTCTGGCCTTTTTGGTATTCATTTCCCAATCTTGTGTCTTTGCTTCGGCTGCCCCCTTCCTCCCTCCCCCCCAACTTGGAATGTCACCAACACTCTGGCAACCTTAATTTCCTTCAAGATTCAGCTCCAATGTCAGACTTGCAAGGTTTCCTTGTATTTGACTTAGATGTGTCTTTTTTTATATGTTTTATATTCTAGTATTCATGTTGGTTCTCCTAAAAGAATATAAGCCCCTTGAGGGTAGGAGCACTTGAATGCTTTTGTCCTCCCTGGCATGGCTGGCTCATATTAGATGCTTAATAAATGCTTGTCGACTAATCTCTTTTTTAAAATGAACAACCAAAACTTTAGAAGTAGAGAGCTCATTAGAAGAAAACAAAATCAACCTTCTTTTACAAATGAGGAAACTGAGGTACTAAGTTTTGAGGGTTTTTTTTTAACCTAGATCTAGCATCTGGTCCTGCATTTTATCTGCTCTGCCATGTTTCTTTTAGCTGGGGTATAAGGTCTCTCAGCTCTTAAATTTTACAATCCCATGATGAAACTGGTTTTCCTAGGTCTTCCCTCAACTTTTGCCTTTACTCCACTCCCTCTCCCCTCAACTTTTGGCAAAATTTCCTCTCTGCTTGGGTATCTGGACCCCATGGTTGACCCATGACTGAACAGGACAAGCCCAGTTCTCTCCTCCACCCTACATTCCCTAGAATGTGCTTGGGAGCTGAGTACACAGAAAATGGTAGAATCTGCTGTCTTGTCACCCATCAGTCCTTCCTGGTTACCTGAGAAATGTTGGCAGGCATAAACACCCTTCCCTTCCCCTGGGGAATCCTTGTCTTCCCCACTACCTGACTCCTCTCCCTCCCTAAAGTTAAACTTCACAGTCCTTCACAACAAATTATAATTTGTCCTTTAACACAAAATTTCCAAAAGCCAATCATTTCTAGTTGTACTCTCATTATGCCTTTAATAAATTCTGGTTAATTTGAATTAATTCAAATGAAATTCATTATCTGATCCCTCCATTATTCCTCCATTATCAGAGCTTCTTCTCTGGCAACATCTACAATGTAGAAAGAACTACAGATGAAAGAAGAGCAGACCTGGAACCAGAAAAACATCCCTACCCCCACCCCTAAAATCTCCCTCTGCCCCCATGACTAGTTTAACTTTTCAACTGCTCCGATCAGGAGGAAATTTGTCCTGATGCAGCCTAAAACCTGCCTCTCTGAAATTTTCAGTCCTGGAGCTTGAGCAATATGTATTTTTGAGAGATTTCCAAGTATGTCTAAAATGCTTAAGTTTGAGGTCTTAAGGAAGTCAACATCAATGACTTGCAAATTTTGCTTTATCCATAGAGCCAATCACTCCCTAAATATGTTGCATGTGCAAGTTATTCCTTCTAAGGAAATTCCATTCCAGTGAAGTAATGAAGGCATGCCCTGGAGCTTAGTCTTATGAAATTATAATAATAGTGAAGATGAAGATGAAAGCTGAAATAGATTATAGGCCCATAGAGCTGGAAGAGACTTTAGTCATGGACCCAAGAATCTCACAGGAAATTGAGGCTCAGAGGAATTAAGTGACTTGTCCGTAGTCACAGGACTAGACAGGATTTGAACTCAGGTCTTCCTGACTCCAGGTCTACCTACTTTGACAGTTTGGTTTTATGGTTTATAAAGCACTTTACATAAGACTCATATTTAGGGTAGGAATACAATTGGAGTGGAATTAATTATCAAGGTCAACTTGAACTTTGAGGTTTTGTCAGCATGCTATTAGGAGACTTAATAGAAGGAGGACATTTCAAAAGTTCAGAGACCTATGATTTATTTCATCCATGGGCATGTTTCCTCTGCTAAAAGGATAAAATTTTCTCTGCCTCAATTAACAATTTAAAAAGATGTGGTCAAAACAATCAATTTCCTGGCAGCTAAACCTCTTCTAAGGAGTCCATAGCTAGACTGAACCTTGGACAAGTGAGATGCACTTTACCCTTCATTTTCCACTTGGAAACCTTTCCAAGTTTGGAAACATGACTGGCATGAATATAGTGCTTTAGATATACAGCATATTATTTAAGATTTGACACATTCCTATTATCATCTCCATTTAACTTAGGGTCTTATCCTTTTGAGGAAGGATTTGAATTCAGGTTTTTCTGGTTCCAAGTCCATATAACCCCATACTGCCTCTCAAGACCTGTAGAGCACTTCCTCAGCTATGCTAGTTTTCCAAAATGCTATAGAGTAACTTTGGAAGATTATATCAGTATTCTCCAAAGTGGGGACCCCAATTCTTTGTGGGGGGGGGGAGGAAACTGTGACCTGACCCCAAGAATTTGTGATCAACAAATCAAGAGAGTGAGAAGATGGGTCACATCCCACCCTCCCCAAATTAGTCTTGTATACAACCACATGATGGACTGTGAAAGCTTTGACTACTGTGATCAAGACAATGATGCAAGACAGTTCCAAAGGACCCATGATGTAAAATACTCTTAACCTCCAGAGAAATAACCCATGAACATCGAATGCAAATTTTAAGCATATTTTTCCTTTTTCCTTGCTTTTTTTTTTTGCAGTATGACTAACATGGAATTTTTTTTTTTTTTAGATTTTACATGTATCATGGATTTCCTATTGTTTTCTTTCTCAAGTATGAGAGAGGCTGGAGGAAGGGAGAGAATTTGGAACTCGATTTTTTAAAAAAGAATGTTAAAAATAAATAAAAAATCTGTTTTAAAAATTTCTCTGATCATATCAGGTCAAGGGAGGTGACTTCAATAAGCTATTGGCCAAACTCAGTATTCCAGTTCTCTTCCTAAAATGGCCTAGAATGTTCTCCTGTCCCATCTCTACCATTCAAAATCTTATCTTCCTTCAGAACTATGAAGGAATTCTAAAGGAAGAGATGGGTTGCTAAGAAATTAGGGACAGAAAGAGGGTCTTCAATAATGATAAAGGAAGTATGTCAACCTCTGGGTTGTCCCTTTGTTCAACCCAAGTATTCATTCTTCACTGAGAAAAACCTCCCTGGGCTTCCCACTTGTTAATATGATTCCTCCTCAATTAGCCTTTCTTTTACTTTTGTTTGGGGGGGGGGGGGTCAAATTGAGGTAACCTGGAATTACTTGTGAATCTCTTCTATATGTGTTTACAGTTAAAAAGAATCACTTAAAATATGAACTTGGGTAAGGGGGAGTGCTTGTTGCTTATTTTACCCATGTTGGTTATATATAATCTATTCCTATAAAAGATGCTGTTTTTACCCATGTAGGTTAGGTGTGTCCACATAACTCTATCCACATGTGGTTCAAGAGAGGCAAAAGTAGATATTTCTAGAAGCACCTCCTCCCCCTTCTTTCCCAAAGGTGACTGATTCCTGCCAGGAATGTAAACAAGAAAATGGGGCAGGAGGCTACTCTGCAGAGAGAAGAGGTACTAGACTAGAATTAGATCTCTCTGCTCCCATAAATATTATTGTTGTTGTTGTGACTGACTCGCCATGTCCCATTTGTGGTTTTCTTGGTAAAGATACTGGAGTGGTTTGCCATTCTTTCTTTGGTTCATTTTACATCTGAGGAAACAGAGGTAAACAGGGCTAAGTGACTTGCCCAAGGGTCACACAGTGTCAGAGGCCAGATTTAAACTCAAGAAGATGAGTCTTCCTGACTCTATCCACTATGGGACCCTTTGATTCATGGAGTTAATTTTATAGGTTCAAGCTACACTCTTGATTGTTATTCCTTAATGGGAATATCCAAGACTCCCTTCCCATAAAATGGCAGTTTCACAATGAACACACATAGCAAATAGCATATAAATCCATTTATCCAAGTTAATAACAAAATAGAAATCAGAATAAGTAATAGCCAGGGGGCACAGTGGATGTGATACTGAGTCTCATGAAAACCTTCATCCCATCTGCCTCATTTTTCTAAACTGTAAACTGGAATTCATGATAGCACTCACTTCTTGGGGTTATTGTGAGAATCAAATGAGATATTTATAAAGTGCTTGGTATATAGTAGGCACTTAATAAATGCTTTTCCCCTTCCCATTTCATTCTCTCAAATCTTCTATTATTAAAAAAATTCCTCTTCATCCTAGATCTTTCTCTATCTCATACCTTCTATTGTCTGGGGCTCACTAAAGTTTCTTACTTAAGACCCCACATTTCTTGGCACCCCACCCAAGGCTATTCCTTCTCTCGAACACTTACACAGATCCAAGATGGAAAGTTGGCATACCTCTTGCTTCCCACTGCATTTTCATACCCTCCTATCAATATCACTCATATGCTTCCTCCTTTTTTTAAATCTCACTCCATACTGTCCAGATACTTGTTGCCATCATCTTTGACTTCCTAGGTCTTTTCTCCTTCCCCCCCCCTAAAAAAGTGAGCATCACCATCCTCTGTATCCCAACCTAACCCCATCTGGCTTCCCAATTCCCTACTCTACATGTAACAGTCATCATCACACTTTAAATGCCTCCACCAAATTTGACCTCAGACACTTACTAGCTGTATGACCCTGGGCTAGTCACTTCACCCTGTTTGTCTCAGTTTCCTCATCTGTAAAATGCCTAGAGAAGGAAATGACAAACCATTCCAGTATCTCTGCCAATAAAACCCCAAATGCGGTCACAGAGAGTCAGACATTACTAAACAACAACAAAACATGTTTTTTAAATCACAATACTTACAAATCTTTTAAAGTATTTCCTCATAGCCCAGGAGGATAATATTTCCAGTAAATAGCAGTTGGTTTCTTTCTCCCTTTCTTTTTCTGGCTTATGTGCTCTTAGTATTTTGTTAAAGCTGCCCAAAGACCAGAACCAACCTTTTTTCTTTTTTTTAAATTTATTTAAGGCAAATGGGGTTAAGTGGCTTGCCCACATCTAGGCAATTATTAAGTGTCTGAGGCCAGATTTGAACTCAGGTCCTCCTGGCTCCGGGTCTGGTGATCCATTGTGCAGCCTAGCTACTGTTTATCATATGGCCAAGGGCTAGTGAGAAGAACTAGGAAGGAAAAGTAATGAGAAAAAAAATTAAGACATTTTATATAGGTGAAAGAAACAAAAAGTCCTAATGCTGGTTGGACTAGGAACTCACCCTGAGAGTCTGAGATTCTATATGAAGCCATCATCTGAAGAACTGACTACAAATTTTGGCCAGGTGACTATTTTCAGGTCCAAGGTAATGGAGCTCAGCCATCTGAACTCCCAGTAAGTTGAGGGAAGGCTATTCCAAGTGTTACTTTTATTAACCACTTTGGCCTTTTGTAAAGAAGTATGATTCCCTCACCCCAATTCAGTTTAAATGATTACAATAGCAAAGAATAGATGAGAGGTAAGGAAGTATTAACAGTGACTCGATTACAAGGTACAGATATCTCCTTGATTGAGACAGATGGAAAAAAAAAACCTCATTGACCAGGTTTAAAAAAAATTATTTTAACATTAGGGAATTTAAATAGTTAAGCTCTGAGGTGGTGGAGAGAATATCTCAGTTCAAATCAATCATGGCGGAAGCATCTGGTACCTGAGGGGAAACAAGATCATGGGATGAGGGAGTTTTCTCTTTCTCTTGATCTTGTCACTTTGAAATGGAGCTACTTGATGGATACTGAATTCAGGAGGGATGTGGACTCAAATGCAGAAAGGCAGTCCTTTGAGGGAGGAAACATACTTAAGGAATGAAATCCCTGAAAGTAGAGAGTGGAGCCAGCTGTGAATAGGATTAAACCCTTGAAACCCAGCCAATGAAAATATCCTATCCAGGAAGAATACTGTATCCAAAGGGAACCACATGGACTATGAGAAGAGAAAGGTCTTCCCAAGCCCTGCAGTCTAGGGGTCTTAAGTGACCTTTGTTAGACAGATATTCTAAATAGTAACCTCATTATCACTGAACTCTTTCAATCCACTATTCTTGTAGAGTCCACATATATTTGTGGGAGAATGTGCCCCAAGTTTATATAGCATTCATCCCTCTGGAGGTTCAACACTCAAATGCAAGTACAAATGGAAGGAACAACATGAGAGGGTGTTATAATTAATGTAAAGTAAGCATATTTGCAAGCTTGATTTCAAAGCAGCCTTGTAAGGTAAGTAAGCATAAGATAGATACAAATTTGTACTATAGTATTCATTCAAGTCATTTCAGGGGCAGTAGGTGATGTGGTGGATAGAGCTTGTTGCTTATCTTTCATTTTTTTTTTTTTTGCAAGGCAAATGGGGTTAAGTGGCTTGCCCAAGGCCACGCAGCTAGGGAATTATTAAGTGTCTGAGATGGGATTGAACCCAGGTACTCTTGACTCCAGATCCGGTGCTTTATCCACTGCGCCACCTAGCCGCCCCTTGTCTTTCATTCTTAAAGATCAATGACATCAAGGAGATGAGGCCATGACAAACATGTGAATTGGATTTGAGTGCTGTGCTAAGTCACCAGCCTCAGCTTCTCCTCCACAGCCATATGGGTCCAATCACCAGATATGAATCTGGAGATGGCCCTGGATGAGAGGCAGAGTAAAGGAACTTGCCCAAGATCACACAGTAAATGCCAAGCATCTGAGGTCAGATTTGACCTTAGATCCTCTTGACTCCAGGACTGGTGCTCTATCCACTGCACAGCCTAGCTGTGTGATCCTAGACAAGTCACTTAACCACTGTCTGTCTCTATTTTCTCAGGCACAATAATAGTACCTACTTCCCAATGTTGTTGAGAGAATCAAATGACATAATAGTTGTAAAATGCTTACTTATTTCCTAGCACCTAGGAAGCATTATATAAATGTTAACTATGACTATTGTTATTACTGTTGTTATTTCAAGAGGAAGAGGTGCTAGCAAATTAAAAGTAAGGGAGGAGAATCAGCAAAGATTTCCTATGGGGGTGGCACCTCATCTGTGTTTTGAAGAAAGGGATTCTACAAAGCTAAAGTGAAGAGGGAGTGCCCTCCAGACATATGCAAAGACAGTGAGGCAGAAGAGGGGAAAGCATACTTGGGAATTATCTTGCAAACTAATTTAACTAGAATGAAGAATGCATGAAGGTGAATAATATGAACTAGGTGGAAATCAGACTGTGGAAGGTCTTAAATGTCAGTCTGACCAAAAAAAGAATGGAAAAAAAAAAAAAGATGATCCGAGAATTTTGGATTTTTATCTTGGATACAATAGGGAACAACTGAAGAATTTTGAGTCAGGGAGCAACATCTTGAAATCTGAAGGCTAGGGAGTCTTCAATGAGGATATCTAGGCCAGAGATGTTGAGGGCCTGGTGGCTGTTTGCCTGGAAGGAAGGAGACAAAAGGGAAGAGAGGTAGAAGAGGACACTCAACCACTGATAAGATGTGGGAAGGGCTGAAGAGAGTTAAGAAGTCCAGGACTGTAAATGGTAGAACTCTCACCAGAAATAGAGGTATCTGGTTTGGCAGGAAAGACAAGCTCTATTTCAGACATATTACTGAAGCCAGGAAATACCCAATTGGAGGAGTCTAGCAGGCCATTGGTTCAAAAGAGAGATAAGGGTCATCTGTATAGATTTAGGAGTCATCTGTACAGAGTTGATAATTGAACTCATAGGAGCTAATGAGATCAACAGTGTTTTTTCTCACTCAATTTCTTCTTTTTTTTTCAGATTCATAAAATAATAGAACTGGAAGGATCTTTAGAGTTGACATGAGTTCATTTTTTAAAATTACACTTGAGTCAGTTAAAAAATTAATGCAGTCCTTTTTACATAATAATAACATATTTATAATATAAATTTTAATTGATATATTTAATTCATTATTTGATATTATATATGTATATATACCATAGAATATCCTACATACTCCCAATGAGCATCTATCTCCCTTATAATAAAGAAAAATCATTAAGCAAGATCAATTAGCTCGGTTACCAGATTTAACAGTATACGTAATACTCCACAACCCTAGGCCTTCTTTTCTTTGCCAAAAAGGAAATTAATTTGGTTGTTACTCTAGCACCAAAACTAATCATCAAAAACACTTAAATTCTGTTTTCATGTTCTTTTCTTTTATTTAACATAAATGAGAAGCTAGGTGATGATCCATTCTGGCCTCAGACCCTTATTAACTGTATGACTCTGGGCAAATCATTTCATCCTATTTGCCTCAGTTTCCTCATCTGAAAAATGAGCTGAAGAAGGAATTGGCAAACCACTCCAGTGTGTCTGCCAAGAAAATCCCAAATGGGATCATGAAGAGTAAAACACATCTGAAACCACTCAACATTGCATATAGTGCTCTTTTGATTCTGCTCATTTCACTTGGAATCAGTTCATAATCTTGCCATTGGGCCGTCTCATTTTCCTCTGGAGGAAAATGAGACTCAGAGAGAGGAATTTAAGTGCTCAAAGTTACCAGCTAGTGAGTGGCAGGTCTGGGATGCATACCCAGATTTTCTGGCTCCTCCCTAGGCTCCTTTTTTTCCTTCTGAACATCTTTCAGGCACCCTGCCTGGGCATGAATCCATTATATTGTCCTTTCCTGACCTACCTCCTCATCAAAATTTATTCTGATTTACTTTTTGTCAAGACCCCTCATTCTCTTCTAAGGTCTAAACTCATAAACTAACTTATGATTAAGTGATAATGGCAGATAATGTCTTATTAGGGGCATTTGATGATTTTTAACCCCAAAGACTGAGTTAATGTATAGATTTTTTAATACTGTGGTAGGCAGTGGGAAGGAATTTTGCAGCAAAAGGGAAATTCTTCACATTAGAACAGTTCCCTCATACGTGCATACCACCTCTAAGTTGCTGGTTAGATTTATTCTTCTACAAATTGGTGGGAGACATGCAACTCCTTGGCACATCTTCAAAACCCCTTGCTACTAATCTCCACTTTCTTTTCTCTTCCCCCAGGCTTCTTTGCCCGAGGTCAGCTGCACTCCATATACCCTCAATCCCATCCTCTATTGTATCTTTAATCATTTCCCCCTTTACAACCTTGGTCTAACCAATTTTTCTCATCTCATCATACTTTGGACATTTCTTTTCCAGGTCTCAGTTTGTCTGAGGCCTGGGTCATGGTAGACAAAGTTTGAATAGTTTGTGGTGCAATGGATAGAATCTTAGGTCTGGAATCACCAGGAAGACTCATCTCTCAGAATTCAAATCTGACCGAAGACCCTTATTATCTGTGTAATCCTAGATGAGTCACTTAACCCTGCTTATCTCAGTTTCCTCATCTGTAAAATGATCTGGAGAAGGAAATGGCAAACTGTTCCAATATCTTTGCCAAGAAAACTCCAAATAAGGTTATAAACAAAAATGCACTCTATAATCCAACAACTAGGTAGCCTAGAGACAGGAAGACAAATTCAAATATAGTCTCAGATAACTTGTCTGTGTGACCCTGGGCATCCTACTTAACCTCTATGTATCTCAATTTCCTCCTCTGTAAAATTGAGATCATAATAGCCACCAAGAGTTGTGAAAATAAAATGAGAAAATATTTGTAATGTACCAAAGATGCATATGTATACAAGCTCATTATTATTCATCCAAACTGATCTTTTCTCTCTTATGTGAACACTGAATCCAGTTGGCTCTAGAGAAGAAAGTGAGACTGGTGACATGACACAGCCCCCCCCACCCCAAATCCAAGTCACGTGCTTGTCATGGCACCACCTCCCTGATGTCCTGGTCTTCTTCAAGAAGTAAGTATAGGGGCGGCTAGGTGGTGCAGTGGATAAAGCACCGGCCCTGGAGTCAGGAGTACCTGGATTCGAGTCCAGTCTCAGACACTTAATTACCTAGCTGTGTGGCCTTGGGCAAGCCACTTAACCCCACTTGCCTTGCAAAAAACCTAAAAAAAAAAATAAAAAAAAATAAAAAAAATATATGAAACCTTTCCTGATCATTTCAGCTACCAGAACCAAACCTTTTGATTGATGGTTCTTTCCAGTTTAAGGAGGAGGCCCAAGCTGAAGATGTCTTCAGCTCTGTCTAGGCTGCACATGCTGACATCTCTATTGGATTTTGGTGCTGTTGTTGTTAATCATATCCAATTCTTGGTAATCCCAGTTGGGGGTTTTCTTGGCAGAGATATTGGAGTGGTTCTCCATTTTCTCCTTCAGTTCATTTGACAGATGAGGAAACTGAGGTCAATAGGGCTAAGTGACTTGCTTAGAGTCACGAAGTTAGTCTGTATCTGAGGTCAGATTTGAACTCAGAAAGATGAATCTTCCTAATTTCAAACCCAGATAGAAAGACAAAAGCCAAGAGAGGAAAATTATAGAGAGAGAGAGAGAATGAAAGAAAGAAAGAGAGTAGAGAGGGAAAAGGAGAGACACCCATGATGCATATTGATCCTTGTTGCCTCTCCTCCTATACTAAAATATAAAGACCTTGTAAGTAGGGATTGTTTCCTTCATTGTATTTTTACTACCAGTGTCCAGAATACAACTTGGCATAGAATAATATCAATAATTAATAAGTACTCATTGAATTTAATTAAATTGAAGGTGATGGAGTTTATGAAGTTGTATCAAGAAAAAGTGTTGAAATTTGGCCTTAAATGATCTCATCAGGGTCATTGATTTCAAAAAGGCCTCTTGGAACTAGAAGATGGTGGCATTGGAAGCCACTAAAGAATTTCAGGGTAAATTAATTCTCCGATAGGTTTCTCTGCTGCCAGGCTCCTGTGGGTTTGAGGTAGTTGCTTCTGGCTTCTAATGAGAAATTCTGTGGTTGCATCTGGTCACACATGTTGCCCTCACAAATAGATTTGGCTCTTGGCCTGAATCAATCTGGATTTGGTCCATCTGCTTACAGGTAACCTCCAAAGCTGCTAAAGACAAATGGGATGCCACAGTATAAACTTGTCCATCTATATCTATATCTTCAAGTAAGTTGTAACCACCTAAGGCTCAATTTCTTCATTTATTAAAAGTTAATTATTTGATGCCCACAAAGAATCATTTTGCAGATCAAATGAGTAATGGATATGAAAGCACTTTGAGAACTGTAGAATTCTATAGAAAAAATTATTATTATTACAGATTCAAGAGAATTTGGACTGGAACTTTAAAATTTTTCTTAACAAGAAGTCCAATATATGAAAATTTGGATTTATATGAAAGTTGGAAGGTAGGAATGGAAGAATATTTTATTTTATAAAAGAATTTTCCATGATTTCCTTTAAATGGCCATTTCTATGAAGACCTTTATATCTGCTTGATTAATATAAGTAGTTAGTGTAGCTGTTGGCATGGCACCTATTCCTTTTCTCTCTAAATTCTCTCTCTTGGATGACACACTGACCTAACTTTCACCCAAGCTAGAAGGTCTGGTCAGGGGTTTTTCCTAGAGACAGCAACCACTGAACTAATTCAATATCATAGGAGTAATTCTGGTATTTCTATTCCTGAGAACTCTAGCTCCTAACTTCAACCAACTCACTCAATTTACTAAATCAGCTGAAATGATACTATTAACGTTTAACCAGAAATAGTTATTAAATGGAAGGCAAAGCAAGAATAATTAAACATCATATTCCACCCACAAACCTGGAACATATTGTCCATACATTGTCCATAGTGACTGTTGGGAAAAGTGGGCAAAAATGTATAAAACCACACCATAGAGTAGCTAGGTAGCTAGGTAGCACAGTGGATGGAGTGCCAGCTCTGGCAGTAAGCTGCCAGAGGAAAGCTCTCCTATCTTATCTATACTCTCTTCCTTTTCAATCCAAAACATCACTTTCTATATGAAACCTTTCCTGATCATTTCAACTGCCAGAACCAAACCTTCTGATTGACGATTCTTTCCAGTTTAAGGAGGAGGCCCAAGCTGAAGATGTCTTCAGCTCTGTCTAGGCTGCACATGCCGACATCTCTACTGGATTTTGGTGGTGGTGTTGTTGTTAATCATATCCAATTCTTGGTAATCCCAGTCGGGGTTTTCTTGGCAGAGATATTGGAGTGGTTCTCCATTTCCTTCTTTAGCTCATTTGATAGATGAGGAAACTGAGGTCAATAGGGCTAAGTGACTTGCTTAGAGTCACAAAGACAGGAAGACCTTAATCCAAATCCAGCCTCGGATACTTAGTATCTGGGTGACTCTGAGCAAGTCATTTAACCCTATTTGCTTCAGTTTCTTCATCTGTAAAATAGATGAAGAAGAAAATGCTAAACTGTTCCAGTAGCTTTACCAAGAAAACCCCAATTGGAATCTCAAAAAGGAGGACAATTGAAAAACAACTAAACAAGTCAGGAGACATGACTGGGACAACTCTCAATTCTAGACTATCTATAGTCAGGTGTCCTTTGTTTCTATCAGTTAAAGTCTATAGAACCGTCCACTGATTTGTGAGGTCATTCTTTTTTATCTCTCTCTACCAGTCTCATTGGTGCAGCTTTTTCCTTCTTACCTCTGGGCTCTAGACATAGTGTCAAGTTCTTTCAACTCATAAAGAAATTCTAAGTCTGCAGATATTTCCTAAGTATCCGTCTTTGTCTGGATTCTGAGGTAGAGTTACATATTTTCAGCAAAAGTAGTTTTCTTAAACCTAGAATCTGTAGCTTTGCTACATCTTATCCCTTGGCTGGGCTCAGAGGGATTTCCACTTCTTGGGCAATAGATGGCAGTATAAGGAAAGGGAAAGAAAACCATTCCCCTACAGTTAGATCAACCCAACAGCTGATGGTGGTGCCAGCTCTAAGCTTATCCTTGTGACCCACCGCTGAGGAGTCTCTCAGATTCCTTCAGAGATCTGATCTTGACCATCCATATTGATCCAAAGAATGTCTCTTGTGTAAAATAATTCACTTCTATCTGATGGCGGAAAGTCAAAATCCACATTTCTCTAGACCAAGTCACATTTACATTATAAGTGTATACTTATACTCATATGTGTCTGTGTGTGTGTACTTTATGTAAGTGTATACATTATAAGTGAATTACATTATAAGTTATCAAAACTGAAAGTTTATGAGTTTGAGAGTTAAGAACTGGCCTCCAAGAGAGAGCAATATCATGCTTCTTGGAGAATAAAGATAATTAACATTGCAGCCCTTGTAGCTGGAGGACTAGAGCCACATTATATGATAGATAGTGAAAGCATTGTTGTTTCCATTTTACAGATGAGGAAATAGAAGCTTAGAGAGATTGGTGACTGGGTGACCTAGACTTTATTTGCATGGAGACTTTGCCTAATTCTAAATTTAGCACTCCTTTGTCTTAATTCTCAGAAAAGGTCAAAAATAGAAGTGGAAAGACCACCAACATGGGCATCTGGGTATCTCAGTTCTATTTCCAGTTCTGCTACTAATTAGTGGGATGAACTTGGGTGAATTGTTTTGCCTCATTTCCCTCATGTGCAGGAGAAGATATATGAGATCAGGCTTTCCTAAGTGGTGTTCCATGGAATCATAATGTTCTCTGCCATGTGAATAAAGATTTCAGGAGAGTATCTTTTAGTATTAGAATTGCCTTTTCCCCTAAGATACTAAAAAAGAAAATCACACTTGTCAAAAATAATTATTATACATGGAGATTTTTTAAAATATCAAAAATAGACTGAATTTTGCTCCAGAATTTCCCCAATTTTTTTGTTATTCTGGCAGTATTCATTATAGACTGCTAGGAAGGTCTTCTGGGAGGATTGATAAAAAGACAAAAACATGCATAAATAGTTAAATAGGTAACAAGCATCTTTTAAGAACTTGCTATATATTAGACACTATGGGACTACCAAATACAAGAGAAAAGAAAAATAGTCCCTGCTCTCAGGAAACTACATTTTTTTTTAGTTTTTGCAAGGCAATGGGGGTTAAGTGGCTTGCCCAAGGCCATACAGCTAGGTAATTATTAAGTGTCTGAGGCTGGATTTGAACTCAGGTACTCCTGACTCCAGGGCCAGCGCCCTATCCACTGTGCCACCTAGCTGCCCAGGAAACTACATTCTAATAAGGGAAGATAACACATAAAAAGGGAACTGAATAGGGGGATGGGTACCCACTGCTAGTGCGTGGTGGCAAAGTCTATAGTCAGAGGTGCAACTAGAAGGGAAATGAAGCCTGGAAGCTGGACCCATCCCTAAAAGAAAGATCCCAGTGGGAAAAAGAGATCAGCAGGTGGAGTGATATTGAAGAGAGAGAAAGTCCCAGGGACTTTCAGAGGGAAGTTTCAGGGTGAAAGGAAAGCTGAGTCATAGTAACCAAGGGTGACCATAGAGCCAGAAGCACAACTGAGAGGGAAATGAAAGCATGAATGACTAGTATCAGAATACAAGTTGTACAGTTAGCAATTTTAGCAAAGTTGCAGGATATAAAATAAACCCTCATAAATTCTCAACTTTTCTATATATGAACTAACAAGATACAGCAGGAAGAGCTAGAAAAAGAAATCCCATTCCAAGTAAACTCAGACAATATGAAATACCTTGGAGTCTATTTGTCCAGGAAGACTCAGAAACTTTTTGAAAACAATTACAAAATGCTTCTCACACAAATTAAATCAGATTTAAACAACAGGGCAAATATCAACTGCTCATGGATAGGTCAAGCTAATATAATAAAAATGACAATTCTACCAAAACTAAACTACCTTTTTAGTGCCCTGCCAAACAAAATTCCAAAAAATTACTTTAATGAGTTAGAAAAAGTTGTAAGTAAATTAATGTGGAGAAATAAAAAGTCAAGAATTTCCAGGGATTCAATGAAAAAAAAGTACAAAAGTAGGTGACTTAGCCCTCCCTGATCTAAAATTATATTATAAAGCATCAAGTCATCAAAACTGTCTGGTATTGGCTAAGAAATAGAGTGGTGGACCAGTGGAATAGACTAACTAGTGCAATAAACAGCAATTTGCTGTTTGATAAACCCAAAAAATCCAGCTATTGGGATAAAAACTCTCTCTCTTCCATAAAAACTTCTGGGAAAATTGTAAGTTAGTATGGAAGAAACTTAGATTAGACCAACACCTCACACCCTATACCAAGATAAGATCCTAATGAATGCAGGATTTAGACATAAAAAACAATACTATAAGCAAACTAGAAGATCAAGGAGTAGTTAACCTGTCAGATCTATGGAAAGGGAAACAGTTTATGACTAAGGAAGAGATGGAGAACATCACCAAAAACAAACTAGATGATTTCAATTACATTAAATTAAAAGCTTTTGCACAGACAAAACCACTGTAACCAAGATCAAAAGAAATGTAGTAAACTGGGAAACAATCTTAACAACTAATGCTTCTGACAAAGGACTCATTTCTAAAATATACAGAGAACTGAGTCAAATTTAAAAAAAAGCCATTCCTCAATTGACAAATGGTGAAAGGATATGTAAAGGCAATTTACAGATGAGGAGATCAAAGCAATCCATAGTCATATGAAAAATTGCTCTAAATCATGACTTATTAGAGAAATGCAAACTAAAGCTTTTCTGAGGTACCACCTCACACCTCTCAGACTGGCCAATATGACCAGAAAGGATAATGATCATTGTTGGAAGGGTTGTGGGAAATCTGGGATACTATTATATTGTTGGTGGAGCTGTGAACTCATCCAACCTTTCTGGAGAGAAATTTGGAACTACGCCCAAAAGGCAACAAAAATGTGCATACCCTTTGACCCAGCAATACCACTACTGGGTAGATGATGAAAAAGGGTAAAAACATCACTTGTCCAAAAATATTCATAGCAGCCCTCTTTGTGGTAGCAAAGAATTGGAAATCAAGTAAATGTCCTTCAATTGGGGGATGGCTTAATAAACTGTGGTCTATGTATGTCATGGAACACTGTTGTTCTATTAGAAACCAGGAGGGATGGAATTCGGGGAAGCCTGGAGGGATTTGCATGAACTGATGCTGAGTGAGATGAGCAGAACCAGAAAAACACTGTACACCCTAACAGCAACATGGGGACAATGATCAACCTTGATGGACTCACACAATGTAACAATCAGGGACAATTTGGGGCTGTCTGCAATGGAGAATACCATCTGTATCCAGAGAAACAACTGTGGAATTTGAACAAAGACCAAAGACTATTGCCTTTAATTTAGAACAAAAAAATTGATATCTTATTGTCTGGTCTAGTTATCTTTTCTACTTTATGTTTCTTCCTTAAGGATATGATTTCTCTCTCATCACATTCAATTTGGATCAGTGTACAACATGGAAACAATGTAAAGATTGGCGAATTGCCTTCTGTGGGAGTGGGGGGAGGGAAATAAGATTAGGGGGAAAATTGTAAAACTCAAAATAAATAAAATTTTTAAGAAAAGGGGGGTAAAAGACCAGACATGAAGAGAAACTGAGTAAACAGAGTTAAGAAAAACCCAGAAAAGTAAAAAATAAAGCAACACAACAGTTTAAGTATTCATGTTAAGTAAACAGTTAATAAATACTTATTGACTGGTTAAAAAAAAAAGAATACAAGTTTTATGAGTTGTGATGATCCTAAGTGGATCAGTGCTCACCTAAAGCTGTAATTAGACATTTTCCTTTAACCTTGGACACAGTTTGGTGAATAGAGTGGCAGTACAGTGAAGAGGACAGTAAAAATACAGGTGATTCATGCCAATAGAGGGGCAACTTGGGAAAACTGAGAAGACAGAATCTGGAAAAGGGGTACCCCAGAGTCAGAACGCTAGGGGTCATAGCTATGGACAGGTCCCCAGGGGCCAGCAAAGAACCAAGTTTAAGAATGATGGTCACTATGGAAAGAAATAATGCCCTAGCAAGATTTGGCATCATGGGATGAAACCCCATTGGCCCAATGTTAATGTCTGTTCTTGTCCATATCAGTAAAATCATGAAACCATCTGCATGTTGAAGTAAGCATTCCAGGCTCCTTCCAGTACTTAGAGATTCCAGTAATATATTTCAAGTGCCAAAGTGATTTTTTTGCCAACATAGAGAATGCCAGAGACTTAGAACAAAGAAGGTTAAAGCTAGAATAGACTTTAATTCATAGTATGAACCCCTCATTCTACAAAGGAGAAAACTGAAGCCATCAGAAGGGAAAACAGCTTACCTAAGTTCATACAGCGAGTTACTGACACATCTAGAATGAGAAAAACCTAGATTTCTCCAATCCAGGGTACTTTCCACAATATTCCCATGTTGATGATGAGAATAAATTCCCAGTTTCTTAAATTACCTTTTTTGATGATCTCTGCTCTATTTTCCCCCCTTCTGGACCTCTAGAATCCATATCTCAGTCTCTGAGAAAGGAAGCTACTATTCTCATTTTAGGAACTCCCATCCCCTATATATTAATAGTTCATGTTTATATGATATTCTGTTATGATTATTATTATCATCATCCCATTTTACAGCTGAGAAAACTGAAGCAGGTGATTTTTCCAGACTTGCTCTCATGTAGTCATTAAGTGTATGATTTAGGATTTCACCTGAGGTATTCCTGCTTCTAAAGGATGGCTAAGTGCATAGAATAGTGCATAGAATTCTGGTGTCAGGAAGACTCATCTTTATGGGTTCAAATCTGGCCTCAGACACTTAGAAGTTTTGTAATCCTGATCATGTCACTTAACCCTGTTGAACCTGTAACAGAGAGTTTCCCCATCTGTAAAATAAGCTGGAGAAGGAAATGGCAAACTCCTCTAGTATTTTTGCCAAGAAAACCCAAAATGGAGTCACAAAGACAGACACAACTAAAAACAATTGAACAACTTTGTATTTCCTGGTCCAGCACTCTACAAACTAAAAAGCTACACACACTGTGCAGGGCCCAGATCAACTAATCAATGACTGGATAAATGAAAATTAGCCTTCTTAGTCCATTATTTCTACTAACTGGACCCAGATCCCTTCTATTACAACAACAATGGTCCAGTGCTTCTCCTAAACCATCTTGCCATGAATCTGCTACCAATGATCTGCTCATCTGGACCATTATTCTCCAGACCAGACCTGGACCCTTCTGCCTCCCCACTGCCCTTTTTATTGCTTACTCTGAGTTTTACTGCTTACTCTGAGTTTACACTGAGTAGACAAATCGATACCATCTTGGCTTTTGGAAAAGATGTGCTCATTGATTGCCATATACAAGTCACTGTCTCTGTGACTTCCAAGACCCAAATTTTCTTCCCTGGTCAACACTTCTCTACTTCCATTTCTGTGTGGTCATAAATGCAAGAACCATGAAGGCAGAGACTATCTCTCTTTTTATATTTATATTCTTGGGGTTTAGTCAAGTTTCTGGCATATACAGCATGCTTAATAAATGTCTTTTCATTCATTAGAAAAAAGGAAACAGGAGAAAGAGTGGGTAGGTAAGGCAAGAAGACAACAGGGCTTGTTAAATTGAAAATGTATGTGTTGGGAATGTTGACTATTTTGAGAAACAGGCTATCAGCATAAGAAATAGAACAGAAGGAAGTCCTGAAAGGTTATGGAATGATGCTGGAGGGGAAAGGGAAAAAGTCAGAGGAGAAGTAAGTGAAGAGAAGGTGATGGAGAAAACTGTCAACTTGAGACTGTTGCTGGGGACAATCTTATTACCTGCTGAGGATGGGTTACCTTTTCTAAATTTCTCTCTCTCTCTCCCTCCCATATATCTTCTCTCTCTCTTTCTCATCTCTTCTTTTTCTTTCTCTTTCACCTTCTCTCTCCCCTCTTTTCTTTCTTACCTTTCTCATCTCCTTTCTTCTCTCCTCTGTCTCTGTTGTCACCTGAGTCAGTCTCTTTCTCTCTCTCTCTCTCTCTCTCTCTCTCTCTCTCTTTCAAGTTTAAGTGACTTGCCCAGGGTCACTCAGTTAGTAAATGTCAGGTTTCAACTCAGGTCCTCCAAAACATCCAGGACCAGTGGTCTATACACTCCATCACCTAGCTTCCCTACCTCTATTTCTTAGAATAGAAGAAAAGGAGCCAGAGAGGCGGTGTTTGATTTCCTGATTTGTGACCATGGTTAGGGACCTAATCTAAAAACTCAGTCTCATATCCTGGTCATAGAAACATTTATCATTTGCTTTGGAAAAATCTTTCTCCACCAGTCTCTATCAATTCACTCAAGGATACATCAGGATCAGTTCTTGCCTTTCTTGGATCTCAGCCTCTGTCTTGTGATCACTCCTAGTGTCCATGATAGAGAAGTACAGATAGAGATGCCTGTGAAAGGGAGGGTGGATTTCAGAAAAGGATTGGCAAAGGTCTGAGGTGAGAAATCGGGCTGGAACCTCCAGGGGCAATGATCTGGGCAAGGAGTCACAGGGCAGGAATGTGGGACAGACTCAGTTGTAATAACAGCAGTTTCACATGTCCCTGGATGGTTTTGAAGTGTGAATATGCACTTTCTTAGTGGTGCTACCATATGGATTTTAACCTTAAAGAGGAGGACTAAATTCAATTAATTTAAATGCAAAATCCAGGTGGACTCTACTCTATTTTGGGGCACATGCTTCTTTCTTCCATGGAGTATATTCTGGGGAGGGAAATTTTGCTTTTTATTTTACTCAAGGAAAAAAAGACAGAGGATTAGGGGTGTCAGGGGCCAAGGAAAAAAGACATATATGTGTCTCTGCCAGAGAACCCAGATCTCAGCAAATTTGATCTATAGAGAAAGAGCACAGAGCTTACTCTGAAATGGAGGAGACCTAGAATAGCCACTGGAAGCTTCCTTTGCCTTGATGCTGCTTCAAACAGTCTTGTAAAACCCTAAATTTGCCTCTTCAAAAGGTCCTGACTCTGACCTCCAAGACCAAGTTTGAACAGGTTTAATCCCTTTTATTTTTTGCATCAGCCCTTTAAATATTTGTGTAAGAGGAGCATCTCATAGATTACAGACAATTCAGGCTTCTTGATTAAATCAGAGAAATTGATGCCATCTTCATTGTCTATACCTTTGAACTCGCCATCCTCAGTTTCTGGAATGTGCTTTCTCTCTCCTAATCTCTACTTCCCCAGCTTCCTTCATGTCCCAGATAAATCTTATCTTCTCCAGGAAGCTTTTCCTAACTCCTCTTCATTCTAGTGCCTTCCCTCTTTTGATTATCCCCAATTAATTCTGCATATAGTTTTCTTAAATCTGCTTGTATGTTGTTTCTCTTGTTAGATGTGAGTTTGAGGGCACATGGTAATCTTTTGCCTTTCTCTATATACCTAGCACTTAGGACAATGTTCATTGACTGACTACTAGACTTTAAGAAGTTCTAAAGGTCTCTTTGGAATAAGCCAATTCATTAATACTAAAAGAACCAAAGAATTTATGCAGGAGCATTAATTAAGGTAAGAAATTTTAAAAATAATTCTATGTAATCTGCTATTTGTATATGATATAGTAATATAATTTCTCCTGTCTGTGCAAATGCATTTTGAATACAGATAATTTTGAGAAGATATTATAATTTTACTTTGAAATAAAAAATTTGCTATCACTATTTTCCTTGACTTACAAATTAAAAAGTGTACTGTCACCTGATGCAGTGTGATACTTTATGATATTCTTAAATTCTGCTCTTCTATTAGCATTATACAAGGCAGGAGAAATCCTTGAAAGCCACTAGATAAAGAGAAATGACAAGTGTCTTAGTATAAAATAGAAAATATTTTATAAAATAACAGCCTAGATTGAAATCCAGGGATTTCAGCATCTGTTGAAAATGGAAGCATTTGCCTTGTATTCCATTCTTTCTCCAAGCAGTTCTTTCTCAGAGACTTGTCTGGAAGGTTTCTATCCTAAACTGTCAGATGCTAAAATCCATACACAATTCTGTCTCCCTTAATATTTTTCTTCTATAGGTTAAATGCCCACAGTTTCCTTGCCTGATATTCAGACAATAGATATATTTAAAGCTGGTGTGCTTGGCATTTTATCAAGAGGTATTCCCCATTAGCCAGGCTGTCCATACCTCTAGGGTCCAATGAGAATAGTCAACAAAACAAATGGTGAAAAAGGGTATGCAAAGGCAATTTACAGATGGAGGAAATCAAAGTGATCCACAGTCATATGAAAAATTGCTCCAAATCACTAATTATTAGAGAAATGCAAATTAAAGCATCTCTGAGGTACCTCACACCTCTCAGACTGGCCAATATGACCAGAAAGGACAATGATCAATACTGGAAGGGATGTGGGAAATCTAGGACACTAATACATTGTTGATGGAGCTATGAACTCATCCAACCCTTCTGGAGAGAAATTTAGAATTATGCCCAAAAGGCAACAGATTCAGCAATACCATTACTGGGTCTATACCCTGAAGAGATTATGAAAAAGGGTAAAAACATCACTTGTACAAAAATATTCATAACAGCCCTCTTTGTGGTGGCAAAAATTGGAAATTAAATGAATGTTCTTCAATTGGGGAATGGCTTAATAAACTGTGGTATATGTATGTCATAGAACACTATTATTCTATTAGAAAGCAGAAGGGATGGGAATTGAGGGAAGCCTGGAAGTATTTACATGAACTGATGCTGAGTGAGATGAGCAGAACCAAAAGAACACTGTACACACTAACAGCAACATGGGGGCAATGATCAACCTTGCTCATTTCATCAGTGCATCAATCAGGCACAATTTTGGGTCATCTGCATCCAGAGAATTGTGGAGTTTGAACAAAGACCAATTTAAAAATTTAAAAAAAAACCCATTATCTTATTATGTAATTTTGCTATCTCTTATATTTTATTTTTTTCTCTTGAGGATATGATTTCTCTCTCATCATATTCACCTTAAATCAATGTATACCATGGAAACAATGTAAATACTAACAGACTGCCTTCTGTGGGGGGGTGGGGTGGGGGAGGGAAGTTAGATTAGGGGAAAAATTGTAAAATTCAAAATAAATAATTGTTTTTAAAAAGAGAATAGTGAACAAGATATAATTATTAAGTACTCTCTATGTGACAGATACTATACTAAGGACTAGGGATATCTAGGCAAAAAAGAAGGAAGGAAGGAAGGAAGGAAGGAAGGAAGGAAGGAAGGAAGGAAGGAAGGAAGGAAGGAGGAGGAGAAAGAAGGAAGGAAAAAGAGGAGGAGGAGGAGAAAGAGAAGGAGAGGGAGGAGGAGAAGGGAGAGGGAGAGGGAGACAGAGAAGAAGAAGAAGAAGAAGAAGAAGAAGAAGAAGAAGAAGAAGAAGAAGAAGAAGAAGAAGAAGAAGGAAGGAAGGAAGGAAGGAAGGAAGGAAGGAAGGAAGGAAGAAAGAAAGAAAGAAAGAAAGAAAGAAAGAAAGAAAGAAAGAAAGAAAGAAAGAAAGAAAGAAAGAAAGAAAGAAAGAAAGAAAGAAGAAAGAAAAACCTGCTCTCAGGTTGCTTATAATCAAACTGAAACTAAATTCAGGGACTCTCCCTTTGGTAGTTTGACCGAAGTGCCTGAGAAAAGTCACTCAGCTAGTAGGGTCAGAGACAGAATTCAAATCTAGGTCCATCCTTTATCCACCATACCATGCTGCCTCATAGAAAAGGTCACAGGGGCATAAATTTGGAAGTAGAAGGAACCTTGAGGTCATCCAATCCACCCCCCTCCACACACACACACACACACACACACACACACACACACACACACACACACACACACACACACTAATATTACAGCAGCCTAGAGAGTTATTTGTTTAGGTTGTCACTGCCCTGTTCCACCAGTCAGATTCCCCTCCACTACTTAGCCTAAAGACAGAGAGAAGCCTCAAGTAGACATCCTCGATCTTAATGGGCCATTTTCCTCCTGTGTTTGGGGATGGGGAAGATAAGAGACCCCCCTACTTGCCTCATCTTAGTCTCTTCTCTTCTTCTATATGTTTATTGGAGACCCTGGATCTCTGAGGGATTTTGAAGAACTGCCTGCAAAACACATTGCCTCCCTCTACCTCAGTTTTCTCACCTGTAAAATGAGATAGATGAGCTAAATAAACTCCAAGTTCCCTGCTAAAACCCTGACTGTATGATTCCATGATTAAATAAAAGGACAATTAGTCCAACCCACTCGATTTACAGGTGTGGAAACTGACACCCAGTAATATTAAGGAGCTTGGGTTATACAGGTTGTAGGTTTAAAAAAAGTAAAAAGGTCCTTTTACTTCAAAGTTGGATCTCTTTCAGTTCCACTTCATCTGTCTCTGTTCTTTCACTGATGTTTCAGAAGACAACGTATTTTATTACTACATTAGGTTTTTGAAGTTAGATTAGCAGAATGGACAGAGGAGCAGTCCTCAGGAGTGAAGAAGATGTAGACTGAAGGACAACTTCTCACACAGACTGACTGACCTCTGATCTAGGACTAAAATAACTTCCACATTAAGTTGCAGAACAATAGATGGACTGTGTGACACCAAACAAAAGTTATTCTGACAAGCCACCATTTTCACCTAATCAGGCTACATTGAGATAGCTAGTTGGGCAGTGGATAGAGCACTGGATCTAGAGTCAGGAAGAACTGAGTTCAAATGTGACCTTAGATACTTCCAAACTGTGTGACCCTGAACAAACCACTTAATCTGTTTGCCTCAGTTTCTCTAATTATAAAATGGGGATTATAATAACGCACCTTCCTCCTAGGGTTGTTGTGAAGCTTCAAATGAGATAATATGTGTAAAAAGCACTCAGAACAATTCTATCAGTGGAACTTAGTAGTTATTTCATAAATACTTCAGGGGAAACTAGATGGTTCATTGGATAAAATGCTGGGCATAGATTCAGGAAGACCTGAGTTCAAATTTGAGTCCAGACACATACTAGTTGGGCAACCCTGGGCAAGTTACTTAATCCTCTTTGCCCCAGTTTCCTCATCTGTCAAATGAGCTGGAGAAGGAAATGGCAAACATTCTACTTTCTCTGTCAAGAAAATTCCAAGGGGGGAGATTTGTGGCCAAGATGGTGGAGAGAAGACATGCACTGCCTTAAGCACTTCCTGTGTCTCCTCAAAAATAATATGAAAGAAACCACCTAACAGAAACTCAGTCAACAAAACCCAGAAAAAGAAGCTAGGAGATGAACACCTAACAACCAGGTCTGTCTCAGGAGAATGTGGGTGAACCAGGAGAGGAGACCAGAGGGTCAGTGCAGGGAGCGAGGTGGGAAGGGGGGAGTCAAAGGACTGGTGTTAGTCACAGAGACTTTGGTGAGAGGCAGATCAAGAACCAACTTTAACCTCAGAGTCTTTGGCCAGGGGGAGAGGAGGTCTGCATGCCTGGAGATCTTCCAGCTCTGTGCAGGACCTGAGCTCCATACTTTTGGAATTCTTCCAAGAACAAATGGTAGCCACCTCCCCCCACCCCAATCCCTTCAGTCATAGCTATGGACTAACACTCAGCTGAAAGGGAGATTGGCTTCTAGGCAGATGTTCAAGGTCAACTCAGACCCTGCTGCCCCTCCTTACTCCCTCCAGGACTGGGAGAGGGCTTCAATCACTCCAGAGAAAGCAACCAGCTCCCTCTACTGGCCGGGCACTGGAATTACTAAGCCAAGTGAACAAAGCTTAGGATCTTCAAAAGCAAACCTCTGAGAGTCAGCTCCCCAACACAAGATCCTAGAAAAATGAAGAAAAACTAGCAGAAGGGGGGCCCATAGAAAAATATTTAGAAGGATCAGATTGTAACCCAGAGAGATATAGCACTTCTGAGAATATGAATTGGTCTCCAGCCCAGAAAGACTTCCTTGAAGAAATCAGGAAAGAGTTTAAAAGTCAACTGGGGGGGGCGGCTAGGTGGCATAGTGGTGGTGTAGTGGATAAAGCACCAACCTTGGAGTCAGGAGTACCTGGGTTCAAATCCGGTCTCAGACACTTAATAATTACCTAGCTGTGTGGCCTTGGGCAAGCCACTTAACTCCATTTGCCTTGCAAAAACCTAAAAAAAAAGTCAATGGGGGGGCAGCTAGGTGGCTCAGTGGAAAAGAGTACCAGCTGTGGAGTCAGGAGTACTTGAGTTCAAATCGGGCCTCAGACACTTAATAATTACCTAGATGGGTGGCCTTGGGCAAGACAATTAACCCTATTTGCCCTGCAAAAAAAAAGTCAATTGGAAAAATTGGGAAAAGAAACTCAAGAGAAAATTAACATCTCACAACAAGAAAAAAATGAAAACAAAACATTGGAAAACAAAATTGGACAAATACAAAATGAGAATAATTCTCTCAGATCCTCAATTGGGCAAATGCAAAAAGAAAGAAATTCTCTCAAATCCTCAATTGGGCGAATGCAAAAAGAAAGTAATTGTCTCAAAACTACACTTGGGCAAATGGAAAACTTTCAAAAATAGAATTGACCAATTGGAAAAGGAGTTGCAAAAGGTAAATGAAGAAAATTCTTTTCTAAAAAAAAAGAATGGAATCTGTGGAAACTAGTGACTTCATGAGACAAAAAGATTCTGTTAAACAAAACAAAAAATCAAAAAAATAGAAGAAATTGTAAAATACCTCATCAGCAAAACCACTGACCTCAAGAACTGATTGAGAAAGGACAACCTGAGAATTATAGGACTTCCTAAAAACATTGAAGAGAAAAAAAAGCCTGGACTTAATAATACAGGATTTAGTGATGGAAAACTGCCCTGATAGCATGGAACCAGAGGGCAAAATAGTTATTGAAAGAATACATCTATCCCCTCCAGAAAGATATACTAAAATGAAAACACCAAGAAATGTTGTGACCAAATTCCATAACTATCAGATAAAAGAGAAAATTCTGCAAACAGCCAGAAAGAAACAATTTAAATACCTAGGAGCCATGTAAGGATCTCACAAGGACCTGGCTGCATCAACATTAAGGGACTGAAGAACTTGGAATGAGATATTCCAAAGAGCAAGGGAACTTGGAATACAGTCAAGAATCTACTATCTGGCAAAGCTGAGCCTTCTTTTCCAGGGGAAAAGATGGACATTTAATGAACTGGGGGACTTCCAACATTTCCTGATGAAAAGACCAGAGCTAAATAAAAAATTTGGAGAACAAACAGGAGGGTCAAGAGACACATGAAAAGGTTAAAAAGAAGGGGGGGGGGTTAAAGAAAAAAAATGCTATCCAATAAGATGAAACTGGCTATATCTTCACTTGGGAGAGAGATTCTCATAATTCTTGAGAATTGTAACTCTATTAGAGAGAATATGTTTAGCCAGAAGTGATGGACACTCATAACTTTTCTGTGACTCAGAATGATTTAAAAACAATACCTCCTTATAAAAGGGGACAGTAACCAGATGGGAGGATGGAGGAGACTGAATGGGGTAAATCACATTATATTAAGAGATACAAAAGATCTGTTGCAATAGAGGGGAAGAAAGGAGGAGGTTAGAACCACCTGAATCTTCTTCTCATCAGACTTGGCTTAAAGTTAATTCACACACACTCAGATAAGAAACTTCTCTTACCTTTCAAGTATTAAAAGAGGTAAAGGGGAGAGGAGGTGGGAAGGGGGAGAAAAGGGGGAACTAATGGAAGGGAAGGAGGAAGGGAAACAGGAAAAGGGGAAATAAAGGGGAAGGTTAATATAGGAGAACAAACACACTGAAGGTGGCAATATTCAGAAACAAAATACTGGAGAATATGGATAAAGGGGGGAAAGGGGAGGAAATACAAACAGAGGGAAGATAGCATGGAGGGCAATAAAGAGCAATTATAACTTTGAATATGAATGGGATGAACTCTCCCCTTAAAATGTAAGTGAATAGCAGAGTGGATGAAAAATCAGAATCCTACAATATGCTGCTTATGCTGAACCCAAAGAAGTAAAATGGAGATCAAGCTATGAATTTTGGGGAGTACATTTTTTATTACCAATGACTACGTGGGATACCTCCTCAAAGCATATAGCACCGAGGGTCCAGAGAACAAGATTTTTATAGTATTGGGGGGGGGGGTGTATTGTGAGCAACCAGGATACAGAAGGAGAGATAGCAGTTAGATATAGTTCCTTGTCAGACTATTACAAACATATGGCCTAGTATAGATCTTGCTTTATAACTTAACATGTTTCTTGAGACAAAGGGAGATACATCCACAGACTTCCCACAGGTTCAAGGCAAGTGGAATTTTCTATCTTATGGGTCTGCTGCATCTGGGGGAAAGGGAGGCAGGCTTGGGAGAAAGCAGGAATTTTACAGATACAGCAAAATGATTAGGTTAACAAGAGCATTTTGTGTATCTCAGACAAATTTAGGGTATATCTCATGATCCCAGAGTCAAGCATTTGGGTCCTGTCCAATTATTCTCAGACCCAAAGGCACCTACCCAAGTTTATGTTTCTGAGGAGTTTCCCAGGACCCAGAAAGGTATCAAGGGCCCCTTTTATACAGGGATTAACACAAATATTAATATTGTATTTCACTTACAAGAAATTCATTTGAAGCAGAGAGATACATATAGAGTAAAAGTAAAAGGTTGGAGCAAAATATATTTTGCTTCAGCTGAAGTGAAAATCATTGCCTTATTAGGTAATTTTGCAATCTCTTATACTTTAGTCTTCCTTCCTTAAGGATATGATTTCTCTCTCATCACATTCAACTTAGATCAATGTATACCATGGAAACAATGTAAAGACTAACAGACTGCCTTCTGTTGGGGGGGGGGAGGGAAGCAAGATTAGGGGGAAATTGTAAAACTCAAAATAAATAAAATCTTTAAAATTAAAAAAAAGAAAACCCCAGGGGGGTCATGAAAATTCAGATGACTGAACAGCAACCACCAACAACTATAAACACTTTTTTCTTCCTTATAACTGAGGGTTGTTGGGTAAAAAAGCAATGAACTCTAGTAGAAAGAGTACTGAATTTGCAGCCAGTCCTGACTTTGATCTTTACTTGCTGTGTGACCTTGAACAAGATCTCTATGCCTCATTTTCTTCATCTATAAAATAAGAAAAATAATGCTGACATTCTAACCCTGTCCTGGTACCATACATTCCTGATTAATGAGAAATCTAAATATTAAGCCTGATCTAAGCCTAGCATCCTGCTCTTCTGCCATCTTAGTGCCAGGATGATGCCCATCTATTCTTCTCCCTCAGTCCACAAATCAAACATATTTTCCTAGCTATCATTCCCCATTAGAATGGAAGCTCCTTGAGGCCAGGGTCTTGCTTTTTGTTTCTGTATGTCTGGTACTTAGAATAGTTCCTGGCAAAGTAAGAGCTTAATAAATACTTTTTTTTTTGGTTTGTTTTTCAACCTTCCATCCATTCACCATTTACCTCATAGGCTTATTATATTTTACAAATCTTAAAACATTATAGAAATATGACCTATTATTATTATTAGCTATGTCTTGTGCTTGATGGGAATTGAGAGAGAAACATGCCTCTTTGCTTTAGGTGGCTTTACCCTACCTGTCCATTGCCATTAAAAAACCTTTTATGTCCTAGACAGGCTGGGTCTCTTCTAAGGTCCCTTCCAGCTCAAAATCTAGGCTCTTAATGGACTTTTGTAGGAGATGATACAAACTCCTCATTCCCTGGAGGCCTCCATTAATAGAAGCAAGGCAGTCTGTCTGGGCTTCTTTAGGCAGAAAGAGAGAGGAAATACTTTTCCAAGAGCTTTCAAAGTAAATGCCACCACTGACCTTCTCTTGTACCTGTCATCACCAACCATCATCACCAGAAAGAGCTTTCAGCCCCCCCCCCCAAAAGAAAACTCAGTCATTTCCTTTAATGGGACTACAAAACTGCCCTGATTAGATTTCATTTATCTTACATTTAAAGCCTTTCAGAAGCTGGCTCCAACCTACCTTTCCCAGTCTCATTATACATCATTTTTGTTTTACATATTCTAGGATCCAGCCAAATTGGCCTTATTATGGTTCTTCATGTATAATAATCCATTTTCATATTGCAGGGACTGGCTATGGAAATCCCTCCACTTGCAGAGGTCTCTTGGAGGTTCTAGTTTCCTTCAAAGCTCACCTCATTCACCACCTTCTACATATCACCTCTCCTGATTTCTCTTCCCTCTCAACTAGCCTTTAGTTTCTTCTCTTTTTTCTTTTAGGTTTTTTTTTCTGCAAGACAATGGGGTTAAGTGACTTGCCCAAAGTCACATAACTAGGTAATTGAGTGTCTGAGACTGAATTTGAACTCAGGTTCTCCTGACTCCAGGGATGGTGCTCTATCCACTGTGCCATTAGCTGCCCATGGCTTTCAATTTCTAATGCCTCCCTCTCAAAATTATTCCATATTTATTTTTATAAATATTACATATTTATATGTAATATATGTAGCAAAAGCTGAAAGGACCTATGGATAACCTTTCCATGTGATATGCACCTAGAGTTCCCCTGGAACCTTCTAGGGTGTCAAATAATCAATAAACAACATTTATTGACTATTATATCTCTAAGGAAATAGTACTTGAGCATTTGTGGTTAAACTTTCTGGTTATTTCTGATCAAGTAGCCCACTGATGAAAGAATATGGCATTTTAGAATAACCTCCAAATGCTATGGTCCCTTAGTCCTTTCCCTACCTCTTTCTTGACAGTGGAGGGGGCAATGGTGTGTTGCATTTGTTCAAATAAAACAAAGATACAACTTCTAGATTGGCCTCTTGCTGTTTCTTCCACACAACAATCTCCTCCTTTGATTTTCCTGTGCAGGGAGTGAGGGAATGGGCAACATTCTTTTCCCCCCATCCTGCTGAGCCCAGGTGCATAGTAGAGTCAAGAAGGTGAGCTAGCACCTGGGTTTTTTCCCTGGGTTTTCCTGCTTTATGTTTCCTTTCCCCAGTAGGCAGCCTTATGAGTTTGAAAAGTCCAGAGATCTTTGGATGTAGTGGTTGTGTCTCCCAGAATATTAGACAATAACACAACAGATGCAGGAAGTAGGGGTGGGGTGGGGGGTTGATTATGAAGGAGACCTTTTCTGAACGCTGAACTCAGAGAAGGCTTCAGTTTAGAATAGACTGATTGAACAGAGAGCAGGCGAAATGAAAAAAGGCCAGATTAGTACTTTGAAAAACTGCTATATGTTTTTCTGAGGTTTCAATATTAGATTCACAAAAGATTACAACATTGCTACTGAATTTGCTATTATTCATGCTATTAAAGCATGTTGTGGTTCTTTTACATATGACTTTCTTTTGTGAAAAGGAATAAATTACTTGTGCCAAACTCTAATTTGCACTGTGCATTATCTCTTTTACTCTTCCCTCCTTTTGAGGGGCAGAGATGAATATTCTAGACTTGAACTATAAATAAATTGTCCTGAGCCTCACCAGAGAAGGAGACTTAATATGCTAATTAATGTGAGAAAAAATAGTTCCCTGTACTCAAAGGAGCTCCTGGATTGAACTCAACCCAACCATTTGGCTACTTGCAGGACAGAGAGAGTTGAGAGCTGCAGACCTTATGGGCCTAGCTGAATGATGGCTAGACTTCTATATATGGTGTCCCAAAAGTCTTAGAGCAATTTTAAGTTTTAGTAATTTTAATATAAATGCTACAAATTCACCACCATATTCTGAAATTTGTTTCTGAATTTATTTTATTTCTGAAATTATTTAAAATTTTAAATTATTGATATACTAACAACCAAAATAACTAATAATTGTTTAATAGTTTAAAATAATAATTAACATTAAGATTTGGTTTTATTATTAATAATTATTTGATGTTTTAATATAATTTTATTATTTAAATTTTTTAAAATATTGATATTTCTTATTCAAAGTAAACAGAACCACAATCTTGTACTCAATATTGCCTACTCAATTTTTTAATTTTGGAAAAACTATCATTAGCCACTGGTCATTTGTAATCCTAGCCTTAAGGTGATCCAAAGAATGAGGTTTTGATATATACATGATAATTTTTACTCTATTTCACAAAAAAGCAAGAGTTTAATGGAGGTAGATCAGGTACAAAATAGCAATAAGGCTTCCTCTAGTCATCTAGAAACTGTCATACTTATAATGATAGGCTCCCTTGTCAAATTAAAATTAAAATATTATTATTCCAAATTTACAAAACTCAATAAGTGTTAAAGACATTTAAATAAAAAATAAAATAAATACTAAAAAATAATGTTTTTTCTATATTTGGAGCATTTATACTTCTGATGGTCTTAAAAACCCTGAGACTTTTGGGAAACTCCATCTATTTATGCTTTCTCCCTCTACAGACTTTTAGGTCATGGACCATTTTATTCTTGTTTTTTATAGTTCTGGCACTTGCTGTAATGTCTAGTACATGATAAGGCTTACTAGACACTTTTTGACTGATTCATTGATTGTCATAGATTGTTACCTTATAGTTGTAACAATGAGACACAGTTTATTAAAGATTTAAGCTCTTTACCACTTTCTCTACCCGATTACATTTTCTCAGATAATGACAAATAATGAATCACAAGTTTGGAGGCAAAATGCTCATAGTGAGATTGGGTCTCCTTCTTCTCCTAACCCTACCAAACTAAACTGTGAAAACCCTGTTTTAATGGTCATTTCTGGAGTGACTCCTCTAGGAGTCTTCAATACATTTAACCTTTTTATTTTTTACTGTTGCTCATTTGTTTCAGTTGTGTTTGATCTTTGAGATTACATTTGGGGTTTTCTTGGCAATAAGAGATTTTTTTGGTAAAAGATATTGAAGAGAAATACTAATAAAGAAATGGAGATAAACAGGGTTAGTGATCCAAGGTCACACAGCTAGAAAATTGAGACATTGAGAGAAATTAAGTAGAGACATCCAAAATCACAGGATGGTTGTTGTCCAGTCCAGTTAGTCATGTCCAATCATTCATGACCTTATTTGAAGTTTTCTTGACAGAGATACTAGAGTGAATTGCCATTTCCTTCTCCAGTTCATTTTACAGAGGAGGAAACTGAGGCAACATGGTTAAGTGAACTAGGGCAGGGTGACACAGCTCGTAAGTGGCTGAAGCCATATTTGAACCCTTTCTGACTGCAGGACTGGCAGTCTATCCACTGCACTACCTACCTACCCCTTTATGAATATAGATGGGAAGAAATGAAATGGCATAGAACCGAGTTAGAAGAATTAAAGCTCACGACCTGTTTCTTCTAGACCGTGCACACTATGACCAGTCAAAAGGCAGCAGAATTCTAGCTGCAATGAAGGGATTCAGACTCAGAGAAAGATGAGGAACATATTTCCTTCCTGTTTCCTTTTGTTACAAGGGGTAGTTCAGTGGTGGGGGGGAATGTGGGAGGAGACTAGCAAACGTCCCTAATATTAAGTCAGAGGTGAACATTAATTCTTTTTAAATGAGTGGATTGAGCTAGCTGATTTTTAGAATCATTTCCAACTCCAATTCCTATGACCAATTTTTTTTTTATTCATTCATTCTGCAGTTATGTCTGATTCTTTGTGACCCTATTTGGGATTTTCTTGGCAAGGATACTGGACAAAAATACTAATGAGGGAACTGAGGCAAACAGGGTTAAGTGACTAGTTCAGGGTCACACAGTTAGTGTCTAATACCAAATCTGAACTAAGGAAATTGAGCCTCCAGATATAAAGTTCTGTACACTATGGCACCCCCTCAATACCCCATGACCAATTTAGTGCCTATTAATTAAGTGAATAATGTAGGATGAGCAAACCTGTTTCACCAATAAAGTGGTATTATTTATAGGAGAGACAGAATGGTAACAGGAAACTAGGAGCAAGCATTTATTAAGCACACATTAAGTGTCAGAAACTGTGCTTTTCAAATATTATTCCATTTGATTCTCATAACAACCCAGATAGGTGCTGCTATTATTATCCTCATTTTACAAATGAGGAAACTGAGGCAGGCAGTAAATGATTTATCTGAGATCATTCAGTCAGTGAATATTTAAGGTTGGATTTGAATTCACTTCTTCCTGACTTTCAGGCCCAACAGCACCTAGCTGTCTAGGCTTGAATGTAGTAAGAAAGATCTGGGATCCTGTCCCAATAATTAATTCTATGACCTCCGGCAAGTCATCTGAATCCTCAGAATTAGTTTTCTTATTTCCTACAGTAGCAAGGAGATAAAGATACTGAAGTACCAAACTCAGGGCTATGTTGTTTGGGACCCCAGTTGAGATACTGTATGTAACCTCTGGGCAAACTTGAAAGCACTATCAAAAAGGGCTTTTATTACATGATAGAGCTGTTGTGAGAATGATACTTTGCAAATGGCACAAGTTGTTATCAAGCAGTCAATCAATATTTATTAACCACTTACTGAGGGCAGATATTACTCTAAGTGTTTTCAGTTTTAAATTGCTCATATTGAGAGAGGCAGCCTGGCACAGTAGAGTTAGAAAGATCTGAGTTCAAATGCCACCTTTGATAGATACTACCTGTATGACCCTCACAGAAACCTACTGAAGAATCATTCATTGCCTTTGTAGCTAAATGGTGCCTCAGAAGTTGCCTAATCTGATGTCCCTCATTTTAGAATTGTGATCAGGTGATTCTTGCAGTAATATTCCCTTAAAAGAATTGACAGCCAAGTTCTATTGTATGTCAAGTAAAACTGCATAATTGAGAATTATCTTGCATATGACTACTCTGCCTCTTTGGGAAGTTCTGATCTTAGATTCTGTATACATATCCATGATTTCCTTCCTGCTTCCTTTTGTTACAAGGGGTAGTTCAGTGGGGGGAGGGTTGTGGGAGGATTTTTTTTTCCTGTTCCGATCCATCTATGTTTATTGCACATTGATTGAGGAAAGAGAAACCACCTAACAATTATTTTACTATCTTCTGGCCACACTACAGCAGCTTCAGCCATGATTTCTTACTCTTAGAACATGATTAACCCACTTTCTCTTCTGCCCATCCATGTCCTTTATGATTTCTTCTGCATAGGATTGTACAACTCCTTTAAGAACTGATTCTCTGGGGGCCGGGGGGCTGTGCACATAATATACTTTAAAGTTCATTCTACATTACATTTTCTTCAGCACTTTTAAAAATCTAGATAAGACAATAAATCAAGCTCTGATTTGTAGCATTTACTGATTTTCAAGGTAGAAATACTCATGTTGAAAATTTATCAATTTGGCTTAGCTGGCTCTCCTACACCCCTGCTTTTATACCACTTTTTAAAGTATATATCTACACCTAGAAAGAATTTCAGTGACTATCTAATCCAACTACTTCACTTAACAGAGAAGAAAACTGTAGCTAAAGGATGTTAAATGACTTTTCCAAAGGTGTAGAAGTAAACATGAAAGGTAAGACTTGAACTCATGGCTTCTTTCATCCAAATCAATATTCTTCCCCCAATACCATACTTCTCCCATCATTGGTAACCTGCTACAGCCTACTTACACAGACTACACCTCTTTCTTTGGTTTTAGCATCACCTAATTGTGATTCCTCTGACATTATATTGTCCTGTGACTTGATGCCACACTACATCACCAAGAGATTACTGGTGTCAAAAAAAAAAGTTGAAATACCCTGTGAAGTATCCAAGCCTTCTAAAAAGCCTTTCAGGAATTATTGGGATTGTCTGATTATTTTCTATGGAAATCACTTTGAAGTCTTCCTAGATGTGACCTCCCAGTTCCATTCTTTTTATTCCATATCCTGGACTTAAGTAGAAGGCTTGGGCAATGGAAGAATGCTTTTTTCTTTGCAAGGCAGTGGGGTTAAGTGACTTGCCTAAGGTCACACAGCTAGGTAATTAAGTGTTTGAGGCTGGATTTGAACTCAAGTCCTCCTGACTCCAGGGCTGGTGCTCTATCCACTGTGCCATTTAGCTGCCCCTACAATGGAAGAATGAAAATAAGTTGGAGACCATAATTTTTTTTATGAAAAGTGTGTATTTTGTGTATAATTACATTGCTCTCCTCAGAGATGCCTGATACAGAAACCCTTTCCCCTAAACCCATTTCAGAGAAGCAGAAAATATCCTTCAACTTCTTCCTACTGGACATAATGACTCTTAATTAGTGGCTTAATTAATGACCTCTAGGGAAATGAGAAAAGGACAATATCTGACTCTTAACCCTTTCCTTCCTGTCAGTTTCTACTATCCCTTTTAGAAGGTAAAACTAATCCAATATTCCTGGAGAGCAATTTGGAATTATGCCCCAAGGGCAACAAAAATGTGCATACCCTTTGATACAATAATATCACTACTGGGTCTGTAACCTGAAGAAATCATGAAAAGAGTAAAAACATCATAGCAACTCTCTTTGTAGTGACAAAGAATTGGAAATTGAGGGAATGCCCATCAATTGGGGAATGACTGAACACATTCTCTTTGCATGTGTGTGTGTGTGTGTGTGTGTGTGTGTGTGTACATGTGATGGAACTCTATTGTTCTATATGAAATCATGAGGATGGGATTTCAGAAAAGCCTGGAAAAACTTGCATGAATTGATTCGGAATGAGATGAGCAGAACCAGAACATTATGCACAACAACATGGGTTGATGATCAACTATGATGGACTAGCCCACTCCATCAGTGCCATGATCAGGCACAATTTTGGGGTCTCTGTGATGAAGAATACCATCTGTATCCAGAGAAGGAATTGTGGAGTTTAAACAAAGACCAAAGCTTATTATCTTCAATTTTTTTAAGTTGTCTTATGTATTATAATCTATTTGTATTATGTAATTCTGCTATCTCTAATATTTTCTTTCTTCCTTTTGGATATGATTCTTCTCTCACAACAAGTTCATTTATGATCTATTTTTATCATGAATGCAAATACGTAAAGCCTATTTCAGATTGCTATCTATTAGGGGTAGGGAAGCAGGGAGAAAAATTGTAGCACTCAAAACCTCACAAAAAAAAAAGATTGGTAGAAACTACCTTTGAATGTAATTGAAAAAACAAATAAAACATTTACGTAATAAAAAAATAAACTCCTTGAGGGCAAGACTATTTTATTTTTGTCTTGGTATCTCTATTTGCACTTAGTGGGTGGTTAATTTATGCTTGTTGATTTGTTGAAACATTTACAAATTATAGTCTTAGGGAGTGGCTGGAAGCTGAAAGGTTTAAGCTACTTGCCCATGTCACTGGTCTGTCAGAAATGAGATTTAAGCCTGGGACTTCCAACTCTAAGTCAAGAACTATCCACCATTCCACAGTGCCTTTTTTTTTTTTACATTTTATAGAAAAAGAAACTGAGATTCAGAGAGGTAAGTTTCCTATCCAAGGCCACATAGGTAAGTAGCAAAACCTGGGTATGTCCTTGGATGTTTGAATACAAAACCAAGACTCTTGCTATAATCACCCTGTGCTCTTACCATACCCTACTGTCCCTCTCAGAAAGAAGGCAGAATGATATCACCCAGCAGGGCCCCTGTCCACCACTGTGACCCCTCTCCGCCTACGCTGTAGGAAGCTGCCTGGCCAGAGAAGTTGAAGGTGAATTTGCTCAAGTGTTATCCTTCATTTCTGCAGTAGTTTTCCATGTGCATAGCAGCCAGACTCTATGAATTTCCTAAGATGGCCAAGGTTAGGAAGAAAAACACCAAATATCTGGATTCCCTTTTCTGTTTTTCCCCCTTCTCCACCCATTTCTTAGAACCCCCTTGCTGGCAGAGACCAGCCTAAAGGAGTTTTCCAAAAAGCCAGTTGTAAAGTAGTGGCAAAAACACATCAATATGTGCAAATTTTGGCTCTGCCTCTTGTCTTAGGTAAAGTACTTCTCCCCAACCATCACTTTCCTTCTCTGTAGAGTGAGAAGGTCAGAGTCCCTTGAATCTTGAAATCCTAAAACCAGAAGGGGCAGGCCTATAGGAGATCAGTAGACCAGAGTCAGGACAGACCAAATATCAGTGAAGTCAGGATATCATTCAGTGAAAATTCAACACCCTGAACCTGAGACAAGCTCAGCCTCAATTGGATGCCTCCTGGACTCATTGGGTCCATTTGGCAATAGCTGGTATAAGATGATCAGAGAGCCAGACAGAACCCAGCTGGCAGCCCCTCTCCATCGGCATTTGCTTTAAAAATGAGTTAGAGGGGCACCTAGGTGGCACAGTGCCACAGTGGATAGAGCACCAGCCCTGGAGTCAGAAGGACTTAAGTTCAAACCTGACCTCAGACACTTAATAATTACCTAGCTGTTTAACCCTGTGCAAGTCACTTAACCCCATTGCCTTGCAAACAAACCAGAAAAGAAAAGAAAAAAAGAAAAATAAGTTAGCAGGTACCTTCAACTAGGAAAGGCCCTTTCTACTACCAACCTGAAACTGAGAAAGGAACTAAGAAGAGGGGGTTTCCAGAATATCTTGTGCTCTGATTGCAGGTAGGGATCACATATCCATTGTCTGCATGGAAAAGCAATCTGTTGCTTCAATAAAGAGTCTCTCTGTTAGAACTGACCTCAGCTCCGTTCTGCAGGGCTGAGGGACCTGTTTACGCAAAGAATCCAGGGAAACCTAGAAGTTTGGAGGCAAAGATTTCTCAGAAGTGTGCCAAGTGGTAGACTTTTTTTTCCCTTGGGGAAGTGCTTATGTTCTGGTGGAAGAATTTCTGTTGCCTTTTCACAGAAAAAGGAGAAGTGGAAACCTTTGCAGCAGCCTAAGTATTGGAATAAAATACCAAGACAGGAAATTCATCAAGGATCTGGCAGGAGGTCATGAAAATAACACCACACTCTGAATAGAAATTAAATGAACACTTGTCATAGAGGGGATTCCTGGGCTGGGTGGAAAATTAGATTGAAGTCTCTTCCAACTCATCACCAACATCATCAGCCATAGATTCTGCCAGCTGTCTGACGCATGTGTGCGGGTGTGTGTTGTCTGTCCAGCTAGACTGCTGATCCTTCCAGGTCTGAGACTATGGATTCTCTTTTCCTTTTTTGCTTCTTCCTCCTTCCCCGAGCCCCCAGTGTCAAGCACAGGAGAGATCCCGAGTCATAAAGGATGATCCAATGCAACCCAATAAACATTTAGAAATAGCTCCGTCTTTCAATGAACTTGGAGTCAAGAAGACCTGAATTCAAATCTTGTCCCTACATACTTACTAGCTGTGAGATTCCAAGTAAATCACTCATCCTCTTAGCTTCAGTTTCCTCATCTGTAAAATGGGTTCTTGGGAGGATCAAATGTAAAATACTTGACAAACTCAGAAATACTATATAAATGATCGCTGCTATTCTTTTCTTTTCTTTCTTTTTTTTTTTTGTAGGGCAATGGGGTTAAGTGGCTTGCCCAAGGGCACACAGCTAGGTAATTATTAAGTGTCTGAGAGCAGATTTGAATTCAGGTACTTCTGACTCCAGGGCTGGTGCTCTATCCACTGCGCCACCTAGCCGCCCCTATGCTATTGTTCTTTATGTAGTAAAGATTCTCCCCCATATGTTGTAGAGTAGCAGTGCATGACTCAGAGGCAAAATAGACATCTCTAGCATCTTCTTCTCCTCCAACCTTTCCCTAAGGGAATTTCTGCCAAAAGGAGCTGCAGGAGGTGAAAGGGCAGAGATGTATCACTCTGTTCTCATCAAAGAGAAGGGTACCAGGTTAGTATTCTATTTTTTGCTCCCTTAAATATTAATACTCTAGAGGATGTGATTTTAAATTTCAAACTAAATGTCCAATCACTATTTCTTAGTGGATAGAGCACCAGACCCTTAGTAGCTATGTGACCTTGGGCTAGTCACTTAACCCTGATTGCCTCATATCCAAGGTCATCTCCAATCATCCTGATTCATATCTAGCCATTGGATCCAGATAGCTCTGGAGAAGAAAGTGAGAAAGTGGTGACTTTGCACAGTACCTCCTCATTCAAATCCAGTTCAAATGCATTTTATGGCATCACATCCCTGATGTCATGGAATTCTTCAAGAACAAAGGACAAGGGTAGCTAGGTGGCGTGGTGGATAGAGCACCAGCCCTGGAGTCAGGAGTACCTGGGTTCAAATCTGGTCTCAGATACTTAATAATTACCTAGCTGTGTGGCCTTGGGCAAGCCACTTAACCCCATTTGCCTTGCAAAAAAAAAAACACAAACCTAAAAAAAAAAGAACAACATCATCATCATCTTAATGAGGAGGATCAAGTTTTTTATTCATGGTTTGACTCCTTTCCTTCCAAATTCCAGTACCATAATGAAAACACATAGAAAGTAGTAAAGAAACCCATCAAATACCAGAGAAAGTAGGTAACTTTTATCTCAAAGTCCATTGGTATGAGACTCTCACTTTCTGTTGAAGATGAGCATCTTGCCCTGGATGAGGAATGGGCAAAGTTGGTGAGAAGAAAGAACTTCAGTTCTCAGTCACTTCCCTTGGAGAACCCCTTTTCAGTTCCTTAGGGACTCCCAAAATGTCATTTTCTGTGGGGACTTTCTAAGTAGAAATCTCCCTTTGTAATTCTTCAGGATCAGTCCATTCTTGGAGACTGGACAGGTTTCATAGTTTCTTCAAACATTGAGATGTCTTTCAGTTTCAAGATTGAAGATGGAAAAGGATAACTCCACTTTGCGTTACTGAAATAAAAGACTCTAAGAAGACACGAGGGCAACTGGCGGTCTCCCTCATGTCCCTCTTCCCAGTTTGTTACAATTGGAGGGGGTTCTTTTAACCTCTCTCTTGGTGAGTCAAGGTATTTTATTCTCAGTGAAAGAGCTCCTTCATTCTATGTTGTCTGATTTATATTCTCCTATGTATGTATGTGTATCTTCTATGTATGTATATGTTCTCTGATTTCTGTTTTGCTCTGACTTAGATAAATAAGTTTATTTGCTATTTCTTATTTGTGTTCATGCAGAACAATTATTAGGTGCGGGAAGAGGTCAAGTTTGGGATTATAAAGCTTAGAGTCTTTTCTTCTTCCCCCAAATAACAAAATTATCAGAAGTTGAATGGAAAGTAATCACACCCCCTAGATAAACAATATTTATAGGAGGGGATAAAGATAGTTTTACTCTGGTATCCTTCTTCTGAGAAGAGCAGTGACCTTCAGTCTCAATTCCTCCATTGAATGAAAGTATCCTTCAGAGAAGGATGGAAGGAGGGGGGAAACTAGAAATGACTATTCCACTTCCTGTTAGAGTCACATAAAACAGGCTTCTCTTCTTACACATGGAATCTTTCGACACTTTTGGAGTCCACTGCTCTCCAGAGTCCAGAACCAGGAAAAACAGTTTTTTTTTCAAGAGGTTATTATAAAGAAAAATTCTTGTTCTCACTCTATTCTTCTCTCAAGAAATGTGAGCTTAAGTGATATGGAAATTCTCTCTCTCTCTCTCTCTCTCTCTCTCTCTCTCTCTCTCTCTCTCTGTCTTTCTGTGTGTATGTATGTGAATGTGAATGTGAATGTGAATGTGTGTGCCTGTCTCTCTGTCTCTGCCACTCTCTTCCTCATTCTTTCTCCCTCTCTCCCTCCCTTCTTCCTATCTCTCTGTTTCTGTGTGTGTCTCTCTCTGTGACCCTGTCTCTCTGTTTCTGTCTCTCCCTGTCTCTGTTTTTCTGTCTTTCTCTGAGTCTCTGTCTCCGTTTTTGTCTCTGTCTCTCTGCTGCTCCCTCTCTCCCCCTCCTCTATCTCTCTCTTTCTCTGTGTGTCTCTAGGTCTCTGATTCTCTCTCTGCTTCTGTCTGTCTGTCTGTCTCTCTCAAATTTCCCAGGAATTCAGCTCTTTACTCATGACAGAACTCAGGTATGTGGTTATAGATCTCACTACTACTACCGTTTTTTTTCCCCCTGAGTATAAGTTCCTATCAGTGATAATGAGATGAATATTTCTATTTTTTATTTTTTCCAATTACTTGCAAAATAGTTTTCAGCATTCACCCTTTTGCAAACTTTTGATTTCCACATCTTTCTACCCTCCCTTCCCTCACCCTATCCTCATGGTAACAATTTAATATAGGTTGTACATGTATAATTATATTTAATGTATTTCCATATTAGTCATGTTGTGAAAAAAAGAATTAGAACTGGGGGGGGAGATATGGGAAAGAAAGAAAAACATAAAAGAAGTTTTTTAAAAGGGACATAATATGTTTTGCTCTGCATTCAGACTCCATAATTTTTTCTCTGAATGTGAATAGAATTTTCCATAACAGGTCTTTTGGGGTTGTCCTTGATCATCGAACTGCTGAAAGGAGCTGTGTCCATTGTAGTTGATCATCTCATAATATTGCTGTTAATGTGTCTAGTGTTCTCCTGCATCAGTTCATGCAAGTCTTTCTAGACTTTTCTAAAGTCTGGCCACTCATGATTTTTCACAGAACAATAGTACTCCATCATATCCCTATATCACAATTTTTTCCCCAATTGATGGGCCTCCCCTCAATTCAAATTCTTTGCCACTACAAAAAGAGTTGCTATAAATATTTATGTTCATGTGAGTCTTTCCCCCTTTTTTATGATCTCTTTAGGGTTCAGATCTAGTAGTGGTATTACAGGATCAAAGGATATACACAGTTTTATTGGCCTTTGAGTATACTTCCAAACTGCTCTCCAGAATGGTTGGATCAGTTCACAACTCCACCACTTTTCTCATATCCTCTCCAAAATTGATCATTTTCTTTTTTTGTAATTTTAGGTTTTGGGGGGTTTTTTGGTTTTTGGGGGTTTTTTTTGCAAGGTAAATGGGGTTAAGTGGCTTGCCCAAGGCCACACAGCTAGGTAATTATTAAGTGTCTGAGACCAGATTTGACTCAGGTACTCCTGACTCCAGGGCTGGTGCTCCATCCACTGTGCCACCTAGCTGCCTCCCTTTTTTGTAATTTTAGCCTGAGATGGCTATTTCAAACCCTAAAGGCAGTCTCATAAATTTGCAAGACTGAGAGCTCCTGGCTTCCTCTGGCAGAGCTGATTGACAGGAGGAGGAGATTTCTACAACTATGTGTTTTTCAGAAAAGACTGAGAATGATGAGCCCAAACTCTGGTCTACTAATCTAGAATATATGGACATTGAGGGAAACATTCTGTGGTTGATAGGTTGTTTGCTGCCCAACAATCCAGGAGAAATTCAGCTCAGGAGCAGAATAGAGATGAACTGAGATGAAGGCAAAATGACTATGCACAGTTCCACTATTACATGTTTTAAGTATCAGTCTTTTGGAAGAGCATAATAATAGTTACAGATATCATCTTGTATCATGTAGTGTAACATACTTTTAATCTTTATCAATGAGCCCTTTTTTTCAGTCTTGTGTCTTAAGCATTTATTATATATGTGGAGGAAATAAATAGGTGTCCTCTACTTGATCTCTATTTCTGCTCCCTTTTGGATGAATCTACACATGAGTCATACATAAACTTTAAAGTCCCCAAAATTCTGGCTTGGGGACAATGAAGTGTCAGAGGTAATGAAGAAGAGGGGGAGCTGAGCGCCCCCATGATTTGTCTCAGCCTGTGCATGATCTCAGAACTCTGAATTCATTCCCCATAGAGTAATAAATTTCGTCCTGGTCATACTCTGCCCCCTCATGATTCTGAACCCCCAGTCGTCATTATTCAGACTTTATTCTCCATTTCCCTGCTGACTGTTTCCTTATTTTTATTCCCTTCAACCTATCCCTCTCCTTAATATTCCACTCCAAAGATACTCAGTCCTTCCACTGTACTCTTTGGAATACTTGTTCCATAGTCAACAAGCTTGCTTTCATCTTATTTTTTTTTTCCTTTCTCACTCCTTCCATCTTCTGACTTTCCCTGAAACCTTACTTCCTCCTGATGACACAGATTTCTTTGCCTTCCTTTCTGGCACTGGTTACACTTTCATTCATTCCCCTGACTAATTGGTCAAGGTGGGAGAGTTGAAATATATCCTTTGTTGTCTTTTGTCACCTCCAAACACACACTCTACATAAGCACTCAATAATGTTTGTCCTTCATTTTCTTTTTTTTTATTAAAGATTTTATTTATTTTAAGTTTTACAATTTTCCCTTAATCTTAATTCCCTCCCCCCCACCCCCCACAGAAGGCAATTTGTCAATCTTTATATTGTTTCCATGGTATACATTGATCTAAATTGAGTGTGATGAGAGAGAAACCATATCCTTACGGAAGAAACATGAAGTAGAAGAGATAGCAAGATCAGACAATAAGATATCAATTTTTTTTCTAAATTAAAGGTAATAGTCCTTGGTCTTTGTTCAAACTCCAGAGTTCTTTCTCTGGATACAGATGGTGTTCTCCATTGCAGACAGCTCCAAATTGTCCCTGATTGTTGCCCTGATGGAATGAGCAAGTCCTTCAAGGTTGATCATCACCCCCATGTAGCTGTTAGGGTGTACAGTGTTTTTCTGGTTCTGCTAATCTTGCTCAGCATAAGTTCATGCAAATCCCTCCAGGCTTCCCTGAATTCCCATCCCTCCTGGTTTCTAATACAATAATAGTGTTCCATAACATACATATACCACTATTTGCTAAGCCATTCCCTAATTGAAGGACATTTACTTGATTTCCAATTCTTTGCCACCCCAAACAGGGCTGCTATGAATATTTTTGTACAGTGATGTTTTTACCATTTTTAATCATCTCTTCAGGGTATAGTGTCCTTCATTTTCAAAGAAGACCACAATATCAGGGAAGTGATATCATGACAAGCATATGAACTGGCTTTGTGTGAGGAAGGGCTGTGCTAAGCCCAGCCTCGCTTTCTCCTCCAAAGCATCTGGGTGCAGTGGCCAGATATGAATCAGGACAACTGGAAATGGTCTGGATAGGAAGCAGAGTTAAGTGACTTGCCCTAGGTAACACACTCAGTGAATGTCAAGTGTCTCCTGTCCTCCTGACTCCAAGGCCAGAGCTCCACTTAGCTGCTCTTCTCCTTTGATATTCACTCAATTGTTCTCTCTCAACCAATCAAAATTCAGGTAGCTATTTTTTTTTAATCAACCAAGAGAATACTGCCTTTCTTTCCTGATGAGCCTAGTGTCCGGCTTAGTTTTTCTCCCCCACTCTTGCTCTCATACTAAGGGACTTCAGCGTGTAACTTCCCATTTCCTCAAATTATTCATTTCTTATGACTTCCATCTCAGCTGCACAGAAAGAAAGCTACATCCTTGACCTTGCTATTACCCACAAATGTTCCACCTAGAAAAAAATAGCTTGTCCTGTGACAATCACAAGGGGTGAGAAGGTTTCCTCTCTTAGTAATTGCTTGCAGAGTTAAGCCTTAATAGGCTGATCCATCATATGGAAGATGCTCATCTAACCTGGAGCCAGTGTGATTTTGTAAAGGACTGAGTAATGGTTGATATGTTGTTTGCTGCCCAAAAAATCCAGAAGTAGAATAGAGGCCTATATATTATGTTTATTGATCCAACAAAGGCCTCTGACACTGTCAGTCTTAAGGGCTAGTAGAAGATCTTGGCAAAATTTGATTGCTTGGAAAAATTCATCCATATTGTAATGCTGCTTCCACAGCTTGCTTGCATAAGGAAGGAAGTCTCTAGATAGTAAACAATGCTCTTGTGCTTTCCCAATCACCATAAAGTGAAGTGTGAAGGTATGCATGCTCTCAAACTTTTTAGCATGATGTTTTCAGTGATGCTGTTAAACATATAAAGACAAAAACAGCATCAGAGCAGCTACTGCACTGATAGTAATTTTTTGTTGTTGTTTTTGAAGTAAATCTTATTTTTAATTGATATTTTATTTTTCCAGATACATGTTATGAATTTTTTTATTCTTTTTTAAAATTTATTTAAAGCAATGGGGTTAAGTGACTTGCCTACAGTCACACAGCTAGGCGATTATTAAGTGTCTGAGACCGGATTTGAACCCAGGTACTCCTGACTCCAGGGCCGGTGCTTTATCCACTGTGCCACCTAGCTCCCCCCCCCCATGTTTTTCAACATTCATTCATAAACATATGTATATTTTAAAGTTATATGATTTCCTTCCACCCTCCCCTCAGCGGGGAATGGTCAGGTAAATATTGTACATACATATTTCTGTTAAACATGTTTACAGATTAGTCATTTTCAGTATGAGGAATTAGGATTAAGGGAAAAGAAAGAAGATCATGACATAAAGAAATACAGAGAATTTTTTTAAAAAGTGAATGTAGTATTTTTCAGATTCTGAAAGGGTTTTTGTTCTGTTTTGTTTTTCTTCCTCTGGGGGAATAGCACTGTTCATAGTCAGTCTAATAGGGTTGATGGTAAATTTTTTAACTTGAAAAGCCAAGGCTAACTGGAGAGTTGGTGTATAACTTTTTTTGTTTACAGACAATTGTGCACTCAAGGCAGCCTCTGAGACAGAGACACATCAGAGATAAGATCTATTTTCTTTTCTTTTCTTTTCTTTAGTTTTTTTTTCAAGGCAAATGGGGTTAAGTGGCTTGGCCAAGGCCACACAGCTAGGTAATTATTAAGTGTCTGAGGTCACATTTGAACTCAGGTCCTCCTGACTCCAGTGCTTTATCCACTGTGCCACCTAGCTACCCCAAGGATCTATTTTCTGCCACATGTGTTAATTTTTACCTGACAATCAGTATCAAAAAAACAGGTTCTCTACTAGCCAAGACCAGATCATCCATATATGGAACTATCCATCAGTTATAGTAATGAAGAAATTCTGATTTCTGAGGATAAGTTCACTTACTTTGGCAGTATACTTTCCAGGGATGTTCACATAGATAATAAAGTTGGTGCATGCATGACCAGAATTAGCTCAGTGTTTGGGAGGCTCTGAAGGAAGATGTGGGAGAGAAGAGGTATTAGAATGGTTACCAAACTGAAGCCATTGTACCAGTTAAATAGTTGTATACCCGTGAGATCTGAACAGTATACCAGTACCATACCAGGGTACTGAATTGCTTCCATTGGAATTATCTTAGAAAGATTCAAAGTTCACTTGGCAAGATAAGAGATCAGAGACTGAGGTTCTTTGAATGCCAAGCATTCAAATTCTATTAAGAAGGGCACAACTTCAATGGGTTGGCCACAGTATTCAAATGCCAAACATACATTTGCCTAAAAGACTATTTTACAGATACAAAGAACTCTCAAGGTCTCTTTGAAATATTTTGGAATTGTTTGGAAGACATGGGATACAATGACACAGGGCTGCCTAGAATGTCATGTGTGCATCAAAGAATGTTGTCTGTGAACAAAGCAGAATTGCAGTAGCTTAAAAGAACCATGAGATTCACAGATTTAGAGATGTCTCCACTCTGAGTGTTCATATGAACTACTAATGGAAGAGTTTTTTGAGCTCATATTGATCTGATCAGCTACAGTTAGACCCACTATATCTTGAACCTGTCACAGCGTTGTCATTTTGCTCCTCTTTGAGAATAGAAGACTACAGGGTGGCTAGGTGGCGCAGTGGATAAAGCACCGGCCCTGGAGTCAGGAGTACCTGGGTTCAAATCTGGTCTCAGACACTTAATAATGACCTAGCTATGTGGCCTTGAGCAAGCCACTTAACCCCATTGCCTTGCAAAAAAAAAATTAAGTTATTTAGAATAGAGGACTACATTCACAACCAAATGTCCCACTTCCATGTTTATGAGCTAAAAAAAAAAATTCCTAATCTGATCCCTTATGTTGTCATTTTATCTCTCTTTCTGCCTTATAAACCCAAATCCTGTCTCTTCATCCTCACTATGGACATCAATTCCTAGACACCAAAATTCTTCCTCAGGTCATCACCACTACAGTTTCTACATTCAACTCTCTTGCTCATCTTATCCCCATAGAGAACCAGTTCAACTCTAAGTAGTCTCGCTTGTTTGTTTTGATTTTTGAAAGGCAATGGGGTTAGTGACAGCTAAATAAGTATTAAGTGTCTAAGGATGGATTTAAACTCAAGTCCTCCTGACTCCAAAGCTCTCTACACTGCACCATTTGGCTGATCCCCTCTACAAGATCTTTTCCCCTTAAGTCCTTACCCCATTATATTCTTACCAGTCTTGTTTTGCCAAGTCTCAGCCTTGTATTACTCCCACTATCCACTGTTTTTTATCCTATTTCTATATACTGCTGAATAAAACTGGAGAAAATCTCAAAACTGTGCCTGCTAGGTCCACTAGAATGAATGTTATGTAATCTCAGCTAGGGCCTCATTGCAACAAGACAACCCTTTTACATTTCCATAAGTGGTTCACTATCCCACTTACCACATCACTTTTTCCAAACCTTTTCATTCCTTCTCAAATCTCCCTTGGCTTCCCAACCCTCTTACCTGAGAACCTACTCTCATATTTCACTGAAAAAATTAAGGCCATTCACTAATAGCTTCCTGTGCTCACCTCCTCCTTAACTCACTTCTACCAAGATGTTTTTCACCATTATCTCTTTCCTCACCCATGTCTCACCTGTTTGCCAAAGCAAACGTGATACCATTTCAGCTTATCTTTTCCAACAGATTGCTTCCTCTACCATCTCCATTCTCTCACTTATCTTCAATATCTCCCTGCCTGCTGAATGTTTTCCTTTTGTTTGCCATCATGCTCTTGTTTCCCCTATCAAAAAAAAAACCACCCTCATTTGACTCATCCATCCCTATTAGGTATCATTCTATTTCTCTTTTCTCTTTTGTGGGTGATATACTGAGCTAATGGATTAATCATCCATCTTCAAGTCATTGCTTGGTCAATGTTTTTCTTATACGAAGTTTAAGGTCATTTTCTTTTGAAGGGAATATATGGTAGTATATTGAGTGCCAAAGAGTCTGAAAGAACTAGATTTAAAACCTCAAAGGTTTGTGTGACATTAGACAAAATGCTTAACTTCATAAAACAGGGAGGATAACAACAACATTTATCTCACAAGATTGTCATTAAGATGCAAAGACATTTTTAAAGTGATCTACATTTGCATTTAAAGCACTATATAACTGTGATTTGGAATTTTTATTATTATAGAGTGTTGGGAAAGGTTTCACTGGATAGAAAAAATATAGATAAAAGATGCCCAAGACATAGAATTATCCAGAAAATAGATACATGATTGAATTTATGGATCTGAGACTGTACTGACATGATGATATATATTTACAAAACTGGATTTGATGCATTGTCCCCTTGGTGAGGAAGGATACTAGAATCCTATAGGTAAAGCTGAAAGGGACTTTAGAGACCATGTAGTTCTTAGCTGTTGATATATATTTTATCATTTAAAAGCTCCTAATTTTATTTTGTAATTCAGAGGTTCTTTTTTTGCTTAAAATTTTATTAATTTCATTTGATTTTCTGACTCTCTACTTTATATGTATTGGGTTTTTGATTTTCTAGTTTTTTTAAAAAAATTACATACATTCATCTGTTCTTCTCTCTTTTGTTGATGGAATTATTTAGAAAGATAAAATTTCCCCAAAGGACTGTTTTACCTTCCTCTCATAAGTTTTGGTATGTTGAATCTTTATTTTCATTTTCTTTGATGAAACTTTCCATTGATTCTGATTTGTTCATTGATCCATAAATTCTTTATGATTACCTTGTTTATTTTCTGATTAATTTTTAATCTAATGAAATTTATTGCAATGTAATCAATAAATAATATGTTCAATATTTCTGCTTTTCTGCATTTGTCTGTGAGAATTTTATGTCCCCAAACATGGTCGATTTGTGTGTATATGTGTGCATATATACATATACAAGCACACACACACACACATACAAACACACACATAGACACAACCCTTTCTGTTCCCATTCATTAATTTCCAAGGATATATCATCTCTAACTATTCTAAAGTTTTATTCTAGCTAAGAACTTCTTTCTTATTTATCTTTTTTTTTTAGATTTATCTAGGTCTGAAAAAGGAGCATTGAAGTCCCTTACTCTTATAGTTTTATTACCTATTCCTCCTGCAGTTCAATTAATTTTTTAATTTTAATTTTTTTATTACATTAGGGATAGTTCTTAAAATTCATTTTTGTAAGATTTTGAGTTCCATACTTTTCTACACTCTTCCCTTCCCTCTCCCCACCCCAGAGCAGTAAGTAATCTGATATGGGTTATACATATACAGTTTCAATTTATGTTTTTTTTTAAATACTTGGTTGTTATGCCATTTGGTAACATATAAAAGTATCATATAATATTGGCATTAATTTTTATCTATGGCATATTTATGTATAATGTAGTTGTCTGTTTATTTTATCCATGTTTGTGAAAACTTTGCCATGAGATATACCAGATGATCTTTTTATTCTGGGAAAAACCACAAACTTTGGTTATGGGCAATATGAGTCAAAGAAAGAGAGTTTCTTTTGGGCTAGTTCACCAGATTGTACTCTTATTGATGCAAGCCCAATACATATGGCACTGGACTATGAATTAGAAGTATATTTCCTAAAATGGAATCATTGGATAAAAAATATAAATAGTTACATAATGTTGTTATATTTTTCTGAGCAAAGATTGAATTTATCTCCATTCTTTTTAGTGATGTCTCCATTCCTAAGGTCCTAAAACTATAGGTGTCTTATTAAAAATGTTTTTTTCAAACAAATTGTTTTTGTCAGTGTAAAATGGTATATTTATCTTGTTTTAATTTTAATATCTTTAATTGTCAGTGAGTCTGAACATATTTCCTTGGTAGAACTATTTCTTCCTATGAAACTTCCTGTTCCTCTTTAATCATCTAAAAAGTGAACTTTGCATCAATACTTGATGAATTTTGGAGGGCAATATTTGTAGCATATTCTTGACCTTTTCCCCAGACCCTCTTTTTTGTCCCTGAGGAAGTGAATAGAGCATTGCCTAGGTTATATTCCATCTCTGAAACTTCTTCTTTTTTTTTTTAGAACCAAAAAGTTGTATTCACATTAAATTTCTTCAGTCACAATTTTGTTGGTAAAATGCCTATGTTTGGGGGCAGGGGGTAAACATTCAGAAAAGGAAAGGAAACATTCAGAAAAATTACAGTTCGATTACAATGCAAGGTTTACATGGAAAGATAATTTAAAATAAGTGAATATTCATTCTTCCTTCATTAGGGCCCAAGCTCTGAGGGGCAGCTCTTCTTAGTGTTTTCTTGAGTCATCAGACTTTGGTATTCATCACATTCACTAGAGCTGTGGCCACTTGTTCTCGATTGAGGTTATTCAATGAGACATTCTTCTCCTGGCCAAAAGCATAGTGAACCCACAGCTTGGGCTGCACCCGGAGCACTCCTGAATCAGGATGGGAAAGTCGGGGTTGGCCTTCTTCAGTTCCACGTAGTGTTTCTCAATGAAGTCCCTTATGCCTTGGCTGCTGGCCAAGCGTTGGCACAAGTGGATGTGGATCTCCCTCAGGTTCTTGCCCACCTGGAAAGCAACACCATGGGCTGCAGCTGCCGCCATGTTTTCCAGAGCCTGCGTAACACCACTCTGAAACTTCTTACCTGTGAGAATCTCTCAGTTTCCCACTAAATCAGCCTTAGTTTTTTATTTCTTTATCTGTAAAATGGTAAGAAAGATTTTAACATCACTGATAACCTCAATGGTAACTGATAACCAGACATCCTGAAGAATGAAGTAAAGTGGACCTTAGGAAGTATTGCTAATAATAAGGCTAGTGGAGGTGACAGAATTCCAGAAGAGCTATTTAAAACCCTAAAAGATGATGCTGTTCATGTGCTGTACTCAATATTCCAGCCAATTTGGAAAATTCAACAGTGGCAACTAGACTGGAAAAGATCAGTTCACATCCCAATCTTAAAGAGAAGCAATGTTATATAAGTTTAACATAGTTATACATATATAATCTATATTAGATTGCTTTCTGTCAGGGGGAGGTGGGAGGTAAGGGAGGGAGGAAGAAAAAAATGTGAAACTCAAAACTTTACCAAAAAATGATTGTTGAAAACTTTTTAAAAATGGAATTGGAAAAATAAAATCCACATTAAAAAAAGAAAGGCAATGTCTGGGAATGTTCAAATTACTGAATAATTGTACCCATTTCACATGCCTGAAAATTTATGATTAAGATTATGCAAGCTAGGCAGCAATATGTGAACTGAGAATTACCAGAAGAGCAAGCTAGTTTCCAAAGAGGCAGAGGAACTAGAGACCAAATTGACAACATTCACTGGATTATGGAGAAAGCATCAGAGTTCCAGAAAAACACCTACTTATACTTCATTAACTACACTAAAGTCTTTGGCCATGTGCACCACAACAAAATATAGCAAGTCCTTAAAGAGATGAGACACCATATCATTTTACTTGTCTCCTGTATATGGGTCAAAAAGCAATAGTTAGAAAAGAACTGGAACAACTGATTTGTTTAAGATTGAACAAGACTGCATGCTGTCACCATTTTTATTTAAAAATTTAAACCCAAGGGACATCATGTGAAATGACAGACTGGATAACTCAAAAGTGGGAAATAAAGTTTCCAGGAGAAATATCAATAATCTCAGATATGCATAAAGCGAAAAATTAAGAAGCCTCTTAATAGGGTAAAATAGAAGAGTGTAGATGCTGATTTGCAGCTTAACATATCAAAAAAAAAAATCTTGGCAACTGGTCCCATCACTTTCTGGTAAGTAGAGGGAGAAAAATAATAAGCAGTTTCAGATTTTATATTCTAAGGTTCAAAGCTTACTGCAAGTGGTGACTGTGAACATGAAATTAATAAATGCTTGTTCCTTGGAAGGAGAGTTATGGCAAATCTAGATAAAATACTAAAAAGCAGAGATATCACCTTACTGACAAATGCTTGCATAATCAAAGCTATGGTTTTTTTCCATAACAATGTATGGGAGATGGACTCTTAAGGAACTGAATGCTACAGAATTTATGTTTTTAGATAGTGATGTTAGAGAAGACTCTTTAGAGTCCCCAGACAGTAAGAAGATCAAATCAGTTAATACTTAAAGAAATGAATTCAAACTATTCAATATAAGGTTAATATACTGAAGCTGAAGCTTAAATTCTTTGATAATCTAATGTAAAGACAAGACTCATTGGGAAAAAAAAACTGATGCTGGGAAAGATTGAAAGTCATAGGGGAAGGGTTTGACAGAGGGTAAGATGAATAGATAGTGTCATGGAAGCAATGGAAATGGGCTTGGGTAGACTTTGGGAGATAATGGAAGACAGAGGGATTTGGAGGGCTGTGGTCCATGGGGGCCACAAAGTTAAACATGACTGAATGAGTGAACAATGATAGCTACAAAATGGCAAAAAATAAAAAAATGATGTAGGACCTACTGCTCAGAGTTATTGAATTAAACAAGATAAGTGTTCATTAAATATTTTATAACATTTGAAGCACTTTTATGAATGCTATTATTATAAAGGTTATTTTTTAGCCAGGAGGGAAGACATGGAGGAGTAGAGTTACATCTTCTGCCTTAGAAGATTGATCAGCACCTTCTCTGAAATTTTAAAATCTTAGAGAATTGACTGGGGCATTGAGTGGTTGAATTAGCTGCCCAAAGTCACAAGGCCAATATTAGGACTTAATGTACTAGAACTTAAATTTCTCTATATGTGATACCCTGAATCTTGGTCATTGTAGGTCATAGGTTCACAAATTTAGAGCTTGGAGGGATCATAGGTTCATAGATTCAGAATGGAAAGGGATCTTAAAAGTCACTGAATCTCTCTCTCTCCTCTCTTATTTTATAAATGAGGAAACTGAGGCCTGGAGTGACTAAATATTATGTGGAAGGACTAAGATTTGAAGTCAGGTTCTCTGAATTTAAATCCAGAGTTTTCCAACCCATTATAATAATTATCTCCTAGAATCATGCTTTTAGAATTAAAGAGAGATCTTAGAAAAATCTATTTGATTCACTGGAAGGGCTGAGGTTTGAAGTCAAGTTCTCTGAGTTTAATCCAGAGTTTTCCAACTGTATTATAATTATAATAATTATCTCATAGAATCACACTTTTAGAATTAAAGAGAGATCTTGGAAAAATCTATTTGAATACACTTCAATGTGTAAATTTTTTTTCATTTTTAATATAGACATATCCATTTGATCTTTGATGGTATCCTCCATTTCCCTCCCCATAATCAGAGATCATATCCTCCTTCCACATCTGGGATACATTTGCTAATCCATTTACATCTTTTTCCATCTCCCTCCACCCCCACCTCATGCAATGGATTTTAAGTTTAATTCTTTTATTCTTCTGGAATTTATAGTCATTATAAAGTGTAAAGTATAGAGGTAAGGGCATTTTCCCCTATACTCACTCCCAATTACACAGACATTTATTGAATAGGAAATCCTTTCCCTATCAATGTTGTTTTGAGTTTTTCTGAAGTTGAAGTCTTACAGTTGGACTCTGAAAATTCTAGTTCCCCAAACTGCAACTACCCTACCTGAAAGCACCTTTCCCAATCCTGAGTGGTTTTGGGTGGGGAAGCTGACATTCCAGGCAATTGACTTGCTCAAGGTCCTATGAACAGTGTCCATCCATCAGAGTTGGGAGCTGAGCCTGGAAGCTGTGATCACTCTTTTCCCCTCATCAGAAATGATTTCTAAGGGTATCTAGGTGATGTAATGGATAGCTCTGGAATATGGAGTATTGTATGGCTCTGGAGACAGGAGATCTGAATTCAAATCCAGCTTCAGACACTTGCTACTTATGTGATCCTGGGGAAGTCACTTACTGCTGATTGCCTAAAATAAATAAGTGAACAAAACGACAAATAAATAATTTCTAAGGTTTCTTCCAGTTTGGAATCTTTTGCTTCTCTTATCTCCTCTCAGTCTAAACCCCTACATCAATGGAGAAGGATGGCAGGGTAGAAGCTGAACCCAATTTGTCTTTCCAAAACGCACATCTGATCCTTTTATGTTTCTCTTCAGGGTCAAAGTTTTTGATGTTTGCATCCTCTGCAGAAAGGACAGTAGGAACTTGCTCCCTAGTTGCAGCCAGCAACTAGTTTTTCCTTTTGCAATTCTTTGAAAGGTGTCAAGGAAGAAAGACATGGGGAAGTCTTGGAGTGACTTCAACATAAACAGAGGGGGTAACTGGGAAAGACATTCAATCCAGCTACAGAGGGAACTGTGCTCTAAGACTGAGAAGGACAGGAGTAAGGATAATTTGTGGGGGAGGAGGTCAGGGAGAGAACCTTGACTCTTCACTATTCTAAAATGATATTCATTCATTTTCAATTGAATCAAATTCATTTCAAAAAAATTTATTTTTCACAATTATATGTAAAAAACAATTTTAAACATTTATCTTTTAGGATTTTGACTTCCAAATTTCCTCCCTTATTCCCTCCCCTAACCACTCCTTGAGAAGGCAAGAAATTTGATATAGATTATAGATGTATATAATTACAAAATTACAGAAGAAAACAAAGACTGAAAAATAAAAAAAAACAAAAGAAGAAAAATAAAGAAAGTTTAAAATCCATCTGCATTCAGACTCTAGCAAGTCTTTTTCTTTCTTTTTTTTTTTTTTGCAAGGCAATGGGGTTAAGTGTCTTGCCCAAGGCAGCTAGGTAATTATTAAGTGTCTGAGGCCAGATTTGAACTCAGGTACTCCTGACTCCAGGGCCAGAGCTCTATCCACTGCACCATCTAGCCTCCCCATAGCAGATCTTTTTGCAAACCTCAAAATATTATTATAAATACTTAAATTATTATTTTTCTTTTTGGATTTTAAACTTGAATTCAGAATAATAAAAACATTGCCATATGGAGAGCAAAACATAAGAGAGGATTCATAATATAAAACAATAAATTTCTTTTTCAAAAATCCTACATAATAAATATTACATATTGCGTTCAAAATTGATCTTTTTTTTGCTTCCTTATACATTTTTCTTCTGTCCTTGGCTGTATGCTGTTTATTTTATTATTTTTTCCCTCCAGTCTAGTTAAGTGTGGATATATCTACACACACATATATGTATGTATATATATATTTATATTCACATACACATAAACACAATATATATACCCTACTATATGCACATTTATATATATATATATACAGATATTCATATACCCACAGATATACATATATTTACATATACTTATGTTTGGTTTGTGATTATCTTTCATTTTTAATAATGTTATTATTATTGATAAATACAATGTAATTTTCTGGGGAAAGATCACTCACTAGCAACTAAATGTATCAGAATATGTCTCCTACAGGAATTGGTGTATGAGCTGAACCTTGAAGGAAGCTAGGAATGATGGGAGATAGAAATGAGGAGGGATTTCATAGAAGACTTGGAGTACAAAGGCACAGTAAAGGGATCTGGGGTGATGCACTCAGGAAATAGCACTGTATTTGAGATACCCTTTGGACAAAGGACCTTCTAGGCCAGCCTGGGAAAGCCCTTGAGACAGTCAGGAGGAAAATTGGGGTATAAATACACAAATATACTTCAAATAAAAGCAATAGATATTTTTAAATCTATATTTTTCTTTTTTTTTCTTCAGACACATGAGCTCATCAGTGTGGGTAGGAGATGCTGTGTGGTGATTCCTTCCATCAATATGAATGGAATACATATATATATTATGTACATATTACATATATTAGAGTCTTAGAGATGTATATGGGGTGTGGAAAGGTTAATTGTTTATAATTTATAGGTTAAAGGTCAGAGGTTGTATCTACTCCAAGGTCTTCCTACCTTTAGGACTGGCCTTCTATCCACTCACCAAGGCCACCCTCACTTTCAGTACTCAAGGAGACATCACTTCCTTAACCAATACAGATTGCAGCCTGTTAGTGGACAGTTTTCTTAAGATGGTATGACCTATGTGGGTCCTTGGGCATAGCCAAGTGAATAGAGTATCAGCCTTGGAGTCAGGAAGACCTGAGTTCAAATCTGACCTCAGACACTTGATACTTACTAGTTGTGTGACCTTGAACTAGTTACTTAACCCCATTGCCCCACAAAAATTTAAAAAAAAGATATGCCCCCCCCCAATTCATCTATAAACATTCAGGTTTTCTGGAGATGAACCTTGGGAAACGTAGCTTGGAATATTCCTTAGGAGTCAAACACATAGTCCATTGCCTTTCCTATGAGGTGAGACCTGATAGATTTTACCTTCAGCTGGCACACAATCTGAATATCCAGTCAAACTGCACATCTTCAGAAAAACATGGAAAGACTTGAATGAACTGATACAGAATAAAGTGAGCAGAACCAGAAAAACAATTTATACAATGACAGCAATTTTGTAAAGATATGCAATTTTGAAAGATTTAGGAAGCCTAATCAATACAATGACCAGGATTAATTCCAGAGTACTCAAGATGAAACATGAAACATTACTCTTGATAATTTCCTGATAAAGAGGTGATGGATTCAGATTACAAACTGAGACTTTTTTTTTTTTTGGTAACATGGCCAACCTGGGAAATTGTTTTGCTTGACCACATATGATTTTATGGAGCAGCTAGGTGGCTCTGTGGATCAAGCACTAACTAGCCTTGGAGTCAGGAAGACAGGAGTTCAAATCCAGTCTCAGTCACTTGATAATTGCTAGCTGTGTGACCTTGGCCAAATCACTTAACCCTGATTGCTTGGCATCCTGGGCCATCTCCAGTCTTCCTGATTCATATTTGGCCATTGGATCCAGATGGCTTTGGAGGAGAAAATGAGAATGGTGACCTAGCACGGCATCCCCTCACTCAAATCAAATTCATGTGCTTGTCATGGTATACTCCCTGATGTCATGGTCTCCTTTGAGATTGAAGGACAAACATCATATGACTTTATCATGAGTTTTGCTTTTATGGCTTTCTCAATTAGTATGGGGAGGTGGCATGGAAATGGGGAGGAAGCAGGTGAAAAGAAAGGGCTATGGATCCACAAGTACAGTAAAATTAAATTAAATTTTTTTAAAAAAAACAGGGGTTCAAATTTCACTTCTTTTTCACTAGCTCTTCGGTCATGTTCAAGAAGCTTACCTTCTCTTGATGTCATTTTTTCCTTTATAAAGTAAGGATAATATCTATAATGTTATCACATAGGATTGTGGTGAAGTTCAAATAGGATAATCTATATTATATAAAATTATTATATATTATATTATATTATATCATATCATATCATATCATATCATATCATATCATATCATATCATATTATATTATATTATATTATATTATATTATATTATATTATATTATATTATATTATATTATATTATATTATATTATATTATATTATATTATATTATATAAAAAGCAAAAATCCAAAAACCTCCACACCATGGCAGGGCATTGAGAGAGAATGTTATTTACAAGTCAGACACACACACACACACACACACACACACACACACACAGCCTCCATCAAAGTCCTTCTGTGTTCATCTGCAATCCTGAGATGATCCTGGGTTCTCAAAGTTACAAACTGGAAAGCCCAGGAAGGTCTCTTGGACTGTATTGTGAGAACCAAACTACGCTAGTTGGAGAAACTCCTCATTAGAAGATTCTGATCATCACTGTAGACATGAAACTTGTGGCCACAGCAACTCCGAAGAGTGACAATTAGGTGGGTGGAGTAGCAGCGTTGAGATGAAAGGAGCAGCAAGGGGAATTGTAAGTGGACTTATGATTCACAAATGGAAGGATCCGCAGCCTATGGAAACTCCCCCTACTGATACGGGGTGGGCTTTTCTGCAATCTGAAACATTTGACAGTTGGCTAGAGTATTGAGAGGTGAAGCCATAGTTAAAGTGACTTGAACCCGGTTCTTCCTGGTCCAACCTTAGGCACCTACTGGCTTTATTTGGCAGGACCACCCATACAGATACCGTCTGGGATATCAGGAATATCACAGACAGGGCTTCGTAGGTCGACGACATTGCTACTGCCAATGAGCTAATCCCTTTATTGTGAATTAGTCAGATTGCCCCTATTTTATATGGGAAAAAACTTTGCAATAGAGAAAGGTGGTTGTGGTTACCAGATGGATCAGGAGCGGGGATGTCAAAAGCTCATGCTCTAGAGGAATTCCGAGCTTTGCTGGCCTGGGAAACGACACTCTAGCTCAAGAAGAATCTCGAGGCCCTGTGGCGCACGCCCCGAGTTCCCGGGGCCACACATACCTACAGCTCCCCTTCACCGAGGGGGCCCGGACTGGCAGGTTGGGTCCCTGTTGGCAGCTACAAGGGGGAAGGAGTTTCTCTTCTCTGTAAAGAGACGCACAAGCTGGGCCCCCAGGGAGCTGAGCGGATCATCTCTGGGGGCTCTTGCCGCTCTAAATTACAGGGTTTGGGGCTGGCGGGTGAGAGGGTTTAAGGGGTGCTGACTCGGGTAGGTCTCCCCGTCGGGCTCTAGAGAGCGCTGCTTCTCCGCCTCTGCGGCCGCGGAGCAAAGCGAAAGTTATTCAGCGGCTGCCAGCCTGCTCCTGCCCCGGGTTGGGGGGCCTCGGATTGGGGTGTCGGCTCACCCCGGGCCGGGCCACGCGATCCACGCAGGGCGACAGAAGTCCCTTTAGATGCTGCCATCCAGGCCGGTGGGGAAGGGCGGGAAACTGGGCAAGGTCCTCCTCCCCCCACGGGCCAGAGGCTGATGCCCGGGGTCCCGGGGCCTCCCTGGGAGCACCCCGCCGCGGGGGCGGGCAGAGCCGGCCCGGCAGCTGGGCAAAGGCGAGGGTCCCGAGGCCGGCCCGGAGGACCTGCCCGAGAGCAGGCTCGGAGCGCGGGGCCGGGCAAGGAGGCGGGGGTTCGCGGGGCGCAGCGCCAGCCCGGCCGGCGGGGCTGCCGGAGGAGAGGAGAGGCGCTGGCGGGGCGGCCTCGGGAGGGGCCGGGCCTGCAGGGGCTGGGCGGAGGGCGGGCGGGTGGCAGGGGGAGGCGCCGGCCCCGGAGCCGCGGAGCCGCCAGACGCGTCGGGCTCGGCAGCGCGCCGGGCAGCGGAGCGGCTCCTGCGCCTCGTGGTGCGCCCGGCTCGCCCGCCCGCCCGGCTCGGCCCCAGGCCGGGGGCGCCGGACCCCAGCCCCGAGCCCAGCCCCGCCTGCCCGCCGACGTCGGGGCCCCCCAGCGCCCGCGGGCCACGGAGAGCGCGCGCCGGCGGCCCCGCGCACCATGGGGCGCTGCTCCCCGGCCGCCGGCCCGGCCCCCTAGCGCCCCCCGGGCCCCGGCCCCGCGCCCCCTGTGCCCGCGCCCCGGGCCTCGCCGATCTCCCGCCGGCCTCCGGAGCCCCGGCCGCAGGGGCGGGGGGCGGTCCCGGCATGGAGCTCCACGCGCTCTGTGGCTTCCTCTGCTGGCTGCTGCTGCCGCTCTCCCTGCTAGCGGGTGAGTCCTGGGACCCGGGGAGGGTCCCGGGCCGGGGGACCCTACAGTGGGGGGGGGGGGGCGCTTCCAGCCCAAGCAAGTGAAACAAAGGCTTCTGGAACCCCACAGTGTATCAGCCTCTTAGGGGAGAGCCCGAGCTTCTCCCAGCCCGAGGACTTACAGTGCAGCGGGGCGCAGAGCCTCCCCTGGGCCTCCCCTCCGCCCGCCCCCCCCGGCTCCGCACCCCGCTAAGGGCAATCCTGAGTCAGAAACCAAAACGCGGCGGGGGGCCCCAGAAGCGAAGTGCCTGCGGAGCCTCTGCCTGGACGGCAGCCCTCCCTCTCTCAGCAGCCCCCTCCTCGGGGAGGGCTCAGATCTCCCGTGATGGGGAGGGGGCGGCTCCGGTGCCCCCGGGAAGGCTCCGGAGGGGGCTGCACTTTCGGGGGATTCCCGAATGTTCGGCATCCCAGAATTGCGCCTGTGGGGTCCCCAGTTCCCACCCCTCGGGGGAGCCTCCAGGGCTCTTGGGGTGGGGATCTCTGTGGAGACCGGGGAAAGGCTCAGTGGGCGCCCAGTTAGAGGGTAGGTGCACTTTCGGGGGAGTTGCAGATCTCTCGCATACCAAGGTTGCGACCGTGGGGTCCCCAGTTTACAACCCCCGGGGGTCCCCTAGTTGCTGTCCAGCCAAGGGGGGGCTTGTCCAGGGATCTCTCTGGAGACTGGGGGGGGGGGGTAGGCGCAGTGGGCGCCCAATTAGTATTACGGCGTGTGTGGCCGGGGTGGGGGGGGGGGGCGGGAATCTTCCTTTTCTTTCTCACTCTCCTTTAAAAAACTTGCCAACTTGCATCATTACTTCCTGACCAATCTGGGAGAAGGCGGGTTTCCTGCCTGGAACTGTTTCATTTGGACCCTCCCGTCCAAAACTAACGTCTATTCCCGCGCCTGCTCCTCTCGTCACTAACCCTGCTCCTCCCACCTAGAGCTGGACGTGCAGAGCCGGCGGTGTCCCCTCTTTGGAAAAAAGTTGGGTGTACTCCGGGTCCTCCGGGTCACGGTCCGAGGGGTCCCCTGCTGCTGCAAGCTGGGTTGGGCCGCCAGAGGTGATAAAGGGGGTGGGGTGGCAGTACCCTCTGCGGGACTCGCTCTGCTCAGACTCTCCGTCCTTGGAGGAGGGGATCTAAACTGGCCTTGGGGGGAAAACCCGAGGGTGAGAAAGGTCTCGCGCTCTGACTAAGCAAAGGCGGCATGCCCCTCAAGTCCTCAATCCAGCCCTTTCTCCTATGAGCACTTGCTCACGTAGACGTTGTCCTCAAAAAGACCCCAGGATCTCTGAGTTGTCACTTCTTCCACTCCCCAATTTCTGCCCCTCGTGGGCGATCAGGAAAAAAAAAACCAGTCCTCAGAGGTCTAAACTACCCCCTAGCAGAAATGGAAAACTTCTAGCACCCCATTTCTTGCTAGTGATTTTATAGAGACCGTACCCACCTTGTCCAGTCAAAGGGCTGTTCGATGTCAGAGGCGGACTTGAATTTCTACTCTCCTGATTTCAAAACCAATGCTCTTTCCTAAAGTCTAGTCCTCTCTACCCACTGATCCGTTCTAGGGCTCCTGGATTCCCCCCACCCCAGAAACTCAGTCTCTAAGCAGGACCAAGTTCTGCTAGGAACTTAAGTGGAAATAGTTTAATTTTAACTTTTAAAGAGAAACATTTCTTGACTTTGATGAAGTTGAAATTTGAGGTATTAAAGGAGAGATAGGGAAAGCCTTATCAATACCCCTTAAATCACATCAGCCAATGGGAAAAGACTGTCTTGGATAGCAACCAGAGGAGAATGGGAGAGGGGAGGATTGGAAGATTGATGAGGAAGGATTCTAGCTGAGTGTCCCAGCCTCGACCTCACACAGGGCTACTCTTAGTTTAGTTTATAGGAGAGAAATCTCACCAAGCATGGGAACGTTTTCATAGTGCTGGAAAAAAAAAAAAAAGAATCAATGAAGACCATTGAAAGGGAGGGAGAGGCTTTTAAAACTTTCCTCTGCCTAGTCTTTGGACAGAAGAGCCCTGGCCCAACCCCGGACAACCAAAAAGGCAAATGGGATTGTAAACAGAGCTGTCTTGTTTGCTTCTAAGGGGTAGAAGGTAAAAACAAGTCAGAGGGGGAAAAAAACTGGTCATTTGGAAGTTTTTAACTTGAGGGATAGGAAATAAAGAACTCTTTAAAAAACAAAAACTCGGATGCCTTTATTATGATGGGCTCTGATGAAATTCTGTTTTGAAACAGGAGACTGTCTGACTGCTCTTCTTCAGTTCAAAGTGTTAGAAACTAGGTAGTATTAGACTGCAGAGAGGGATGGAGCATTATGGATAGATGGGACTCGGTACCATAGAGAGAAGCCCTAGATGGCACAATGGATAGAACATTGGACCTAAAGTCAGGAGGAACTGAGTTCAAGTCTGTCTTCCGTCACTTACTAACCTGGGCAAATCACTTAACTCTGATTGCCTCACATTCAGGGCCATCTCCAGTCATCCCAATTCATAACTGACCACTGGATCCAGATGGCTCTGGAGGAGAAAGTGAGGCTGGTGACCTTGGTATCCCCTCATTCAAATCCGATTCAGATGCTTGTCATGGCATCACCTCCCTGTTGTCTTGATTTTGGGGAAGGACAAACATGTTCAAAACTCAAGTGATTCCTACAGTTCCAGGAACTTGGAGCCAGAGGGAGAGGGGAGCAGAGAATTAATTTGGAAGTAATTGTTGGAATAGGAGGGTTCTAAGAACTGGGAGAGATTGGAGGACAAACAACAAAACAAGAAAGGACCCCAGGCTTGTGGAAACACCATCCGGATTGTGGGAGGCAGGGCATCTAAAGCTATAAAGCTGATTTTCTTTCAAATGATGTTGGTGATGATGATGGTGGTGGTTCCCATCTCTATACATTAAGTTTCATTTTCAGAATACTTTTCTCACCAAAACTCTGTGAGGTGGGTCATACCACTATTATTTTCCTAATTTTCCAGATGAAGAAATCGAGACCCCAGAAAGGAAAGAGATTTACCTCATTTTAGATCACCCTCTCTAAATCTCATTTTCTTCAACTGGAAAATGAGGGGATTGCATTCGTTTTTAAAGTTTCCATTCCAATTCTGATGGCCTATGAGTCTGTGATTGGAAGTTCCTACATGATTAATCCTTGCTAAGTACCAGACTTGAGCAAAGGGGTTGAGTAACTGTTCTTGAACCCCAGTTTTTCTAGTTCTCTGGAATCACCACCCCCCAGAAATCCCTGGCCGCTGCAGCACTATGGAAATGAATAACTCATCTGGACTGAGGTTGTCAGAATTTATTAGTCAGAAAATTTGCACTGTATGGGTTTAAGCAATAATTAAGAGTGCAGGTTTGACTCATCTTGGCCCTGTGCCTTCAGTCCCTTGATCCACTCCCTGTAAGGCCTAAGAGCAGGCGGGTGCCACAGCACCTGATACCACTCACTAGAGCTGCTGGCACTCAAGGACACTTGAGAATCAGAAGGAAGAGAGCAATATGGCTCGGAAGACCCATTTGGGAGGCTAATCCCTTGTGAAGTCAGCTGGTTCCAATCCTACCTGGGTAGGATTCTCTCCACCCCCACTAAAACCTGTGACTTTGAACCTATCTTCTGAAATGACGTTTCTCAAGAGGAGCCAGGTTCCCTAAGCTGGGGCTGGCCCCAAAGCCACAATAGCTAGATAGGAAAGATAAACATGCCTAGGTGAGTTAGGTAGAAATACAGTCGTGTTGGGGTGGAGAGGCAAAGTGGTGGTTAAAAAGCAGTTGGCCTTCTTAACATCTGGGGTCAGATACGAATAGGTTGTGAAAAATGCACCTCCTGCCTTTCCGGTGAGGGAATCTGGAGGTGTGTCCCCAGGGGCCTTGCTCGCGTGAAGGCATGGTTCAGTCAGCTGATGTGTCTCCTCCCATCACAGGCAGGTGCGGGGGCAGAGAAACCTTCATCTGTCACTGTCTTTCCATAAGATGGCATTTTCTGTCCTCAAAGGAAGTGACTTCTGTATTTATGTTCTCTTTGGATCCTCACAGAAACCTTAAGGCTTAGAGGGAGGCAGGGTGTTATCACATATTAGAGAAGGGTAAGCAGAGTAACTCAGAGAGGTTTATGTGACTTGACCTAGATCACACAGCACGGTAGTGGTCAGGGAGAGGCTAGTTCTGATACTTCTGTTATTAATAATAGACCGAATTTAGAGAACACTTTAAGATTTACAAAACACTTTATACATTGTCATTCTTCAACTGAGGTAGGTGACGCAAAATTCCCCATTTAACCTATGGGGAACCTAAGGAGTAGGGTGGGGTGTAAGCATTTATCAGGTGCCTACAATATATCACCAGCACAGTATCGAGAGATATTACCTCATTGGATCATCACAACAGCCCTGGGAGATAGGAGTCATTACTATAACAAGTTTACAGTTGAGGAATAATACTAATACTAATACTACTACTAATAAGGTTCATCCTTCATTTTTTAAGAAGACCATATTGAGGAAACTGAGGCAGACAGAGATTAAGTAAATTGTCCACAGTCATACACAGCTAGTAATAATAATAACTTTTATATAGTACCTACTCTATATCCGACACCTGAGCCTCACAACAACCCTGGGAGGCAGATGCTAATTTTAACCCCATTTTTGAGATGAGGATACTGAGACAAGCAGCTATTAAGTGACTAGCACAGAATCACACAGCTAGAACGTACAGGAGGCAGAATTTGAACTGAGGCCTTCCCAACTGCAGACCCACCCCACTACCTAGCTTCCTCTTAGAGAGGTCAGGTTTCCATATTTCTAGTCCAATGTTCTTCACTCACTGAGAGGATTTGATCTCTGACTGAGACCCTTTATAGGTCACCTATAAGAGGTTCTAGCAAGAGGTTCCCCCGTATTGGAGGTGGGAGTAGGGGGGAAGTGTTGTAGAAATAAATGTGGTCTGTGGGTGTTGAAGTCTTACAGGGAAGAACTGAAGGTGTGGGTGGTGGGGGATGGGGGGCAGGTAGAAATGGGACTACCCAAACTGCAAACAGCTTCCTGCAGCATTGTCTTTTGAATCTGGTGACTTTCATTTCCTTTCCTGCAAAATAGAGCAGTCATGTTCCAATTGTGGGTGTCGCCTCACTAAACTTGGAAGGTAGTGTGCTCTAGTGGGATGCTCCTAACATTTGGAATCGTAGAACCTGCACTGGAACCCCGGTTCTGCTCCTTCCAACCTGGGGATCTGGGGCAAGGCATCACCTCTTTGGGCCTCAGTTTTCCAATTTGTAAAATGAAAGATTTAGACTAGAAAACTTCTAAGATCTCTTCCAGCATGACTTTATGATACCAGGATCATCAGATGCATCTTGTTTCATCTTATTTCCATAGATTCATCAATACAATCAAATGGTTAAATAAAATAAAGAACAAAATAATAAACCCCCAAACAAATCACATTTTCTTCAAAGAAAATAAACAGAGATAAATAGCAATAAATTAAAATTGGACAGGTTTTTTTTAAATCAAGCTCCCACACTCTGAGATTATAAAGATGAGAATCAGGGGTGGCTAGGTGGTGCAGTGTGGATAGAGCACTGGCCCTGGAATCAGGAGGACCTGAGTTTAAATCTGACCTCAGACACTTAATAATTACCTAGCTAACCCCATTGCCTTGCAAAAAAAAAAACAAAGCAAAACAAAACAAAACCTAAATTAAAAAAAAATGAGAATCAATGATGTATTCAATACCTGGCTATCATCCACTATTCATCACCTTGCCATATCCCTCCTCCTCTCCCCTCTGGATTGGAGGGCTGAGCCCTGTGCTCCGCCTACAGTTTACCTTTATAGAGGTTGGAGCCTGATCTTTGCCAGTCTACTTTCCATCTACAGCCTTATTTGATTTCAGTTACAAAGTCCAAAATGTCTCCTCACCAGATACTCTCCAAGGTCCCATCTTCCTCACCTCCTTTGCTTCCCAGCTTTCTTTTGTGTGTTGTCTTCTCTTATTAGATTTCATGACAAATAATAGATGCTTAAAAATGTTTTTTGAATTGGAAATACTAGTAAATGATACAACCAATACATAATTATAAGTTATATTGTATAGGAGTGGAAAGATCTAAAGGGGGCAATTACTAGCAGCTGGAGGGTTTAGGGTGGTTATATGGGAGCGAAGCCTGGAGAAGGTATCATCTGACCTGGAACCTAGAGGGAGGATTCTGGAAGACAGACGGATTTAGACCTAGAAATAGCCTGCAAGGCTGTAGAATCTAACCCCTTCCTTTTACAGATAAGGAAACTGAGACCCTTGGAGATTCCCATGATGCATTCAAAGTCTCATAGAATCATGTAAGCATCAGAAGCAGAATTGGAACCCAGGTCCTCTGACTCTGAAGCCAGGGTGTGCTTTCTTTCTCCCACTCTGCCTCCCAAGGGCTTTGTAGCTACATGGAGATCTGGAAGTCCCTATCAGAACTTGGGAGTTTTTGAGTGCCATAAGGGAAGTAATGTAGTGTCACAAAAATGGAAACAGTGGATCAGAGCCAGATTGTGGAGGGAATCAGTCATAAGGAGCTTCTTATTTGCCTCAGTGTCCCTATATATAAGGCAAAAATAGAGCAAGAAGGATGAAAATTTGACTTCAAAGTAAAATTATAATATCTGCTTGTCATTATAATCTGTTTGCATTTAAAGTATATTACACAGATAAGAGGAATCAGAATTATAGTAAAAAAAACCTTTTTTTTAGTTTGCATCAATTGATACCTGTGATCCTAACAGTGTTAACTGGACCAATGTTTTGCTTATTTAGGAACAGATGTTCACACTTATATGTTTCATTCTGCTTTTAAAGTATAATGTTTTTGCTGATTGGTGCCCTTCTGCTCTCTCAAAACCTTTCTTGACAGCAGAGGGAGAGAGGGAGGTCTGCCACCCTGAGTTACCTTCAGATCAGATTAGTTGCCGTTTAACTGAAGTAACTAACAGAAAACCACTTATCATCCTAGCAGCAGAACAGGGGGAACTCTGAGCCTCACAAAGATCAACTTGGTGGCTTCCCTTCCATCTATCCTTCCTGTTCTTCCTCCCTGGCTACATCCTTCCCAACCTTAAAGACCAGTTCAAACTCTGCTGCCTCTTCCAGAAAGTTCTCCCTAACCATGGCAGTCCATGAGCAGCCATCTCACTCACTCTAGCCCCCCTCCTGATCTCTTCTCATTGGCATTTTGGTCATCTTTCAATACCTAGCCTTATCCATGTGTCCATTTGTGGTCAAATAATCCTGACAACTCCAACCGATATCAATATTTCCATCCATAAAAAACAGAATTGGGGGTGACTGTATATGAAATATCAACATTATTCAGCTGGTTTGGGTTTTCCTTCCACACTTACTTCTACCAACTTTTGTGTATTTTAAAAATGTTTCTTTGATTTTCTTCTTTATTTGGCATCATTCTGACTATTCTTACCCACTTTTATCTGATTTTCCTTCTTCTTTTTCTTCACCTTCTCCCCTAAATTAAAGCTCTTCCTTATTACAAAAAGAAGTGTAGTCAAAGAAAACAAATCCATACATTGCTTATTCTGAAAATGTATCTCTCTAACTCAATGATTCATTTTTGTTTGTTTGTTTGTTTGCAGTCTGGTGAAGTCTATGGATCTCTTTCCAGAACTTGTTGAGTCGTGTCTGACTCTTGATGACCCCATTTGGGGTTTCTTTAACAAAGATACTGGAGTGGTTTGTTTCTAGCTCATTTTACAGATGAGGAAACTGAGGCAAACAGAATGAAGTAACTTGTCCAAGGTCATATAGCTAATAAGTGTCTGAGGGCAGATTTCAATTCATCGAGAAGATCTTCCTGATTTTGAGCCCAGTGCTCTATCTACTTTGGCACCTAGTCTCCCCCTCTTCCCAGAATACTACTTTTAAATGCATAAAGTAAGATTCACAGAATTGCAAAGGAAAACAAGTATGTTGAAATATAACCATAGGAATTTTTTTTAAAAGCATCTTGACTGGCCCTGGGTTGAGAACCTCTAATTTTGTCCTATGGTATCAAATCAATGAAATATGGATTACCAAACCTTGTATAATAATCCCATAAAGCTACATATTGACTTAGAAAACATATTAATTAAATTAATTGAATATATTAATATATTATCTATGTTCTGTTGTATTTTTATTTGTTTTTCAAAAAATGTAAATCAGATTACATTTTTTTTTGCAAGGCAAATGGTTAAGTGGCTTGCCCAAGGCCACAGAGGTAATTATTAAGCGTCTGAGCCCGGATTTGAACCCAGGTACTCCTGACTCCAGGGCTGGTGCTCTATCCACTACACCACCTAGCCGCCACAGATTATATTTTAATCTGATTAAGGTCACAGTTGTGAATATGTGGACAATATGGTGTGTTTGACATCTATGATCTAGTCTATCCCTTCTGTCAACAGAAGTCTGTCAACTCATTATCATCAGTCTTTTTTACTATAATTATAATTCCTCTTATATGTGTAAGATACTTTAAATACAAATAATTACAAATAGATATTATAATTTTACTTTGAAGTCAAATTTTCATCCTTCTTGCTCTAATTTTGTCTTTTAGATGAAAAAAAATGCTCATTGACATGGCATCCTTGGAGGTATTCTTAAATTCTGGTGCTTCTAAGAACAAAAGAATCCTAGGATATCTAAGGACACTGAGGTCATTGCATTGATCAGAGTCTTTGTCTTTTGCAGTTCTTTCACAGTAGTGTGGTTGTTGTCTATGTGGTTCTTCTGTTTTTTTTATTTTGTTCTGCATCAATTCACTCAAAACTTCTGTGGTTTCTTGGAAACTGTTGTCCCCTTGATCATTTCTTACATTATACTGTGTTCATGTGTGTGTGGGGGGGTACAGTGTATTTTGTTTTCTCATCTCTTGATGATGTTCAGGATAGTGATTTGTATGGTTTGAGTAGCCCATAAGTTTTATCTCAACTCCTGCCATAGAGGCTGATGATGAATGTAAAACAGAGACATATGTTTTGAGACATTGTCAGTGTGGGAATTTGTTTTGCTGGACATCACGCATATGATGAAGATTTTGGTTTTTGTTTTTTGTTCCACTGGGGAAGGAAAGCCAGAGGGATAGATGGTAAATGCATGTAAAAATAAATAAATAGATTTTTAAAAAGAAAAAGTATTTTGATTGATTTTTAGGAAAAGATCCAGACAGAGGAGGTTGGTCTTAAGCATTTCCAACTCCCTATCGCCTTTGGCACTTGGCAATCTCTGGAGGCCTGACTCTGAGGTCTAGAGGAAGCCGGCTGGCTCATTTCCTTTCTGTTCTCTTCCCTAGGGAGGGTCAGCATCATGTGTGCTTCTCTAGGTCTCTAGGAAAATAGTCTTTTTAGCAGCCAGAAAAACCTTAGGTGTAAGTTTGATGGAAGAGGCAAAGGGCAGGTTTTGTGTTGGAGAGACTTTGGTGTTGTTTTGATATGTTCTCTGAATAGATGGAGGCAGTTTCTCCCAATCTCTGCAACTAGAGATCAGAGGCAGTGACCTGCAACTTCTACTTCAAGTAGGAAAGAGATGCTAAGAATGTAGGAGTTCCTCTCTTGGGCCCAAGGCAAAGAAATTCTCTTCTGACCTTCCAATTGATGCAGCTGATTTCCACCCTTGAAAGATATTGCAGAGCTACCTGGGGAAAAGACTCAGAAGCCTTGAGGGACCCATCTGAGGGTGTGCTTTCATCTACAAGTATTCCCCAGCTTCCCAGTGTTTCATCTGTCAGACATCAAGTCTCCCCTTTGGGAACTCTCCCCTTTGGGGGAACAGGCTAGACCAGGGTCACCACTGGGAGAAGATTCCCACCATGCCTTCCCTAAGGCCTATGGGACTGAAACAGCTGCAGTGTCTGCTCTGGGACCATGGCGTGCAGCACATGGGAGACAATGTCTCCCATAGCCAGGCAGTCTTTCCCTGGTCCCCCAGGGCCATGGAAACACATCTTGGCTTCACAAACATAAGAAAGGGGTCAGATAACCAGTTGTATGTTGCAGAAAAAAGAAGTTTGACAGCATCCAGGTAGAAGACTATGGGATACCACAGAAAGGAATGTGTCTTCTTTTGCATGTTTCTAAGGTTCCCCCCCATCTCCCCCCACTCTAACCCCAGGCTTATACAGCAACAGAATAATTCCACGTGAACTTGCCTCAGTCATAGAAATATGTCTAGACATGTTAGGACATTTCTTTGTTCTTCTCTGAATTAATTCATTTATTCAATGAGGTAGCTGGCTGTGGGACAGAAGTATTTTCTTAACCTCATTTGCCACTAATTGTGTGAACTTGGAAATCATTTTTTCTTTCTGTGTCTGTTTTCTTATCTCTACAGTTAAGAATTTGCACTGGATTCAATTGATCTGCATTTTTTTTTTGGCATGGCAATGGGGTTAAGTGACTTGCCCAAAGCCACACAGCTAAATAATTATTAAGTGTCTGAGGTCAAATTTGAACTCAGATTCTCCTGACTCCAGGGTCAGTGTTCTATCTACTGTACCATCTAGCTGCCCTTAAACTATCTCTTTTAAATGAAGCATCTCATGGTTCTATAATTCCAAGTATTTCCTGGATGCTTCACTATGAATATGGAACTCTTTTTCTCCCCCATTTATTTTGTATTATTTTGTTTTTACTTAAGTATATCTCATCCCTCCTGATGGAAGCAGTTAGGTGAGGGGCACTGGAGAGAATCCTGGACTTGAAGTCTGGGAGAACTGAGTTCAAATCTTGCCTTAGTCACTCACTAGCTGTGAGACCCTAGATGAGACACTCTGAGCCTTAGTTTCCTCATCTGTAAGGAGAGGGCAATAACAGTATCTTTTTCACAAGCTGTTTTGAGCATCAAAGGATATAAAACTGACTTTGTGAACCGTATATTAATTATTCTTATATCTGGAAGGAACTTGTAAGAAAGAGGGTAATTAAATGCTCATCTGAAGGTTCTAGACAGGAGGGTCCATAGTTCAAAGAAGAAGGGTAACAGAAGATAATTGAGGTTTCAGACTTGATAGGAGGGGGCTCAGACTGAGTATAGTATATGTGAGGTTTCTGGAAGAAACTGTTAAGATGGGGAGTGTGTGGGGGACGAAGGGAGTGCTGAGAATGAGGGAGCAGGGAGAGAAGCATTGGATTGGAGTGAGAGTAAGTCATAGGATTTTCTGTTTCCACTACATTGGCTTCTTTGGAAGTCAGGCCAATCTTTAATAGGGAGCTGGTGAAGGTCCTTGAATATGTCCCGGTAAACCTTTTTAGACGGCAGAGTCAGAAGGACAGGAGTTGACATCCAGCTTCAGACACTTGCTGGCTGTGTGACCTTGGGCAAGTCGCTAACCCTGACTGCCTCAAATCCAGGGCCATTTCTAGTCATCCTGATCCATATCTGGCCGCTGGCGCCAGATGGCTCTGGAGGAGAAAGTGAGGCATCGCCTTCCTGATGTTGTCTTCTTCCAAAATGAAGGACAAAAAAAAACAAACCCCAAACCATTACACTTTTTTAGGTAAGGTGACCCTGGTAGCCCCCCGGCCTAAGGCTTCTGTATAATCAGTCAGACTTGCTTTCTCTTCAGGTCCAAAGGTAGCTACTTTGGAAGGGGAGGCCTCATTAGAAATAGAATGGAGTTTGCAAGGACCCCAACACACAGGGGGAGGGAAACTGAGTTGAGGGGCTGGTGATTGGGGTCCTCCTCTGGCCTGACTCTGGACCAGCAGAAGCCCTTTGGGATTAGCCTGAGCTGGCCGGACCTTGGAGGAAGAAGCACTGAGTCACAGAAGTCCCTGGGCCCCGAGCATAGACAGGCCGGGCCGCTCCTCCTGGCCAGTCAGTGCCAGTGGTTCTGGGCTGCCCTCCTGGTACACAAGAGTCCCATGGCCTGGGCTTCTAGCTCTCTCTCCCCCCAGCCCCCAACCTTGCTAGAAAGATTTCTGTTGAATTGTGTGTGTGTGTGTGTGTTGCTAGTTTTAATAGCATAATCATAGGGGGTATTTTTAGTCTCCCTCTAACGGACAGGGCTGGTTTTTGGGCGACTGGCTGTTTACCAGCCTTCGATCTCCAAGCTATTTTTCTCCTTAAGTAAATACAGGCCCAGGCTCCTCCAGGCCTCTGCTGTCCCCCTGCCCCCAGGGCTTGGGCTAAAGCCGGCCAGTGGGCCCCACAGCTGCCTCTTGTGGTTGCTTTTTTAAGAGAACTGGGTGGCTAAAAATGGGCCCAGGGTGTTGGCTTCTGGAGGCCCGGGGAAAGGCAGCACCCCACAGGGAGGGAAGTTGGGGTGGACTGTTTTTCATTCTCCTTATTCCGGGTATTGTCTCCTAAGGAGGTGGTCCCACCATTGGGTGGCCTGTGATCCTGTGGGTTAGGGTGGAGGGGTGGGGGGACGGGCCTGGACACCCACCCCTCACTCCCCACGAAGCTCAGCCTCTGCTAGTGGCTCTCCTTGGCGCTCTCCAGGCCTCATCCTGCCTTGGCCTGTGCGGGGCAGCGGGAGGATTTGTTTTTGTGGCTCTGGTTCTCTGAGAGGCCCTTCCCTCCTCCCCTCGGACCCCCCCCAGCACTGCTCCCTCCTCTCCCCCCCTTTTGTTTAGAAGTTGCCGCTGTTGGATCAACTTCCCAAATTAACCTCCTGTAAAAAAAAAACCTGCTATGTAAACAAATTCCTTCTGCCTGGGCTGGAGGTACCAAAGGAATGTGATTGTGGCCTGCCTCCTCTGCCGCTTTTGTCCAGCCATGCCAAGGGCTGAGTCCACCCAGGTCTCCCCCTCATGGCTTCTCCCGCCTTCTCTCCCTCTCCATCTGGTTCTCTGACCTGCTTGGCCAGATCTGATCTGAGGCCAGAAGGGGCCTGAGAAGTATGTTGGAATCCCTTCATTTACAGATAAGGAGGCTAAGAAACTGTGGTTTGCTCAGTTAGTAAGCAACTGAGGGAAAATTTGAAACAAGTCTTCCTAATTTCCAGTCCACTACCCACTATGCCAAGATAGACGGGCTCTAGAGGCATTTGGTGGGTCATTGGTGGGTAGATGGGACAGGCAAAAGTTTTTAAGCTAGGTGGTGCCGTGGATGGAGCTCCAGGTCTGGAGTCAGGAAGATTCACCTTCCTGAGTTCAGATCCCTTCTCAGACATTTCCCAGCTGTGTGACTCTGGGAAAGTCACTTCTCTCTGTTTACCTCAGTTTCCTGCTCTATAAAATGAGCAAGAGAAGGAAATGGCAAACCATTCTAGTATCTTTTCCAAGATAAACCCAAATGAGGTCACAAAGAGTCAGAGGAGACTGAAAAATGACCAAACAACAACTTTTCATCATACCCCACCTCTTTCTCTCCCCACCCCTATATACAAATTGGTCAAGACTTTGGCCCACGGCCCACACTTGGCCATGAGTACTGAACACAGTCACCAATATTCCATTTTTTAGAATCTTATGACATTGATCCTGTCAACTTGGAGCCCAACTGAAGTCTCACCTTCTCAGTAAAGGGCAAAGTCTTCCCTTGCCACCCTAGCCCTCATTGAACTCTCTCCCCTAGACCCCCATCCTGTACTTCCTTCTGCCTGAAAACACTTAGTAGCTCCATTATTCATTTGGCAGTTATGACCTGCCTTGTTTTGTTATTAACTAAGTGTTTCTTTGAGGATCTTAAAACATAGAATGTAAGAACGGGAAAAAGATCTTGGGAAATGTGAGTGCTGGAAGGGACCTTCGACCACAGAATGTTAGAATGTAGGCATGAGAGCTGCAAGGGCTGTTAGAATCCAGCCAGATGGAATTGGAAAGGATTGCTGCAAGAGGACATCTGAGGCAGTCCCATCATTGGACAGTGGAAGAAACTGAGACCTGGAGAAAGTCACTCACCCAGGGATACCCAGCTAGTGATTGTATAATCCAGTCTCTGTCTTTCCTTCCCCCAAAACCAGAATTCTATCTTCCTTTGGTGTCCAGTACAACACCGGGCCCAGAAATGGATGCCAACGAAGCAAAATTGGTGCTCACTAAAGATTTGTTGACTGGAATTGGGCTGAACTTACCTCTGTCCCTCTCTTTTTGCCTCAATACTGGATATTATTGCTTTTAGTCAATTTTATGTTTTTTGTTTTGTTTTTCATAACAGTGTGTTTGTATTATAGTAGAAATATAATAGATTAAATATGTTATAATGATAATAACAGTAAAGTAATAATAATAATACAATAGAACTAGAGTAGACCTCTCGGGTCTGGGATTAATTCCTGACTACCATTTATAAGTTGAGTGTTCTTGGACCAGTCACTCCAGTACTTCAAGCCTTAGTTTATTCATCTGTAAAATGAGAGAATAATACGATACATAGTGAGGAAAGCTCAGGAAATTGAAAAATATGTTAGAAATGTTAGTTTCATTGTTACCACTACTATAATTGTCTGAATGATGGATCCAATTTATCCCAACAGTGTGATTTCTTGGGGGGGAGGTAATTTAAAAAAAAAAAGAACTTCCAACAGAAGCATAGGACTGGTTGAAATGATTGGCTGTTTTTTTCTCCTTAGCTCTTTTGCAATGGTTTTTTTCCCAGTTTATATTTTTATTATAAAACCAGAGCCAGGACAAGTCACTGACTAATTCTATGGGAGTAAACTGATCCCCAGATGGAAGGAAGTTCTGGGAACACTCACTTGTTGCCACATCATTTGAGCAAAGATAGACATTTATGGAACCCCCCAGGGTGTTCTGCCCTGTCCTGGGTACCAGGGTGAGGTAGAGAGAGAAACACAGAGCACTATCAGATGTAATTAATCCCTGTCCCCCAGAGACTCATCACTCTAGTTGGAGAAGGGAAATGAAAGCTTAAAATAGGTACCTGAGGTCTAGTGAAACTCAGGGACCAGGTGTAAGGAGACCTGGATTCTACTCTTGTTCTGCCACACTCTGGGTAACCTCAGATAAGTCAGCTAAACTCAACTAAATATTTATAAATTACCTAGTATGTGCAAACCACTGGGGACAACAGTCCCTGCCCTTACCATTCCTGTATGGTGTTAGACAAGATCATCTCTAAGGCTGTTCCCACTTCTGACCCTGTGTTTGAGGATCCTTCCTAGCTCCTATATCTGGGGACCATGGATTGCTGTCAGGGGATGTGTGAACTTTGATGGGGAAAATAATTACATCTTACTTTTCAATGACAGCTAATTGAAATGGAGTTTTTCTTTAAATTATTTTTAAAAATTTTATAATTTTGGGGAGGCTAGGTGGTGCATTGGATAGAGCACTGGTCCTGGAGTCAGGAGTACCTGAGTTCAAATCCAGCCTCAGATAACTTAATAATTACCTAGCTGTGTGGCCTTGGGCAAGCCACTTAACCCCATTGCCTTGGAAAAACTAAAAAAAAAATTTATAATTTTATAATTAGGTCATCACCAGCCTGCCAAAAGGGTCTGAGAACCAAAAAGGTAAAGAATCCCTGCTCTAAGGTCTTTTAGGGCATTAATATTATGTGTCCTAGGATCTCACTTGTTTAGTATTCCCAGAGACTCTCCTTCTGAGCTAGCCATCCTCCTCCTCTTCCTCCTTTTTCCCCTCTTCTACTTTTTTCTCCTCTTCCTCCTACTTCTCCTCCTTCTCTTCCTCCTTCTTCCTCTCTTCTTCCATCCCTTCTTTTCCTTCTGTTTCTTCTGTTTCTTTTTCTTCCTCCTCCTACCCCTTCTCATTCCCTCCCTCTTCCTTCTCTTCACTGTCTTCTTCTCATTCCTTTCCTCTCTCCCTCTTCTCTCTACTCCTTTTTTCTTCTCCTCCTTCCCCTTTCTTTCTCTCCTTTTCTTCTTCCTCCTCCTTCTCCCCCCTTTCTTCTTCCTTCTTTCTCCTTCCCCAACCCTGGTCGATCAGGACTTATATGATTAAAATTTTCTGAGGATCTCCTGTTAGTTCAAGAACTGTGGGCTCAGTCCCTGGGTAAGGAGCTCTGTCTGAATCATCCCAGGCAGGGGGAGAACTGATGACCGATGACTGGTGACTCAGAGGATACAATTCTAGCCTGAATGAGGACACATGGCAGAATGAGATGCTGCTATCAGTGGGTAGGAAGTCTGCTGAATATCCCAGGCTGGCTGAGGAAGGAAGTATTCCTTCTCATTGAGGTTTTTCAATGTCCCAAGATGTGGGTGGAAAATTTATTCATTCAAAAAATCCTTGTTCAGTATCTGCTTTGTACAGTGCATTGTGGGGGAAGGTGCATGACCCAATGCAGAACTTTGGGAGAAGGAATAGTTCCAGACTATTTACAAATATTATATCACTTAATAATTTTAAGAGCTGATATTTATATAGCGGTGAAGATCAGACACCATAAACACTAAAAACTTTACAATTATTTTCTCATTTAATTCGCATAACAACCCATTTCAAAATTCATTTCAAAGTTTTATTTTTTTTATTATGAACTTATCAAACATTTTTAAAAATGAATATTTCAATATTTCAAAACAGTGAGCAAAGGGGAGGTTTGTTATGAAACCATAAACTTTTGTTAAGTACAGTTTATTTTTAATTTAACACATTAAATTTAACATGTTAATACTGAAACTGTCCTGCTTGTCTCTGTCCCCTTCAGAACTCCTTTCTTGTCCCTTCTGTGTATTTTTTAAATGTTGCATTTGAACAGTCAAGAGAACAATTTACAAAGTGACCACAACAATGAAAAGGAAGCAGTTTTCCTTCCTTCCTTCTTTCTTTCCCCTCCTCCCATTCTTTCTCTCTCTTCCTTCCTTCCTTTCTTTCTTTTTCTTCCTGCCTTCCTGCTTTCCTTCCTTCCTTTCTTCTTTCTTTCTTTCTTTCTTTCTTTCTTTCTTTCTTTCTTTCTTTCTTTCTTTCTCTTTTAAATTTTTATTTTTTTAAGGCAATGGGGCTAAGTGACTTGCCCAAGATCGCACAGCTAGTCAATCATTAAGTGTCTGAAGTCAAATTTGAACTCAGGTCTTCCTTATGCCAGGGCTTGTACTCTATCCACTGCACCACCTAGCTCCCCCACCCCCTTCTTTTTCTTTCTTTCTTTATCTATCTGTCCTCAAAGGAATCCCTTCCTTGTTTAAAGTAAGTAATGTAAAGCAAACCAAACAAATCAGCATATTGACCATTTCAGAGAGTGTGTGTGTGTCCTTTCTGCATTTTTATTTCATCACCCCTTTTCCAAGGAGCCACTTGTAGGTTTTGCCATTGGTCCTTGGAAGTCATGATTGATCCCTGCATTAATCAAGCTTCCGAAGTATTTCAAAAGTTGTATCCTTTTACTTTGTTGTGGTCATTTTGTAAATCATTCTCTTGGTTCTGTTCAATTCATTCTGCATTAGTTCATATACATTTTCATATGTCTAACCTGTAACTTAAGATTGGTAGAGTGCTTTCACCAATGGGGAAAAATCTTGGGTCCTTTGAGCAGGGGTCAGATAAATTGTCTGGATCTATCATAGTTGTCATTTCTTTTAGTACAATAATATTTTATCCCATTTGAATACCATCGTTTGTTCAATCATTCCTCAATTGATAGGCCCCCATTTTATTTACAATTCAACAACAGAAGAACTATTAGAAATAACTGTACATTTAGTCCCTTTCTCTCTTTCTTTGGTATATGCTAATATTGGCATTGAAGGTAAAAGAATATGTACAGTTTAATGACTCTTTATGGTTTCAATTTTCTTTTCAGAGTCAGTTTAATTACCATTGTATAACAAACCTCTTCACCACTGGATATTTTTATCTTTTGTTATCTTTGCTAATCCAATGGATGTGAGATGGAACCCTAGAGTTACTTGGTTTCTTTTTCTTTTATTGTTAATTTTTTTGGATTATTTTTCCATATGGCTATTGATAGTTTACATTCTTTCAGTTCTACTTACCTACTAGGGAATGACTCTTGATTTTATATTTTAAAAAGTCAATTCTCTAGTTATCTTAAATAAATTACTTTATCAGAAAAGTTTGCTGCAAATACTTTTCCCAGTTCTTTTCTTGTTTAGTTAAGAATTCTTCCTGAGGACAGGTAGGTGGCCCAGTGGATAGAGCACCAGCCCTGGAGTCAGGAGGACCTGAATTCAAATTCCACCTCACACACTTAATAATTAACTAGCTGTGGGGCAGCTAGGTGGTGTAGTGGATAAAGCACTGGCCTTGGAGTCAGGAGTACCTGGGTTCAAATCCAGTCTCAGTCACTTAATAATTACCTAGCTGTGTGGCCTTGGGCAAGCCACTTAACCCTACTTGCCTTGCAAAAACCTAAAAAAATAATAATAATTAACTAGCTGTGTGACCTTGAGAATGTTACCTAACCCTATTTCCTTGCAAAATAAAAACAACAAAAAAGGAATTCTTCCCTAAATCTTAATTGCAAAACATATATCCTTCCTTCCTCCTCTAATTTGCTGATAGGACCTTTTATAGTTAGGTCATGTGTCCATTTGGGGCTTATTGTGGTATGTGATGTTAAGACATTGTTTTAAACTTATTTTCTGTCAGTCTGCTTTCTTGTTTTCCCATCAGTTTTTGTTGAGCCAGCAAATCTTTATTCCATTAGTTGGTGTTTTGGGGTTGATCAGACAGTATATTGTAATGTTCAATTGTTCTTGAATATTATTTACCTAATCTATTCCATCTATCAATTTTTCTATTTTTTTTTTAGCTCCATACCAAATAGTTTGATGAGTACTGCTTTGTAGTATAGTTTAAGATCTGGTCCTGCTAGATAGACCTTCTTTTATCTTACCTTTGTTCTCCACTGTTTCTCTAGTGATTTTTTACCTTTTATTCCTTCAAATGAATGAAGGTATTATTTTGTCTGATTATGTAAATTATCCCCTTGGGAGTTTTGATTGATGTGGTGCTAAATCTATAAATTAATTAGGTGATATGATTTTATTATTTAGGCATGCTTCAATCATGAGCAGCTAATATCTTCAGTTATTCAATATAGTGATGTAATTCTATTAATGTAATATTTCATATTAACAATAATGTAATATTAGTACAATGTATTATATTAATAGGAAAGCTAAGTGCCTCAGTGAATTGAAAGTCACTTGGAGATTTGGAGTCAGTAAGACCTGAGTTCAAATATAACTTCAGACATGAGTTATATGGCTCCAGGCAAGTCACTCTGTTTGCCTCAGTTTCCTTATCTATAAAATGAACTAGAAAATGAAATGTAAACCACTTCAATAACTTTACCAAGAAAATTCCAAATGGGATCCAGAGACACAACAATCAGCTCAACAATAAAGTCATCAAATTATATTATTATAATATTATACAATTAATAATAATATAATATATAATCACAGCATCTATATCATTATATTAATGCATAGTATAGTAATGCATTATATTAATACATGCATCATATTACTATAATATCATATTAATGAGTGTGTGGGACCTAACTCTAGGGAAGATGTGACTTTGAATTCTGTCTCTGGTATTTGCTAGTTTTGTGACCCCAAGGAATCATTTTATCTCTCTTCCTCAGTTTTTCTCATCTGTAAAATGGGGGTGATAACATCCATGCTAGCATCCTCATAGGATGCTCTGTATTTGTAACACAAGCTTCTCAAGGAGGACTGTAGCATTTTAAAGTCTTTATCTCTGCCCTTAATAAGAACTTATTAAATGTTGGTTAATGAATCAGAGGGCTTTGGTTAAAATCCCAACTCTGTTGTTCTTTATCTTGGACATTTAAGTACCATTACTTAAATTTACTTTCTCTCTAATGAGAGGAGTAGACTTGGATCTTTGCCCCTGGAGGTCCCTCCTACCTCTAAATTATATGAAAATGGATGTGGAAGAAACAAATGACAGGAAAGAAGTCAAAAGGCTAGAGAAGGTCCAGCACACTGGGCTTGGGGACAAGGCAACATACCCACTGTGGGCAAACTATAGTGCTAGGCACTCAGGATACAAAGATTAGGTTAAAAAAAACAAAACCAAAAAAAAATATCTTTTCCAGAAGGATCATAAACTGAGGCAATACCTGGTTTACACAGATAATTAAGTATAAGGTCATTTGGTAAAGAGCGTGAACAATAACCGGGGGTCAGGAAATCAGGGGGCAACTTATTTGAGCTCTAAAGGAAACTAAGGATTCTAGGAAGTAGAGATAATGAAGGTGTGCCTTCCTGGAATTTCAGGTCTTGTTCCTTTGCAAAGTTGAAGTAGTGGGGATGCCGATGTCAGAAAGGGGTAAATAGGTAGGTTTGGCTGGAATGGAGAAGTTATGAAGGGGGGTCATTTTTTAATAGATTTTTAAGATTCATTTTAAACTTAAATACAACAAGAAATAAAGAAAAACAAGAATAGTTTCACATACACAACAAAACATAAAGGAAGATTCAATATAAAACAATTAATTTCCATTTCCAGAAAACTTACATAATAAATACTTCATATTATTTTCAAAGCTACCCCGCTTTTCTGTGCTTCCTTCTAGGCTAGGTTTCCTTTTGTTCTCTGCTCTGTACTTTTTCCTTTATTTTTCTCCCAGCTTCCTTCCCCTCCCCCTTCCAAGAAGGCTGCAATTAAAAGCAGATACACACACACACACACACACACACACACACACACATACATACACACATACACACATACATATAAAGCAATAGATATAGATATATGTATACATACACATAATGTCCATCCTTCATTCTTGAAGAGGACCCTGACATCAGGGAGGTGATGTCATGACAAGCACATGAATTGGATTTGAGTGAGGGGGGTGCTGTGCTAAATCACCAGCCTCACTTTCTACTCTGGAGCCATCTGGATCCAATGGCCAGATATAGATCAGGACAACTGATTCAAAACAATCAGGATTAAGTGATTTGCCCAAGGTTCACACAACAGCTAAGATAGTGTCAGGTGTCTGAGGTCAGATTTGAACCCAGGTCTTCCTGACTTCAGGACTGGTGCTTTATCCTCTAAACCACCTAGCTATCCCATATACACAGATTTCTTTAAATGTACACATAATATTCATACACATTTATGCAAGACTTTACTATGCATATTGCCACTTGTCATCTGTTTCTCTGGCGGTGGATAGCATCTTCCTTCATAAGTTCAAGGTTTTCCATAAATCAATCAGCTCATCATTCCCTACACCACAGTAATATTCTAACACAATCACATCCTATCTGATAGATTGTCTATGAAAAAATTTCCCCCAACTTTTTGTATTCCTTCTATTTTTGACTAGATGAGGCATCATTTTGAAACAAATCTGGAAAGGCATGTTGGAACCCATCTAGGAATGCCAACTTGAGTTTGTATTTTATTCTGGAGGGAATAGGGAGCTATTGAAGTTTCTTTGTCCAATTTGTATTTCAAAGTTGTTTTGATGGCTATATGTAGAATATGTTGGAAAGGACAGAGTCTGGAAGCAAGTAAATCAGTTAAATATGTGGAACCCAAACTTTGGAATTGTTGCTGTTTCCATTCTGCACATTTATATAGGGAAATGATTTCTTTCTCCATGACATCATTTTAGGGCTACCTGTTACATCATTATACAATTTCTGCATGGCTTGAAGCTTGCAAAACATAGTCATTTTTCATTAAATTTTCCACGCTGAATCTCATATGCAATATCAGGATATTTTTTACATATGAAAACCCCTCAAAGTGTAGAGAGGGTCAGCATCTTGCTGAAAGTCACATCACCAAAGCAGGGAAACAATTATTGTCTTTGAGGCTCTGGCTTGAAGCTTGGCTAATTTGTACAAGGAACGATCAAAATCTGTTGAGAATGACTCTGGGTGCTAACCTGTCCAGGCAAGGCTCCTTGGACTGGTCTGGTTGGAGTCACAGCTTTGTTTCATTGTGGGAGAGAAGGGAACATGGGAAGAACTTTCCCAAGGCTACTGGCTGGAGGTCAGCTTCCTCTGGAGCAAGCTTAGGGGCCTTTTCCTGGCTGGGATCAGGAGGAAGAATAATTGGGCAAACATTCTCCTCCAAGATAGCCACACTAATTAGGACTTGCTCCAGAGGTCAGCTCTCTTGGTTCTGAGGAACAGATGTCACATATAAACCATGGAGCAGAGAGCATCAGAGCTAGGAAGACCAGAGAGACAATATCATCCAACCCCCTCATTTTACAAATGAGGAGGCTGAGGCCAAGAGGGTAAGTGACGTGTGCTCGATCATTCCCGGATCTAGTCCTAGCCTAGTGGGCAACTATTACAATCCGGGTGTATTTTGGGCAGTAGGCCAGTTTCCATGATTGCATACTATATCTATGTCAATTAAATTGCTGGGATCTCTGTGCATCTTAATAGCTAATAGATCCAGGGTCATCTAAGACAGAAATTCTAAACTTTGTGTGTCATGAACTCCTTTGGACAGACTGGAGAAGCCTTTCAACCCCTCTGGCAAGATCATTTTTCTACATTCATAAAATCCTTAGATGTCTGAGAATACCAAAGGGCATTGAAAATAAATATGTATTTTTTTCCCTCTTCAAATTCACCAATACCTAGAAAAATCTCTCCATGGACCCCAAGGAGTCTGTGGAGCCCAGATAAAGAACCTCTTAAGATAAGATGCTTCCTTCTATGAGAAAACTAAGGGAAGGGAGAAGGAAAGGGAGGAAACTGAAGAGGGCAATGATTCAATTAATGGTAATGAAGGGAGAATCAATGGTAGAGCTGAGATATGGAAGTCGTCTTTCTTGATTGCCCATCTAGACAGAGTTGTCTCATTTATTTCAATATTCTTCCCTTCCCTCTTGTGCAAAGACTGACTTAACATTTGACAGGAGAGTTTCAACACTTCCAAGGAGATGCATAGTAGATGTTTCCCACTGATAATCTGATAGTTCTGATGATAGAAATTAGCAAGTAATAGAACTTTGACCCAAGTCTTCCAAGAAGACTTTTTTCTTTAATATTTCCCTCTTCAACATCCACTCATTCCTCTGTCCAACTCTATCCATCAACAAATATTTAATAGGCACTTATGGCTCTGTGCTAAGGGCTGAGGATTCCAAGAAAGGTCCAAACAGTCATCGCCTCAGCTTATGTACATAATTAGTACAGTATTTATGTAAATAATTATTACAAGATATATACATAGTAGATGGAAGGAATCTTAAGAGCAGAAGATTGTGGTATCTTGGGACTCTGGGAAAGGCTTTCTGAAGAAGAGAATAAGGCCTTGGGGGAGCCATGAGGTCTTGTAGATCTTGAGAATCAGAGGTCAGATCTAAACAGAAGAATCCTGATTCTTTCTGGTTAGTAGACTTTCTCCTATGACTCTCCTTCAGTTCTTAACACTTGGCAAGCTCCCTATGTGGCTCCATTCTGTCTACAGGCTCAGAAAACACATTCTCTACCCCTTAGGAAGAAACTAATAATGGGGATCATGGTCAATGCCAGACGATTTCAATTCTGCCACAGAGGGAAAACCTATCTTCAGTTCCCTCGGCCTCTGGTGAGGTTGGCTTTAATGCAATCATGAGGAGTGGGAGCTGAGACTGGCGGGACAGGCACTGATTGAGACAACATTTGATCCTCACAACTGCCCTGGAGATAGGTGTCTTTATTATCCTCATTTTATAGTTGAGAAAACTGAGGCTATTTGATAAATATTTGTTGAATTGAAGCAGACAAAAAGGAAGTGACTTGCCCAGGGTCACCCAGCTAATAAATATTGGAGGCCAAATTTGAGCTCAGGTCTTCTGGACTCCGGACCTTTTTTTTTTTTAATCTGATATTGTAGCCTAGTTAGATCTGGGGAGGGACTTTGGCTGGAAAGAGCAGGGTGCCTATTCCCTCACCTCCAGGGAGGAGATGGGAAATGATAAAAAGCAAACTCCTCTTGGTGAATTTGTTGGGAATGGGTAGTATTGTTATGGGAGAGAGGAGATTGAGGGCTAAGGAGAGGGACCTGGGAACCCTTTAGTTTTCAATAGCATCCCGTTTTTACAGAATTCAATGGGCCCCTGGTATCATGGAAGGGTTTTGCTAAGAATCCTTTCACAGAGATTCAAGTGAGCTGCCTGCCCAGTCCTGGACACCCCAGTTGGGGTGGGGGGCTCAATCCACTGGCAACCCTGGCCCCAGGGTCCCCCCTGGGGACTTTGGCGGATGTCTGCTGCTCACTTTGCTGTTAGGAATTAGATTAGTTTTCCATAAAAACAGGATGTAGTGGATGAGACAACACTGGGCCAATCTTTTTCTCTTTTTTCTTTTTTCCAAGAATTGAATGTATAGATGCATAGGCCTGCCAGGACCAGCCCAGTTTCCCCCCCTGGGTGTTGGGGGAGGCAGTGTGGAAGGTTCCATTCTAAGTGATCAGTTAGCTCCACCGCTGACTTATGGTGTCATTAGGAAGGATGTGGGAACAATAATATCTTGTGTTGGGCCTGAAATTGCTTCAGAGCTCAGAGCACATTTTAGCATCTCGTCATCCTCATTCCCTGGGAGAGTGGGAAGGGTACCAAAAAGAAGCTGGAGAAAAGGGCGGGCACCACAAATTCTGGTCACCATTCATTCTTTCAGCTGACGCTGCTGAAAGTTGTCATTTCTGTTGCTGCCATTGCTACTACTACTACCACCGCCGCCGCCGCTGCTGCTGCTGCTACTGTAATTACTATTAAGACTTTCATTATTCTACTACCACTGCTGCTACTACTACTGTTACTACTGCTGCTGCTGCTACTACTACTATAATTACTATTAAGACTATCATTATTACTTCTTTCTTTCTTTCTCTATTTCTTTCTCTATTTCTTTCTTTCTTTCTCTCTCTTTCTTTCTTTCTTTCTTTCTTTCTTTCTTTCTTTCTTTCTTTCTTTCTTTCTTTCTTTCCAAGGCAAATGGGGTTAAGGCCACACAGCTAGGTAATTAGTAAGTGTCTGAGGTCAGATTTGAACTCAGGTACTCCTGACTCCAGGGCTGGTGCTTTATCCATGGTGCCACCATCATTATTATTTCTACTACCATTGTACTATGGGTGCTGTTGCTACTACTATTACTATTAAGACTATCACAACTACTACTACTACTACTACTGCTGCTACTATTACTGCTGCTGCTACTACTATTCCTATTAGCTAGCATTTACAAAACACCTTAAAGTTTGCAGAGCAATCTACACATATTACAGCATTTGTCCCATGAACAGGATCTTGGACTAGCCATTGGAGAGATCAGGATAAACCACTGAAGAAGGGTAGAAGCCTGGTCTCCACCCTGTCTTCCAAGAGTTTAAAGTCTAATTTATGGAATCAATAATTTACATTTATATTCATTTCCTTTTATATTTACACCCATTTCCTTCCTTGATGCCAACAACTATAACGTGTAATAGAAAATTGAATTCCAGATTCAGCCAAGGCTGCAGATACAGGACAAGATATGAATTCCTGTCTTCTTGATTCCAACTCCAGCACATTCCTCTTTAGAGATCCCTGGCCCTTTGACAATCTAGTAAAAGCTATGGACCTTTTCCCAGCATCATGTTTTGAAATCCATGAAGTAAAATATGGGCAGTGGCTCAGTCAATTGAACTCCAGGTCTGGAGTCAGGAACATCTGAGATCAATCCAACCTTACTAGCTATGTTACCCTGGGGAAGTCATTTAACTTGATTGGTCTCAGTTTCCTCATCTGTAAAATGGAGAAGGAAATGGCAAACCACTCCAGGATCTTTGCCTAGAAAACCCCAGATGGGGTCCTAGACTGGGTGTTGAATTTAGGTCTTGCTAAGGAGTTCATTGTGGGGCTGGGGCAGTCAGGAAGGTTAATAGGAAAGGGATGTTGAACAGAAAGAGATAAGCATTCCAGTCCAACAAAGAAGTCAAAACTTGATTCTGAAGGCAGGATGGAGTCAGTGAATATTTATGAGCTGGGCAGTGGTATTTTAGGAAAATACACATCACCCATTCTCTCCCACTTCCATGGGGGGAAAGGGCATTGTTCCCATCTAGTATTCAAAGATATCACAGAGCAATTGGATTATTTCTAAAATGCATTACACAGTTCCTGCTACATAATAGAACATTAACCAATGCTTATCCTCTTTCCCTCTTCATGGTGGTGACCTCCTACTGAATCCCCCATCACACCCTCAAGTCCAAGTCCCCAAAATGGAGTCAATAAGAAAGCAAGCTAGGGAGGAGTCCGCTTAGGCCCCCAGTGTTTGACCCCAAGTTTTTATCTCCTCCATGATAGTAAAATTTGGGATGGCTTGAGGGAGACACCCTACGTGAGGAGTGAGGCCACCGATGGGTACTTGTGTCTCTAGGTAGGAATCAGGGTAGAGCTGGGGTGGGGTGAGAGGGCTCATCATCACCCACCCTTTATTAGCATCCCACATGTTCATAATCTGTCACCTGGGAGCTAAGTGAAATGGGACTGTTGGCAGTAGATGGTGTTTGTCTTAAAGGGGAAAAGTCCACAGAGCCACTGTGTTTGAGGGCCCAGCCCCGCTGGGGAATGTTTTCAGGACAATTGGAAGTGAGAAATGTGCTTAGGCCATGGAGGGAGGCCCAGAAGCAGCCTGGGTATTGTTGAAGGTGAAGTTGTCCCACACTGGGGCTCTTCTCAATGATACAAAGGGAGACCCAATGCCTGCTTAGAATAAATTGGAATATGGCTAATCAGAGCCCTGGGATCAGTAACAGGAGGCTGGGTAGTGTCATGGAAAGAAAGAACCCGGGATCTGAGTTTTGATTCCAGTGACATGTTTAGCATTTCTCCAGCCACTCCTCACTGGTACTCGGTTTTCCTTGTCTAGAAAATGCAGAACTTAGATGAAATTTTGAGCTGAAAGAGATATCGGGGATTGTCTAGTAACTTTTATCATGGCCCAGGGCCATATAGGGATTAAATAGGATACAGAGCTGGAAGGGACCTTCTGATGGCCGAGTCCCAGGATCCAAGACCAGATCTTTGGATTTCAAATGCTGTTTCCACTGCCTCCCAATTGTAGAGAAAAATCAGGAGCCTGTTTTTACAGGAGGCCAGCCAGCTATCCACCCTGTCCCTTCAGGGCTGTCATTGGTCCAGGTCCCAGGGGACATGCGGTATGCTGCCTTGGCCTCAGAGTTCTGGCCACTCCTTTCCCAAACCCAACCCTTGCACGGTATCCTTTTTAATGTCTGAGCTTCCCAGTTGAGGTATCTTCTGTGCCCCACAAGATGAGACTGGACAAGAAGGCCCAAGATGATTATGATCTAATTTCCCAGTGTTTAGAACTGGAGAATGAGGTGGGGAGTGGGGAATATATACTCAAGATGTCTTGATTTTTCAGAAAAAAATCATTTAAGGAGCGGCTAGGTGGCGCAGTGGATAGAGCACCGGCCCTGGAGTCTGGAGTCCCGGAGTTCATATCCAGCCTCAGACACTTAATAATGACCTAGCTGTGTGGCCTTGGGCAAGCCACTTAACCCCATTGCCTTGCAAAAACAAAAAAAAAAACCTAAAACAAAAAGATATGGGGAGTGTACTTTCTTGAAGATCCTCTGGAATCATGGTTGGTTTCTATAAAAATCAGAATTTTGAAGGCTGATTTCAATAACTCAAATAAAAAAGTATTTTAAACAACTACTATGCTCTAGCAATTGTGTAAAATGTTGGCTATGCTAAGAGAGACAAAAGACAGCCCTCACCCTCCAGAACTGATTGATGCTTCTCCTTCATTCTCCAAGAAGATCAAGATATCAAGGAGGTGATGCCATGATAAGCACATGAAATAGAGTTGAGTGGGGAGGGGGGAGGGGCTGTGCTATGTCATCAGCCTCACTTTCTCCTCCAGAGCCATCTGGGTCCAATGCCCTGAATATAAGGCAATCAGGGTTAAGTGACTTGACCAAGGTCACACAGCTAGTGATTATCAAGTGTCTGAGGCTGAATTCAAATTCCCATCCTCCTGACTCCAAGGTCAAAGTTATGACTACTCTTGGACCATTTTGGTCAGGACTGAACCCTGACCCCAGGCCTACTTAGGAGTGGCCTGAGCCCATGGGTGATCCAAGGCTAGACAGGATTTGGCTCCTCCCTTTTTTTTAAAGTTTTTTTTGCAAGTCAGTGGGGTTAAGTGACTTGCCCAAGGCCACATGGCTACGTAATTATTAAGTGTCCGAGGCTGGATTTGAACTCAGGTACTCCTGACTTCAGGGCTGGTGCTCTATCCACTGTGCCACCTAGCTGTCCCTAGGCTCCCCTCGTGAGCTAAACCAACCCCATAGAGGAGTAAGGATGAACTCTCTTTCCCTGGTTACTGCTACCTCTTTGGGTTGACCAGAGCATGGAGGAAACTGTTCCTCTGGTCTCAGAGAGAGCATCCTGGAGCTATGTCACTGGATCCTGCCAAAGGGAGTGGTGGGTAGGCTCTGTCTTATGGCTATTTGGGCTGCCGGAATCCGGAATCCCTGTGCCCAAGGGCAGGGACAATGGAAAAGAGTCCCCCGAGGCTCTCTCAGATAGCCTCTGTTATTGTTGATCTGAGGTTCTGTTGATTTTTCCCTACCACCCCCCCCTTTCCATGCTTTGCTTGTTGGGCTCCTATCATGACACTGACCATGCTGCCCTTCCCTTCCCCTACCACTGGCCCAGAACAAATAGCTCCATAGTCTTCGGGTCTTTGGTACCAAACCTCCACAGCTCTACAACTACTGTCTCTGGAGACCAAGAGGGGCTTCCAGGACCAAAGAGGGGATTGCTGTCTGCATCCCACAAACCCTACTCTGGGTCTGGGACCCAGTTCCTCTATTTTAAGGGGCATCATTGCCAGTAGAATCTCCTGTGACTAGGATTTCAGCCCTATTCAAAAGCTGCCCACTCTGATGATTCAATATCTCAAAGTCAATAGGTATAGGCCACAGTAATCAGAATGGGAAGGGATCATAAGGATCATGGGGTCCAGAGGTTCTTAATCTTTTTCATGTGCCCTGGTCCTCTCTGGTCACCTTGTAAATCCCTTAGACCCCTATTCAGACACATATTTTTAAATGGATAAAAGAAAATGCATAGGATCACAAAGGAAGCTAGTTGTAGTAAATTACTATTATTAAAATATTAGGGGAAAAGTTCAGAGACCCAGAATTAAGAATACCTCATTTAGTCTATACCCTGATTTGGTAGAAGAAGCTGCCATTTAGAGAGAAGTGAAATGACTAGCTCCAGGTTATACCAGAGAGATGTGTCAGGAACAGCTAGTGGGCCTAAAGTCAGGAAGACCTGAATTCCAATTCAGATTCAGGTGTGTACTAGATGTGTGACCCTGGGCAAGTCACTTCACCCTTTTTGCCTCTGTTTCCTCATTTATCAAATGAGCTGGAGAAGAAAATGGCAAACCACTCCCATGTTTCCATCTTGAAAATCCTAAATAAAGTCAAGAAGAGCCAGAGACAAAGTGAATGAAAATCACAAAAGAAAGCACCAGATTTAGAATTCAGATTTCTAATTCTGTATTTCACTGTCCATCCTGCCACAACCACACACATTTGAAAATGTGTTCCCCTGGACTAGGAGATCTCTTTGAGGAAACTGTCTATTGAACAATGCAAGTATCGGGAAGAACTGAATTCAAATTCTACCTTGCATACTTTTATGAGCTCAGGCCACTCACCACCTTTCTTAGCTTGCATTCAAAGCTCCCAATGAAGGGATGGAACTGAATGGAATGATCTCAGGTGGGTTGGAGGAATAGTCCACCTTGGAGAGGTGATTGAGTTTTGTGCAGGTGGCTAGGCTTCCCCTAGTCTTTTATTTTAAAAAACCTGCCCACCCCAGTCCATGTCTCTACTCCATTAATCAGTAATTCCTGAGGGAGGTCAGCACCTTTGTGAATCAGTCAAGAAGACAAAAGAGGTAACATTACTTCCACACCTCTCCTCTGTGTCTAGGACTTTGACCATCCCAGGGTGGAGAATGTATGTATCTGAGATCAGTGAGATAACCAAACTGGTTCCTTGGCCATCTTGAACCCCGGAACCTCCCCAGGAGGAGGATGGCAATTAAAATTCTTCTGGAGGTCATCTCTTCTTTCAGGGGATAGACCTGAAGGGGGAAGCTTCCCTAAGAAATACTTGGATTCTGCTCAGCCAGGTTGGACTCTTGTCATCAAGTCAAGGAATAGTGGTGAGAATCTATTTCTAAAATCTGAGATCACTACTAGAGTTCTGGGGCCCTGATAAGTGAATCTGAATGAGCAGAGATTCTCAACCTTTCTTGAGGTTCCCTGAGCTGAGTTAGATGGGGCTAAAGTGGGGGAGGCCCGGGTGTCGCAGGAAGGATGAGTCACTGGTAATGTTTCCCTCTGACTCAACACCTCAGTTCACATGCTCAGGATCAGAGGGCAGAAAGAGGGGTGATCAGCTCTGATGGTGGTGGGGAGGGGTGGCCGGGCAGAAAGAGGGGTGATCAGCTCTGGTGGTGGTGGGGAGGGGTGGCCGGGCAGAAAGAGGGGTGATCAGCTCTGGTGGTGGTGGGGAGGGGTGGCCGGGCAGAAAGAGGGGTGATCAGCTCTGATGGTGGTGGGGAGGGGTGGCCGTAGACCATAGAGCCTGTGACAAGAACCCACACTGGAAGGATAGTTTGGCCTTGAGTAGGGACCAGCATGGATGATTTTTCCCCCTAGGTAGGCAAGACATATCCATTGTGCCTAGCCTCATGGAAGGTGCTGAAGGATATAAACAAGAGAAGACAACATGGACAGATTTGTTGGGGAATCAAGATCATTATAAGCAACAGCTGGAGTAAATTTAAATAAAATAAACACTAGAATTTAAGGTCTTATAGTCATCCTGGGTATCTCTGGGACCCCAGAGATATTCTTAATTGTCCAAAGTCACATAGCAAGTTAGTGATGGATGGAGCCAAGTTTAGGATCTAGGATTTTCCAACACTTAGACCAGGGCATGGTCTCCTTATCATGAAGGCCCTGAGGTAGTGTCAATGTATCAATTCCTCACAATACCTTTTCTTTTTTTTTGGTTTTTGCAAAGCAATGGGGTTAAATGACTTGCCCAAGGTCACACAGCTAGGCAATTATTAAGTGTCTGAAGCCAGATTTGAATTCAGGTACTCCTGACTCCAGGGCTGGTGCTCTATCCACTGTGCCACCTAGCCACCCCTCCTCATGATATCTTCATAACAACAAGCACTCAATAGATTTCTTTTTAATGGCATAGTAGAGAGAAGTAACTAGGTGGCTCAGTGAATAGAGTGCTGAGCCTGGAGTCAGGGAGATCTGAATTCAATAGTAGCTGTATGATCCTGGGAAAATCATTAAACTTTTGTTTGCCTAACCTGCTGGAGAAGGACATGGCAAATCAGTATTTTTGCCAAGAGAAGCCCATGGGGCTATGGTCCGTGAAGTCACCGACACAACTGAACAACAAGGTAAAGAATAAGCCTCAAAACCTGGTTGTATGACCTTGGGCAAGTAACTTGACCTGTCAATGCCCTTAGCCAGTGGTGTTAAATTCAAATAGAAAAATTATTGACTTAGAAAATGTAGAAATCACATTATCTTTGTTGTATTGCTTTGTTTTGCTAAATAATTCCCAATTACATTGTTATCTGGTTCTGGGAAACATTGGAGAAAGCTGGGGAGTATCAGCCTTCATCTTTGACATCTGGGCAGCTCATTTTCAGGGGCAGAGAAGGTACAGGCCTCCAATATTGGGAAGAGTTTTCTCCCCACTCACTAAAGGCCAAAATTCAGCCCCCCATCCTTGTTCATTCCTCTTCCCCCTTCCCCCCAAGAATCATATGCCCTCTTAACAAAGAAAAAATTCAGTTTAGTCAAACTATACAACAGGCAATGTGCTTGGCAACACAGAGTAGATTTTCAATGATTCTTTTTTCCATAGATTCTTGATTTCATCCATTTTCAGCAGCTGTCCATCTGAGCCAAGAAATGGATTCAGGTGAGGCCCTTCTTTTCCAGGAGTCCATTGGCTCTGGGCAAGAGATTGTTCCCCCTTTCAAGGTTTCAAGATCCTCACTCACTCAAGACTCCAACTTGTGATGCTGAGAGATCAGCCAAGAGGGCACTGCCCCTCTCACCAGCTCCAGCACTTGGGTTATTCTGTGACTTCGGTGTTGCTATGACTTTCCAAAAAAGCTCTTGACCTGAGATCTCTGGGGCCACCAAGTTGAGATAAAGTTGGTCCAGTTGGAGTTTGGAGGCCCCAGATTATGGACTGTTAGAGCTGAAAGGGACCTTAGAAAAGATGATGTCCATCTTTCAGTCACTAAGAGATATTAGATACCCAGTGTGTGGGCACTGCCCTAAACTCTAGACATACAAAAAAAGGCAGAGAAAAAAGAGTCCCTGGTCTCTAGGAGCTCAGAGTCCAATGGGGGAGATAATATGCAAATTGCTAGACACAACAGTAACAACAATAATAAATTTATCTTGAGCCTGCTAGAAACCAAACACTGGCTAAGCACTTTACAAATATTATCTCAATCGATCTGCACAATAGCTATTATGATAGGTGCTATTAGGAGATTTCTGAGGTCATAGGGTAATTGAAATTAATTGGGCAGAGAAACAGCACCCACCTCACCCTAAGTCTGCCACTAGGTCATTTTTTAGATTAAATGTCAATTGAAGAAATTGAGGCACACTTATCATCATCTTTTCTAAGGTCCCTTTGAGCTCTGCCATTCCATAATTCTGTAGCCTAAAAATTCCAACCGAATCAGCTTTATCTCATCTTGGTGGCCCCAGACCCACAAAGATCTCAGACTCAGAGTTTTTTTGGAAAGTTACTCTAACATCAGTGTCACAGAATAACCAAAGTGTGCCCAAGCAGATAAGAGAGGCTGCACCCACTTGGCGGATCTCTCAGAGGCATGAGTCAGTCTTATGCGAGTGAGGATCCCAAAGTCTTGAGAAAGAGAACAATCTCAGGTTAATGACTTGCCTGGGATCACACAGCTCCTAAGCGTCTGAGACTAGATTTGAACTCTTCCTGACTCCAAGCTCACCATGTACAAGACAAATGTCGGAGCTGGAAGAGACCTTAGACTAGAGAATACCAGAGCTAGAAAGAGCCTCACAACATAGGATATTGGAAAGAAACTGGAGTCCCTTGGACAGTTTGGTCATCATTATCTTACTTGGAGTCCTGCTGGGACAGTTTGGTCATCATTATCTTACTCTTATGGGAAGACACAGCTGGATATGTGGGTCTATGGAAAGGCTTACCTAAATACATGGAGCAGCACCAAGGAATAGAAACCCTTGCCTGCTTCTATGAAGAAATGTCTGGTCTTTCCCTTGATCATGTTTCAGGAAATAGATTTTCTTGCCATCCCAGTTAACCAGTTGCCCAGCCATACTCTCCACCCTGGTTATATCATGTGCATGTATACGTCATGAGCTAATGTAGGGAAAGCTGCTTTACAGACCCAAGGTGGAGTCATCATATGAGATGCAGACACAGGCCTGTTTCAAATAGACAGAATATTTGGACAATGATCTGGTTAACTTGGTTTTAACACAAAAGTTTCTTTTAGATTTAACTAGAACCATAAGACAGGATAACTCAGACTTTGCCCAAGACTATGTGTTTTCTGGGGATGTGGTAGGAAGGGAGATTTCCTTCCCAATTTGTATATCTTGGGGTAGCTAAGTGTGCAGTGGATAGAGTACTGACCCTGGAATCAGGAGGACCTGAGTTCAAATTCATCCTCAGACAGTTGACACTTACTAGATGTGTAACCCTGGGCAAGTCACTTAACCCCATTGCCTCACAAAACAAATACATAAAATAAAAGCAACATTTCCATTTTGTACATCTTCTACTCCATTAATTCATTGACATCGCTCCCTTCCCTAATGCCCATCTCCCATTTCTAGGGTTTTCTTCTCCTGGGCTCTTCTGCCTCATCAGTCACCATAGTTAGACTCAATAGGGACTGGCTATGTTCTATCCCTGCCATACTCTCTATCTTCATGACTGTATGGGGGACAGTCCTCTGCACCTGTTTACAGTTGCCAGGTCTTTACTAGAAACTGTTTTTGCCCCAGATTGAAAAAAACCAAAATTCCTAGTTAAAACTTTGGATTTCACCCTTATTGTTGCAAGTTTTAAAAAAAAAAGTATTATTCTACTTCCTTGCCTGAATAACTGGAGTTTTGTTCATGTAAATGAATCTTTCTTGGATGATTCATGATCGTGTGAGGCCTTAGGCTGAGCATTGCTTCTCACTGAGTCCTGGTAAATGTAGCAAGTGTGGGAGACTCAACTGACTATGTAATGACCCTAGGACATGTCCTGGAATTCAGAAGGTTTTTTTTGGATGAAATCCCTGCTTTCAGTCTGTTTCTTAGGAGATGCCTCCTTCTTCTGTAAATCACACGCAGAGCTGTTTCTGGTAATGAGAGGTTATGATTAGTGGAAGTTTTCATGGATGTTAAGAAAGGGTTCAGAACTTTGAAGCAGAGAAAGAAAGAGGTCTACTGCTGGCAGGAAATAAAGAGAAAAAATATTAAGTGCTTACAATATGTGAGGCAGCTGTTCAAAGCCCTTAATAAATAAAAAAACTGCCTCAGTTTCTTCAATTGACATTTGATTCCCAGAACAATCTTGGGAGATACTTTATCCCCACTTTACAGTTGAGAAAACTGAGGCAAATAGGATCATTGCCCAGGATCACATGGCTAATTAGTGTCTGAGGTTAGATTTGAACTCAGAGAGATGAATCTTCCTACATCCAGACTTGGCACTCTGTCCAGTGAGGTGCCACCTAACTACCCAATAAAGATAATAGGATGGGTAAATGGCACTGTACAGATGACTGAGCCCAGAATCTGAATTTTGCTACTGCTGACTCATTGTGTGGTCTTAAGCAAGTCACTTCTTAATTTCTGTAGTTCTCAGTTCCCTCATTTATAATAGAAAAAGGGGTTAGAGTAAATGGCCTCCAAAGAGGCAACCGATGGCCTCTGGTTCTGAATCTATGATCCTGTAACTTATAATTGGAAGGGACCTTTGACAGCATACTCATATTTTTAAGGTCCAGGAACTGAGCCATAGAGAGGGAAGCTTGGAAAGCCAGTAAGCAGCAAAAAGCTGAATGAATCCAGGCCATCTTACTGAATAAACCCTGCCTTAACAAAAAACTAGGTATGGTGCTTTAGGAAAATAGAACCAAATAGAAGAAAATGAGTTGGGAACATGGTAGGATGTCTAGAAACCTGGATCCATGGAAACTTTGGAAGAAGGAGGCACACCTCCTTACAAAGTGGCCTTATAGGCCAAGGGTGGGCATTCTAGGCACCAGGTACCAGGGCAGAATAGAGAATGCCATGACAGCTGGGAAGCAGAAATAGCCCACTTATGGTCCAAGGTGATGATGAGGAGAATGGAGAATGGTGATCCCTTAGTGGACTGATGTGTTAAAAGAACATCTGGAGAAAAGACTTGAGAAGCAAGTGTGAGAATAAATCAGGGTTGGACATCTTGTAAACTTGTAAAATGAGAAATCTGCATTCTATAAAACCATTCATTTCAAAATTTGAGCGTTTACTTACTTTCATTTTCCTTGTTGTTGTTTGTTTGTCTGTTTGTTTTGAAGAATTCTAGCCTGGAGAAAATGGATTTTCCTATCCCTGGTTCAGAGGTAGAAAGAAAGAGAACCAGGGAGTCAAGAGAACCTTGGTTCAAATCCCAGGTCTCTCACTTACTATGTGACTTGGGCAAATTACTTTCTTTCTGCTGGTTTCTTTTTTTTTTTTTTTTACATTATTTGTAAAATGAAAAAGGGTTTTTAGAGTCATTCTAGTTCTAAGTCCTATGGTCCTAGGGGTAATGAGAGACATGTTCCCTTAGCAATGACTCTGGGGCTAAAAGGGTAGAGAGTACCCTAGGAGGTAAGCAGAGAGGCCACTAATTCCTTCCCACTTGGGAAGCCTATTTTTATGTGTCCTTACCAGTAGAACTAAGGATCTCCAGACCAGGAATCTATGAACCTGCCTGGAATTGCTAAGAGCTAAGCCTTGTTCCTTAGAGATAGTCATTCAAGGGCACAATAAAGACCTTACTTGGGGGCAGCTAGGTGGTACAGTGGATAAAGCACCAACCCTGGAGTCAGGAGTACCTGGGTTCAAATCCAGTCTCAGATACTTAATAATTACATAGCTGTATGGCCTTGGGCAAGTCACTTAACCCCATTTACCTTGCAAAAACCTAAAAAAAAAAAAAAGAGGCAAGACCTTACTTGAAGAGATTATTTTTAACATTCTTCATGTGATCCATAGATTTAGGTCTAGAAGGGGCTTCCAGAGGTCTGAGTCCAACCCCTCTTGTTTTACAAACCGAAGGGTAAGAGACTGAGCCAGAATTTGAACCTAGATCCTTTGTTTCCAAATAGAGGCTCTTCTCAGAAGCCTCTCATTGAATCTTTCTTAAAGATTATCTGGAACCAGAGAAGTGACTAGAAAAACAGTCACATCAGAATACTGCATGTGTCTTTTTCCAATGGCCTAATCTTCCCCACCTAGCTTACCTGAAGAGAGGTGACATTTCAGTACCAGCCCTGTGGCGTCCTCCTCCTTCTTTGGCCTCATTCCCAGGAATAACAGAGATGCCTCTGTGGGGAATGTCAGGAGACAACTCACTGTCCAGGCATGAGGTAGTAGTGGCTTGCCTCTCCTGGGATGGGGAAGTGGAGGAGAGCGAGCAGAACCATCCCCACATCTGGGGGAAGATAGTCATTTTGACATATGCACAGACACCAGGAATGAGGAGAGTCTGACCTGGGGTGTGTTTGACTTGTTTTTCTGAACTGGGGAAGAATTGTGGACCATCCTCATCTCCACTGGGACACTTTAGGCAGGTTCTTGCTCTGTGCCTTGGTTTCCCCATCTTTTCTGAATGAAGGGCATCAGTCATTCATACTTCATCATGACAGTGATATCTTTCAGTCTGAACAGGACTGCATTCTATGGAATATGACTCCACCTTAGGGCTCTGCATGAGCTGTCAGACTAGTTGCCTGTGACACCTCTGAGATAACCACTATCACTCCCACTATCTAGTTAAATATAAATTTTCATGAGTTCTTTTTTCCTCTGCCTTATGTATGAAATGTATATTATTGATTGAGGGGTGGAAGAGGACCTTAGAAGAACTCTGATTTTACAGATGAAGAAACTAAGATTCAGAAAGTATAAGTGATTTGTCCAGGGTTATACCTATGATAAGTAGCTAAGGTGGGACCTGAACCCAGATCTCCCCTTCTCCAAGTCACTACTCTAGCTATTATATCTATTATATACACTACTCTATCTACACCATATTAGGGTAAGATAATAGCTTCAATCTCGAGGTAAAATCAGGCAGAGAATTTAGAGCTGGCAGGAACCACAAGATCATTTGACAACTGGGGAAACTGAGGTCCAGTGAGAGTTGGGAACATCTCATTCTTTCCACTGTCATCTACCAGAAGGATCATCCCAGGTGGACATGCAGAAGGGGAGATGAGTCTCTCAGCCCCTTGTCTTATGTTGGAGCTGGGGAAGGGTGACAAAGTGCTGATTCTGTTTATTTGCACCTCAGGTCTTTCTTTTTTCTTCTTTTTTTTTTTCTGGTAAACCATTTGCCTGACCCACTTCCTTCCCCTGAGTCACTGCCAGCTGCCAGCAGGATAGGGGAGGGAGAGCAAAATATAAAGCCTCATCAATTTGCCATCCGTCAGCGAGGCCTTGACTTCAGAACTAAAGTCTATTGGGTCCCCTTGGAGGGAGCTAGACAGGTTAGGTGCTTTGTATTAGGCAAGGCTTGACCCGTTTGGATAATGCCAGGGCAAGTCAGTTGCCTCAGCGATCCTAGTTCTCCACATCTTAACTGTCCACCAAGAAAACCGAGCGGGAGAGTGATTCGGGTAACCCCTGCACTGAGCTGACTGCTAAAGATCCATCAACTGACTTAAGATGGGGCGGTTCAGTCTGCGGTCCATCATTAGACCCTAGCAGGACTTCCCAGCAAGTTGATCGGGTTTGGGAAAGGCCAGGTCATAGGCTCTGCTTTTATGGATTCATATGAAACACACTCCACCTCTCTGCCATGTCTTTTCGGAGGGCCTAGCCTGGACAATGGTGGGGAGAATCACGAGGCCTCCGGGATTTGCCATCTCTATGAAGACCTTTGCCCAGGATGGAAAGTCTGTTAGTTCTTGTTTTAGGTAGCTTATCAGGTGAGCTAATCTGCCCTGGAGGTGGGATGGAAGAATCAAGTATTAAGAAAGGTCTGACCAATTCCTGTGATGAAAAAAGCTATCCACTTCCAAAGAGAGAGTTAACGGATTCTGCGTGCAAATTGAAGGATATTTTTAAAAATATTTTTCTTTGCGTGATTTCCTTTGCAACTTGGCTAATATGGAAATGTTTTGCATGACTTCCAAGGTATAATTGATATTATATTGCTTACCTTCTCAAGGGGTAGAGGAGGGAGAGAATTTGGAACCAAACATTTTTTTAAATGACTGTTCTTGGGGCGGCTAGGGGGCGCAGTGGATAAAGCACCAGCCTTGAAGTTAGGAATACCTGGGTTCAAATCTGGTCTCAGAAACTTAATAATTACCTAGCTGTGTGGCCTTGGGCAAGCCACTTACCATTTGCCTTGCCAAAAAAACCTAAAAAAAAAAATGACTGTTCTTAGATCCAACCTCAAATAGGTGATACTTACTTGGCAAGTCATTTAACCCCATTGCCTCACGAACAAAAAAGGATATTCAGAATTTTTTACATGAAATTAAGAAATATTTAATGAAATAAATAAAAAAATTTAAAAAAGAAAGATCTGGGTGCAGCTAGGTGGCGCAGGATTGAGCACCAGCCCTGGAGTCTGGAGAACCTGAGTTCAAATCCGACCTCAGACACTAATTACCTAGCTATGTGACCTTGGGCAAGCCACTTAACTCCATTGCCTTGCAAAAACTAAAAAGAAAAAAGAAACAAGAAAGACCTGACCCCTTGAATAACACCAGAACAGATGGGTTGATTCCACATTGGAGACCTGGATCATGGCTGCAGGTATGGGAGAAAACTGTTTAGGAAAGTTCCATCAGAGGGCCTCATTTTGAAGGGATTTCAGAGGATATCAATTCCAGCTTTTGGTAGAGAAGACTTTGGGGGATGTTATTTCTCAGGAACAATATCCATTGTTTCAGCCTCTGCTTAAAGATCTCTGACACTGAGAAAAGCACTGCTTCCCTGTCGCTTTCCCTTTCCCTCCTCGACAGCTCCTATATTACTTATTTGTTGAACTTGTCCTTACTTTGACCTGAGAACTACCTCTCCATGATTTCCTCTCATGTAGTTCCTAGTTTTGCCCCCTCAGGGCCCAGTGGAATAAATCCAATCCCTATGATGATAATGGAAGTAGACGTTGCCGCCCCTTTCCCCTTGGCCAGTCCTGGTATGGTCCATTACTCTGATCCTCCTGGTTGACTTCCCCTGACCCTGTTCCAGTTCATCAAGGACCTTCCTAAAACATGGTGTTCAGAATGCCTCCAGATGGAATCTAATCAGAGCAGAGAATATGGGCCTAAAATCATACTGGTTTTTGTAGCTGCTGCTTCTTGCCAATGACTTATGTTGAGCTAGTGCTCTGATAAAACTTCCAATGATTTGTCCCTTGAGTTACTGTCTGCCCCTGCCCCTTGTCTTGTAATGATGCACAGTTGATTTTTTGAACCCAGGTAGAGGATTTTACGTTTGTCCTCTCTGATTCGATTTGGTTAATTTCAGTTTTTCCATCTGTCCTATCCCTAAATATCTAATTCTCCTCCCCAGCATTCAGTAAGACTCTCGGGTGGCTTGGGAGAGGATTCTGAATGGGGCAGGCTGGGGTGGGGTTGGAGGGGAGGGGAAGGAAGGCAAGTACCAAGCACTGATCATAGAACAGTCGGTGTCTTCTGAAATGCCTCTTCTCCTTGACCCACTTCCTTTTCTAGAAGTGGGGGTTAGGCAACTGAGCTTCGCAGGCTTCCTAATGATGCCATTCTTCTAAGCTCCTAAACTTCTCCCTTTGCTTCTTCCTTCTCTAAGGGCTGTCTCCCAGTATTTACCGGCTGCTCCACAAGACGAGAGGAGAGAGAGAGAGAGAGAGAGAGAGAGAGAGAGAGAGAGAGAGAGAGAGACGGCCCCCCCAGATAAGGCTGGTGTTTCCCTCCAAGCTGGACTGCCACTGGAAGCTGGTGAGGGTGGGGGAAACCTGAGATGAGCTTCAGGAATTCCTATTTAGTATCAGTCAATGCAGCCTGGGAGAAGCCTAGGCCCCCCTCCCCCCAACCGCTCAGTTTCTGGGAGTTGGCAACAATTCTCCTTTTCTCTGATTTCCAGACAGGCTCTTGGCCCTAATTGTTTTCTTTTGGAAGCCTCCTCTTCTTGTGCCCTGGGACCTTCAAACAAAATACTCCATTGGTGAGGAGGGAGCACGAGGTCTCCAGCCTGAGACTCGTTTCTGTGTGGGTCTTCTGGTCAACTGAGGCAGGAAAGATTGGGTCTGCTGACTGGTTGGGTCTGGAGGAGAGTGGCTAGGGCAAGGATTGCAGTACAAGCCTGAGGATTAAACTCTAAAGTCCTCTAAACAAAGGAATCTAGCTTTGTTGACTTTCTTCTGAGTCTGGTTTTAATAGCCCGGAGCAAAGTTCAGTAACTGGGGTTGTTTGGGGGGGGGGGATGCCCATTTTCTCCAGGCTGAGACTGAGACCATGGGGCAGCCTACAACGAGACTCCCAGAGTCTGAGGCTCTTGGTCCAAGTCATTGAGGTCGTATTAGTCTAATTTGCCTTACTTTTCTCTGGGAAGCAGAGGAAGCAAGCATTCTGTTTCTCAGTTGATCCTTCTTTCCTGCTCAAATGTTTCATTAGCCAGTCCACAGGATCATAGGATTTTTTTTTTTTTTTTTTTGCAAAGCAATGGGTTGTGATTTGCTCAAGGTCATACAACTAGGTAATTATTAAGTGTCTGAGGTAGGATTTGAACTCAGGTCCTCCTGACTCCAGGGCCAGTGCTCTATCCACTGTGCCACCTAGCTTCCCTGAAAAACTCACAAGATTGCAAGCTAAAAAGAAAATTAAAAATCATTTGGTTCTGCCCTACCTCCATTTTGGGGTGAGGAAAGGAAGGACCAGAGAGGGGGTCATTTTTTTTCAGTCCTGTCTGACTCTTTGTGACCCTATTTGGGATTTTCTTGGCAAAGATACTAGAGTGGTTTGTCATTTCCTTCTCATTTTAAATTTGAGGAAACTGAGGCCAGTAGAGTTAAATGGCTTGTCCAGGGTCACACAGCTAGTCAGCATCTGAGGCCAGATTTGAATTCAGGAAGTGGAGTTTTCCTCTCTCTAGTCCTCTCTACTGCATCCTCTAGCTGCTCTCATTTATCAAGGGAACAATGATAATGCTAGTATTTATGTGGTACTTTTAAGATTTGCAAACTTTTTGCTTTCCATATGTTGCCTCATTTGATGCTCCCTGTCTATGAAGTTGATTGCTGTCACATTCATTTTACAGAGGAGTGAACCAAGGCTGACTTTCCTTCTAAGCTTCCCAGGTAGAGTTTGAACTCAGTGTTCTTGACATCCCAAATAATGCTCTATCTGCTGTATCACCTAGTTGTCTGAAAATGATGCTAAAGAGGCAGAATTCAAAGCTGTTCTCTGACTCTAAATTTGATCCTCTCTAGCTAGATTACTACAGTGCCTTCTCCTAAAAATAATAATCCATCCTCATATGACACTTAAGATTTACAAAACACTTTAAAAATATCCCATTTGATTATTACAACATCCAAGGGAGGTAAGCACTATTATCATTCCCATTTTACAGATGAAGAAACCACGGCAGGCAGAGAGATTAAATGATTTGCCCAGGGTTACACTGCTAGTAAACATCTGAGTTGGGTTTTTGAATCCAGAACTTACTCTAAATCCAGTGATCTATCTATTGTGTCATATTGCTGGTTCAGGGAGTGGGACAGGTGGGCTGGAGTGGGTAGAACAGATTGACCAAGAAGCCTCGGAAAGAATCACCTGCTATTCACCTTCTTCATGGGCTTCTGTAAATGAAAGAACAGGGAGGGGGTGGCTAGGTGGCGGCTAGGTGGCTCAGTGGATAAAGCGCCGGCCCTGGAGTCAGGAGGACCTGGGTTCAAATCCAGCCTCAGATACTTGATAATTACTTAGCTGTGTGGCCTTGGGAAAGCCACTTAACCTCATTTGCCTTCCAAAAATAAAAAACCTTAAAAAAAAAAAAAAGAACAGGGGAAATTATTTGTCCCATTTAGGGGTATCCAGAACTTAATATGTCAAACCCTGTCTGTTCTAGCCCCTGCTCCTTCACCAAGGTTATTGCAATAGACACCTAATTTTTCCTGTCCTCACCTTTCATTACATCCTTTCTAATGGAAACTGAGGAACAGCTAGGTGGTGAAGTTGGCCTGCAATCATCTTCCTTTGGGCCTTAGACACCAGCTATATGACGCTGGGTAAGTCACTTTTTGCCTCAGTTTCCTCATCTGTCAAATGAGCTGGAGAAGGACATGGCACACTATTCCAGTATCTCTGCCAGGAAAACTCCACTGGGGTTCTGAAGAGTTGGAATGACTGGACAACAATAATGGCAAAGGAGAAAACTGAATAAAATGGTCTCTTTATGGTGCCTTTCTGCTCTTAAAAATGTCATCAATTGCTTGTAAAAGGGATTGTCCCTAAGGGGGAGAGTGGAAGATCTGGGACAGCCTTGGGTTAGGATGCAAAAGACTGAAATTCTAATCCTAGTTTTTCCAGTTACCAATCATGAGAAGCTGGGGCAAGGCATCCAACCTTTCTCAGGCTTGGTTTCTTCATCTGTTGAATGGGCATAAATTCCTTCCTTTCCTGTTACCTCATAGAGTTGCTATGAAAATCAGATAAGATCATGACTATGAGAATTGTGAAAACCCTCATTTGCTCCATCTATAAATGGAGTCAGAAGTAGCATTCTGAAAGCTTTTTCCATGATGAATGCATCCAGAATCACTGAAATTTCAGAGGATTATAGAAAAAAAAATGATCACTTTATTCTGGGAAAAAATTAAGAAAACTTTCTATATATATATAAAAAAAAGATGATCCACAAATAAAATCTTTAACTTTCCTCTATAAAAAAGGAGTAAAATACAACTTTCAGAGACATGATTAAATTTCAAAAATGACAAGGAAATGACAAGGAAAAAACTCCATCAGAAAAGTAATGGGTGATGGGAGAATTTGGAATTTAATATCACTGAAAAATCTGGATCCCAGGTCCCAGCTTTTATGATTGGGAGCAGTGTCCCACTCAAAGGCAGAGTTTGCAGTCACAACTCTGGTTTAGATTTACTGACATTCCAATAAATTTAAGTATCCTGTTTGAAGGCAAGAAATAACTATTTAACATCTAAATGCCTAAAAAGCCTGATATTTCTTGAGAAGATTTTTATCCTCAAGTACTGGAAGGACTGGCTAGAATAGAACAAGGGAGAATGACATGGAGTAGCCCAGAAGCAAAAGTAGGTAGCTGTTGTTCCATCTTATTTTTCAAGGAGGGTGGATGACTTCATGGGGTGATGTCTTGACTTGCTGGTAAATTGGTTTTAAGTGAGGTAGATTGCACAAAGTCAACAGTTTTTGGTGAGTTAGGGGATGTCTACCCTAACCATGTGAAACAAAGGATGAATGTAAGGAAAAGCTGCTGAATAATTAAAAGATTTACCCAGATGAAATAATAGGCTGAGGATTATGGGCTCTTATAATTAGAGTTAAGAATGTACCTAAGGGGCGGCTAGGTGGTGCAGTGGATAAAGCACCGACCCTGGAGTCAGGAGTCCCTGGGTTCAAATCCTGCCTCAGACACTTAATAATTACCTAGCTGTGTGGCCTTGGGCAAGCCACTTAACCCTGTTAAAAAAAAAAAAGGATGTACCTAAGAGGCCACAGAATCTAACTCTCAATTTCACAAATGTGGGAATGAACCCAGAAAGGATAAACCACTTGTGCACAAAAAGAAAGGTTGAGGTAGGAATTGAACCCAGATCTTTTTGCCACCAAGTCTAACATCTTCCCCAGTTTTCTCAAGTAAGTTGCAACCTGGATTCTTGGTTGGAGCCAAGGATGGAGCAGGGGGTCTTTGAGCTATCCTCCATTTGGCAATTCATTGAGTCATAGAATGTCTGAGTTGGAAGGAACCTCAGAGGTCATGAAATCATACTAGAAGCAAGAATCTACATTGACATAGAATCTGTATTGAATTAATATTTAAATGCTGGCAATGGGACAGGAACATGTTAGGGATCAGGGATGGGGTGGAGGGAGAGCGGTGGTATAAAAGAATGAAACATTGTTTACTCTCAAGAAGCATGAAATTCTAATGGGAAGAAAACATGTACCTAGAGAAATATTTTGTTGTTGTACAGTCATTTTTTTCACTCTTTGTGACTCGATTTGGGGCTTTCTTGGCAAAGATAATGGAGTGGTTTGCCATTTTCTTCTCCAACTCATTTGAAATATAAGGAAACTAGGGGGCAGCTAGGTGGCATAGTGGATAAAGCACTGGCCCTGGAGTCAGGAGTACCTGGGTTCAAATCCGGTCTCAGACACTTAATAATGACCTAGCTGTGTGGCCTTGCGCAAGCCACTTAACCCCGTTTGCCTTGCAAAAACCTAAATATAAATATATATATATATATATATATATATATATATATAGAAACTGAGACAAACAGGGTGAAGCGACTTGTCCAAGGTCACATAGCTTTAGTGTCTGAGGTTGGATGACCTCATGGTGCTTCTCTAATGAAACCTGAGATTTGGCTTCCATGTCACTTAGTAGATACAGGCTGATCTGATAGTCCACTTAAATATTAATTGTGGTCTTGCCCCACCCCCACCCCCTGACTCTGAAGCTGGATTTGAACTCTGGAAGTTGAGGGGCATTCTTTGCACTATGCCATCCAGTTGCCTAAAAATACACAGCATAAATGTAACCCAATCAATACAGGTTTATACACAATAGTTAAATACAAAGTCAACCGGTAGAAAGGGGGAACACTAACCTTTGGGGGAATCATGCAGGAGATGGTGTATGGGCTCTGCCTTCAAGGAGAAAAAAGAGACTCCCTGGGATGGAGCTAGTCATTTCCTTTTAACAACTATTTAGTGGTTAAGCACCTACTATGTGTCTGGTACTTGTGACACAAAGTACCAGTTTCTTACCCCAAAGAGCGTATGGGGAAACTTTAGAGCACATGGGCAGACCATTAAATAGGAATTGTTTACAAAGCTCTGGGGGAGGCTTACCAGTCTCTGCTACCAAGAGACCTTATATCATTTTTGTCTACTCCTCCCCTTTGGTTGGCCAATACGGTTGGGCTCTGCCCAGGTGCTTCCTGGGGTTGCTGTTGCTATTGCAAGCCCTGCCTTGGAATTGCAAGCACTACCTAGCAATGGAACGCTGCTCCCACATCAGTAAAGCTTGGACCTGAGGCATGCCCCTGATTTTGGACTCAGAAAACGCAGAGCAGCAGGGGAGGGGGTGCAAGGACTAGAAACTGCTTTGGAGTCAATCCAGATGAATATTAAAAGCAAGTTTCCCCCCCAGAGGTGCTAATCAAACTTGCCTGCCTTTTTTGTTCTTCAGCTACAAACACAGTCAAACCTCAGGCTTCTGGCCAGCTTCCAAGTAGGTAAGATAGTTTAGTCAGTATGTTCTCTTCCTTCAAGCACTGCCTCCCGTTAAACTAATTGGCCTTTCCAAGTAGATTGGGAAATTGCAACCTGTTCTTCGGGGCAGCCCCTAAAGTCCCTCTAGAAGGGGTCGGATGGCGGTGACTCAGTTGACAATTTCAACCTTATAAAAGACAAAACCTTTCTTTTCTTTTTTTTTAGTTTTAGGTTTTTTTTGTTTTTTTTTTTTTGCAAGGCAATGGGGTTAAGTGGCTTGCCCAAGGCCACACAGCTAGGTAGTTATTAAGTGTCCGAGGTCGTATTTGAACTCAGGTCCTCCTGACTCCAGGGCTGGTGCTCTATCCACTGCACCACCTAGCCACCCTAAAACCTTTCTTTTCATCCCTAGAATCTACATTGGCCCTAGGACCTCACTCCCTTGGTTATGTGAAATTGGGGAGTTCTTTTTTTTTAATCTTTGAGAAATGAGGTCTTTGTCAAAGAAACTTGTCTCAATATTTTTTCCCACAATTCCTATTCCCTTCATCCTATTCGCTCTCATTTATTTTATTTTCTCTCCTTTCACCCTGTCTCTTCTCAAAAGTGTATTGCATCTGACTACCCTTTCCTCTGATCTTATCTCCCTTCTATCACCTACAGCACTACCACCCCCCAGTCTCCATTTTCCCCATCACTTTTCTCTCCTAATTTCCTCTAGGGTAATATAGATTGTTATAACCCAGAAATTGGGGATTATTCTTTTTTTCTGTTTGAGAAATGAGGTCTATCAAAGAAATTTGTTTCAATATTTTTCCCCATAGTTGCTCTTTCCAGCTGCACTCCCTCCCTCCTATTCCTCCCCCCCCATTTATTCTATTCTGTCTCTCTCCTTTTACTTATCCCTTCTCAAAAGTGTATTGCATCTGACAGCCTCTTCCCTCCTTGCTATTATCTACACCCCTCCCCCCAAGTCCCCTTTCTCCCATCTCTTTCCTCCCCTATGTTCCTCTAAGGTAAGAAAGATTTCTATACCAGAAATTGGAGATTATTCTAAGCATTTTCTATGATATTCTTGGGTTTCCCTAAGAGGTTTCATGGAGTAGACAGACTTCAGACTCTGGAGGGCTGGGGTTTCCAATTTTGCCACTAACTACTTGCTGAGCCTCAATTTACTGAACTATAAAACTAAAGTTAATAAAAATATTGAATTCATGAGCTTATTGTAAAGTCCAATCCTATGTAGGAAAGTAGGAATTATTTCAGTGTTTATATTCACAGAACAAAGAAAATGCATAAAAAGTGATTGTTGATTAAAAACACTTTGTATATCCTAAGATAAAATAGAAGTGTTAGTTATTTTTTGTTATTATTATTCCCATCCTCTGAGCCTTCAGTCAATCAAGAAGCATTATTAAAGGCTCCCTGTGTCCCAGACACTGTGCCTATGCTCTTTAGGGAGACATAAATATTTATTTGTTAATATTTAGCCACATCCGACTCTTGGCGACTGTGTAGACCATGGCACATTAATACTATCTATGGGGTTTTCTTGGTAAATATTTTGGACTGCTTTGCCAGTTCCTTCTCCAGGAGATTAAGAAAAATAAGTTTAAATGATTTGTTCAGGGTCACACAACTAGTTATATTGTCTGGGTCACATTTGAACTCAGGTCTTCCAGGCTCAAGGCCTGATACTCTTATCTATGGAGTCACCTAGTTGTCTCCAAATTTGCATAAATATGTAAGTATATATATATACATATATGTGAAATAGATTCAAAAGGGATGCAAGATAATTGTGAGGGGTAGGCGCAACAGGAGGTAACCCTTTGAGTGGAGTTTTGAAAGAACCTTGGGATTCTAAGAGTTAGGAGGGAGTGTGCTTCAGGTGTGTGGGACAGCCCATGCAAAGTAACAGAGTTAGAAAGTCAGCTGGTTGAACTGCAGGGTACAGGGAGGTTAGAAATGCGATGAGTCTGGAAAGGCGAATTGGGGTCAGTTGCGAAGGACTTTGAATGTCAAACAGAGGAGTTTTTATTAGATCCTAGAGAAGAGAAGGAACAGTTTTCTTCTTTTTTTCAGTCAAGGATGAATGAATTGAACTAGTTGCCTTTGAAAGTCCTTCTCAGGCATAAATCCTTTGATTTCTAGGCCCCAGCATTCTCAGATTTGTTTATGCATTTTTTATGAAATAACAATGGAAAAAGCCCTGAATTTAAAAAAAAAAATTGAGTTAGGATTCCAGATTTTGCATTTACCATCTGTGACCTCGGGGCAGGTAGGTGGCACAGTGGATAAAATTTGAATCAAATTCATCTTTTTAAATTCAAATCTGGCTTCAAGTGCTTTTTAGCTGTATGCCCAAGGGCTAATCACTTAACCCTGTATCCTCAGTTTCCTCTTCTGTAAAATGAACTAGAGAAGGAAATGGCAAATCAGTCCAGCATTTCTGAATAGAGTTAGGGAAAATTGGACAGACTGAAATGATTAAACAGCAACAACAAACCTGTGATCTTGGATGTGTCTGATTGGACCTCTCACAGTGCCTCATCTATAACACGGGACTAATCTTTACAAGGTTGTTGGAAAGATTGTATATGAAAATGTATCTAATGTATTTTATAAACTCTAAAATATTAGTTTTATATATTAGTTTTATTATTCCACCCAAAATCTATTGTATGAACTTGTGTGTGGGACCTCTTGTCATCACTGGAGGAGGCCTAAAAATAAAGAAAACTGAGTCCCTACTCACATGGATGCAAATTTAAAGGTGATATAGCCCCTATCCTCAAGGAGCTATAACATATATACAGGTAAATATCATCAACATAGAGACTACACTGTATGAGTCAAAGGTTTGTTAGGAGAAGGGGAACACATTTATTAACCACCCATTTTGCATTAATCACTTCACAATTATCTTGGTTACCCAATTTTATACTTGAGGAAACTGAGGCAAACAGCTGAAGTGACTTGTTCAGGTCACACAAATAGTGTCTAAATTTGAACTCATCTTCCTACTTTCTACCTTTACTACCTAGCTGGCTGGAAAGAAAAGGAATGACTGGGGAGATATATAGGTAGAATTGATAGGAATCAGCCATTGATTAGAAAGAGTGGGCTGGGGAGAAGGAGAGTGCTTTCCAGCTTGGGTGTCTGAGCATCCAAATGTTCAGAAGAATTGTTCATAAGAATAAGGAACTTGGGAGGAGAGGAAGCTTTAGAAAGGGCAGTTAAAGAGTTTGCTTGGGACAAGTTGAGTTTGAGGCCAGGTGAAGCCCAGCAGCAGATGATTGAAGATCACTGCCCACTTCCAATGCAATTTTATCTTCTGGCACTTTCCTCCCTAAGTCCTCTGCTCTAGCTGAGATCTCAGGTTCCTCTGCACAGTGATAGATGTAGATGGCCTGTGAAGTCACCTTCCATCTCCTATAGAGTGGGCCCTAAGCTCCCATCCAGGAATGACATTCTGAGTTAAGGTCAGGGCTCAGCTGAGGTGGCCCTTCCAAATCCCCCTTGCCCCAGCTGATAATACTTGCTCCTTCTTCAAGTTACTTTATACTTGCCCTTAGGCCAAGAGTTTTTAACTTGGCTTTTTTCCCCCCATAAGCTTTTTAAAAAGTGTTGATAATGGTACAGTGTCCCAAAAGTCTTAGTCTCATTTTAAGCTTTAATCACTTCTAAATAGCTTTTAAGCTATGAAAGCTTACAACTACACTAAGACTTCTGGGACTTTCTGTATTTTAATATAATTGATTTCCTTTGTAATGCTCCATATTTTGTTTTATGTGTTTAAAAAAAATATTTTTTTTTCTGGGAAGAGATCTACAGACTACCAGGCCCACACCCAAAGGTTCAGAACACCTGATCTTGGGGATTTAAAGTCAAGAGATCCAGGTTTGAATCTTGGCTCTTACCTTAATCAGCTAAGTGACTGTGACTCAGTTTTATCATTTGTAAAATAGCAGTAATAACTAAGTCCTGGCTACCTCATGGGATTCCTGTGGGGAAATGTTTATACAAATTCTTAAAAAGCTAAAGAAATTGCTTTTCTTCTGAGATTGGGGACATAGTATCACTAGGCCACCCTTTCTGGTCCACTGCTTCTTCCATTAGCCAAAGTCAGGTGGAGATCGATTGGAGTTCTCTCTCTACTGACCACCAGAAAGAGGATCAGTAGTTTAAGTCTAAGGCCCAGAGACTAGTTCCTTAGTTGAGGATATGATCACCAGGGATATAGGAATAACTTCCTTGGCCTGGGAGCTAAAGGGCTAAGAGGGTTGACTTTGGAGACAGGAAGTCCTGAATTCAAATCCTGTCTCTGATATTTACTAGCCATGGTCTTGTCATTTAACTTCTCTGAGTTTCTATTTTCTGATCTGTAAAATGGAGATAATAACAGCTTACAGTAGCTTCTTTTCAGGGTAGTTGTCAGCCGATAAACATTTATTATACTCTCATTATATGCAGAGCACTGTGAAAAAGTATCTGAAATATAAAGACAGACATAAACATTCCCTGGTCTTAAAGAGTTAACGTTCAGATGCCAAAGATAATATGTAATTTTAGGTAAAGATTCAGAAAAAAGGGACAAGTAAGTGGCACTGTAATGGACAGAGTGCCTGGCCTAGGATCAGGAAGCCTCCAGTTTCTTGAGTTCAAATAGTCCTCAGATACTTAAAGCTGGGCAAGTCATGTAATCCTGTTTGCCTTGGTTTCCTCATCTGTAAAATGAGGAGAAGGAAATGGCAAAACTCTAACATCATTGCCAAGAAAACCCCAAATGGTGGCATGAAAACTCATTCACAACTGAAAAATTACTAAAAAAAAATTTTTAAATACAATTTTCCACATAAGAGCTGATCAAATCCTGAACCAGGACTATGGGTCTTTGAGTAAAGAAAAGAAAACAGTGAGGGCATCAAGAGAGAGAATTTGAGCATGATATAGAAGGGATGGGGGTGGAAAAGTTTGGAAGAGAGGAAAGATGATGAAGTCTGTTTTGGACCGGTTGAATTATTCACTTGAGATCCTATAAATTGAAGTGCTTTGTAAACATCAAAAAGAGCAAATATAGGGTTTAGCTAGGTGGCACAGTAAATAGAACAATAGCCTGGAGTCAGGAGGACCTGAGTTCAAATCCAGACTCAGACATTTAATATTTGATAGTTGTGTGACTGTGGGCAAGTCACTTAACCCCATTGCCTCACCATGAAAGAAAAAAGAAAAGAGGATCAGCTATAGCTGCCCACTTCGGGTAGCCATCCCTCTCTGAGTTGTCTAGGGTATGGGCTTTGTTTGGGTCAGACCTCAAGTCTGTCATCTTTTCCCCTTCTCCCCCACTCCCTAATTCCCCAGACCTCTGGATGTCTTTCTCCTCCCCTTCTCTCTTCTCCACTGCTTTGGAGCTCTGGAAGACAACCTGATCCCTTGACCCTCCACAGGCTCTCCAGTCAGACCCCTAAATCTCCTCTAAAGGAAAATCAGTCAACTGTTTATGATCTCCTTTCAGACCAAATTAAGTAAAGATCATGCCTAGGAGACTGGGTGGAAGCAGGGGCAGAGGTCTGCTGGGTGGTGAAAAGAACCAGATCTGTGATCTATAACCTGCCAGGTGGAGGGAGCTTGCCTTGAGCCTAGGTCCCATTTGGGGCCCCACTTCTGTCATAGTCCCAGTTTCCAGATTGTCATTTGAGAAGAACTTTCTGATCCTTCAGGCTGAGTCAGCTGAGGCCTCCCCATACACCCTTTCTTCTAACCCTAATGTAGGCTCCTGGTGCCTTTGGGGCAGAGAAAGCCTAGACCCAGGTGCCTGTGGACCCTTCAGCCCTGAACCTTGTACTAGGGGCACGTTATCAGGCATAATCCCTTACTGTCAGGGACTTTATAGTCTAGTAAGAGAAGTACCATGGCACACGGGGAGTAAATGTTGGATTTAGGAGTTAGGAGACCATAGTTCTGACCCTAGTCTAACTGTACTATTTGTTAGCCATATGATCATGAGCAAATCACTAACTTTGCAAGTTAATCCTCTGCAAAAATGAAGGACTTGGTCTCTATTTCCCCAAGGTCTCTTTCATCTCTTAACAGTCTATATGCTAAACTCCCTTCCAATGTTGATATCCTTTGGCTGAAGATCAAGTCTCAGTTCCCCATTATTAATATTCTTGTCTCTTTTAGTTATTCAGTCATTTTTCAGCTATGTCCAACTCTTTTTTTCTTTTTGCATTTTTCCCATTTGCATGTAAAGATAATTTTCAACATTCAGTTTTTGGAAGCTTTTGAGTTCCACACTTTTTCCTCCCTCCCTTTTCCACCCTCTCCTTTTGACAGCAAGTAATCTGATAGAGGTTATACATGTATAATCATGTTAAACATATATCCATATTAGGTGTCTGACTCTCCATGACCCTATTTGGAGTTTTCTTGGCAGAGACCTGGCGTGGTTTGTCATTTTCTTCTCTAATTTATTTTACAGCTGAAAATTGAAGCAAACAGAGTATAGTGACTTGCCCAGGACCACATAGCTAATAAGTGCCTGAGACCTGATTTGAACTGAGGAACATGAGTTTTCCTAGCTTTAATTATCTGGCTCCTATTGGCCTAGAAAATACAAACTCCTTTGGGGAAAGAGATCTGGGTCCTCTTTGACTTTCTTTTCCTAGCACCTGGTTCAGTGCTTCCCATTGGAATGATTACCAGAAGGCCCTATGATTCCTTTGGGGATGGGAACTCCACATAAGAACGCCCTCCCCAGTGCAAGATCTCAGCCCCTTTCTGCCTTTGGAGCTAAGTCACAGAAAGGGTGATTCATTTGCCTAAGAGTCACATAACTCACAAACATCCAAAGCAAAACTGGAAACCAGAGTTCATTTCTTTAAGTCTAGGTCCAACAATGTGTCCCTCTGTAGTCAGCCCCTGAGTTATTGACCTGAATTGAATTGCTGTTCTGTATATTTTAAATCCCTTCTCCTGAAATTGTAGGATCCTCCACACCAAGTCACCTTGTAATTTGCTGTCTCTGCCTGCATGTTGCAGATGTGGAGTGTTTTAAAATTGAAAAAAAGGGTGAGATCGGGGTGGACTAGAGAATAATAGAAGCAGAGATTTAAGAGTTGGAAGGGGCTTTCAAGGCTGTGAATCCCTCCCCCTCATTTAAAGTCTAGCAACTTCCAAGATCACACCCAAGTAAGCAGTGGCAGAACCAAGTTTCAAACTCAGGTCCCCCAACACCCAATCCAATGAATGCCCCTCCTACATTCCTCCTGAGTACTCAGGGAAGGTTCCTTGGATAGGGTGAGACTTGAACTAGACCATGAAGCCTGGATGGGGTTTGGCTAATTAGAAAGAAGGGAGCTCTAAGAAGCAAGAAACAGGAGTCTGACAGACAGGATGGAGATCTGCCTAGCTGGAGTGGAGATTTGATGTTAGGGATAAGGCTAGAGAAATAAGTTTGGGGCCAGAGGGCCTGAAATGCCAGGTTAAGGAATTTTGAGCTTATTCTGTAGGCAAAGAGGAGTCATTCTAAGTGTTAATTAATTTTTGTTTTAACGGATGCACCTGTTGACATCTTGTCTTTTCTGACCTTTGAGGGGATGATTGCCGGCTATATGGCAGGCTGGGCAAGGCCAATTTCAGCCTTCTCTCAGCTGGGCTGATGCCAGATGCCACTTTCTTAATATTAATTTCCCTGGGGAGAGAGAGTCAGGGGAAGATAAATGTACTCTGGGCTGAGAGTTTCTTTCCTTGGTTCTAATCCCTGAATTGGAATGACTTTGGGAGCTTGTAGGGCATATCTGGAGTAATGTGTTAGAATCACCTGTAGGCCAGAAGTGGCTTACAAACTGAGACTCACCAAGTCCCCATGCACGTTGAAGCAATGCCCATGATGGAACTCTCCCATCAGTCACTCCTTCTCCCTGGATATCTTGAGTCCTGTGGACAGTGCCCTCTTTTCAGCCAGCCTGCCTGGGATAGGATGAAAGGCTGCTGTAGCTGGTTTTTGGACCAGATTGGTTTAGACCCATCCCTCTGAGTATGTCTGGAAATCACCAATTTACATTCAAAACCTTGAACTGCTAAAAAGTGAGGTTCAGGGCTCCCCAGGGACACCTCCCAGTTCTTCTATTTTCCCATATGGTCACCAGCTGGTATGAGAGGATCATAAGTTAGAACTGGAAAGGATCCCAGACACCATCAACCCTCATTTTACAACTGAGAAAACTGAAGCCTTGGGAGGTTATGTGACTTGGCTAGAAGTGATCTGTGTTTAGAGAGAGTGATAGCTTCTTGGGATTCCTGGGGCTCACCTATGCTCTGGATTCTGTTTTATTGTCCTTGACTTTGTAAGGAAAAAGCATAATCCAGGGTCCATCCCTGGGCCTGTTGCAACGTTTCTCTTGTTGGAGTGAAAGAAAGACTGGTTTATGGATGATAGAGTGACCTAACTGGTTATTTCTCTTGCTTCCTCCCCTGTGAAATGAGGGAGATAGATCAAATGATATCAAGCTTCTCTTCCAGTTCTCAGCCTATGATCTTATGCCTCTTTCCCCGCCACTGCCTGTAGCTTTCATTTGATTCTTAGGATTGATGGATTTCCAGTCTGAAGGTGCTTAGAGATCATTATGCTCATCTCCACCCAGAGGGCTTGGATGACTTTTTTGGTTCAAGGTCACAAGTGTAGCATGAGGCTGAGATGACAGTCCAGCCTAGATCCTCAGCTTCAGATTCCCTGCTTTTCCCACAACACCTTGCTATGTGATCCAGTGACCCTGGCCTCCCCGCTATTCCTTGAACAAGATACTCCATTTCTTGGTTCCAGACATTCTTTTTGGCTGACCCCCATGCCTGGATCACTGTCTTTCCTCTTCTCTGACTACTGGCTTTCCTTATGTCCCAGATAAAATCCTCTCTTCCATAGGCAGCCTTCCTCAGCCTCTTTTCTTTTTAGGACCTTCCCTCTCTTAATTATTTCAAAATTGTTCCATAGACTACAGCTTATTTTTACATAGGGATTTGCTTGTTGTCTCCCCCAGTAGATTAGCAGCTGCTTGAGGGCAAGGAATTGTCTTTTATCTTTTTGTCTCCTTCTTGCTTAGCAAAGTAGCTTGGTAAACAGCAGGTGTTTAATAAATCTTTATTGACTGTGATTGACTATTGAAATGCAAGTGCCTTGGTTTTTGGCTTTCTTATATGTCCCAGGGCTTACTTAGTATAAGGCCCAAAGAAAATTATAAATGATTGTTGAATTCATGTATATTTAATATAAAAGAGCTGGCTTTGATAATTGTTTTTTATATAAATGTGCTTCATGTCCCCCACTGGATGATAAACTTCTGGAGGGTAGTGTCTTCTGTCTCTTCAAAAATTCCAGGGGCAGCTAGGTGGCGCAGTGGATAAAGCACTGGCCTTGGAGTCAGGAGTACCTGGGTTCAAATTTGACCTCAGATACTTAATGATTACCCAGCTGTGTGGCCTTGGGCAAGTCACTTAACCCCATTTGCCTTGCAAAAACCTTAAAAAAAAAAGAAAAATTCCTACAGGTTCAAGCACAGGATTCTGTGTCTGGCTGACTGTCTGAGGACCACAGCGGGATCTCGTCCAACCTGAAGCCAGGCTTCTTTGTCTCAACTCATAGGGTCAAAAAGTAGCCTTTACTGCCCTTCTCTGTATCCCCCAACTACTTAGCCTAGTATCTGACACAATGGGTGCTTTATAAATACATGTTGGTTGGCTGACCAGGAGCATTTATTTATTTATTTGTTTGTTTGGGGGGATCTTTTTTTGGTTTCTTACAAGGCAATGGGGTCAAGCGACTTACCCAAGGACACACAGCTGGGTAATTATTAAGTATCTGAGCTCAGATTTGAACTCGGGTCCTCATGACTCCCCGGATGATGCTCTATCCACTGCACCACCTAGCTGCCCCAGACTATGACTATTTTATTACAAAAGATCCATTCACCTTCTTTTTTGGAGATACTGAAGCAGTGGAGTAGAAGAGAACTTTAAATTTGGAGTCAGAGGTTTTGGATCCCAAAGCAAAGTGACTACCTTGGATGAATCATTTTCTACCTTTGGTCCTCAGTTTCCTCCTCTGTAAAATGAAGAGCACATGTCTCACTTTAAATCCCATTCTATAGATCCTGTAACCTTGGAGATGTATGCAGGAGCCAGAGTGCCAACCTGGGGATTTGAGACTTTTAGCTTGTTGCTTCGTGATCAAAATAGAAATTGAAGAATCCAGTATGGGCTGGATTCAGTTCCAATCTATGATCCTCTCATACCAGCTGGTGACCATATGGGAAAATAGGAGAACTGGGAGGTGGCTCTGGGGGGCCCTTGCACCTCACTTTTTGACCATACAAGGTTTTGAATGTAAGTTGGTAATTTCCAAACATACTCAGAGGAATGGGTTTAAACCAGTCTGGTCTAAAAACCAACCCCAAGCAGCCTTTCATCCTGTCCCAGATAGGTTGGTGAAGAGAGGGCACTATCCATAGGACCCAAGATACCCAGGGAGAGGAAATGACTGCTGGAAGAGTTCCATCATGGATACTGCCTCAAATTCAGCATGGGCTGTGTTGCAAGCCAAGTCTCCCGGCCTCTAAGATGCTATTGTTGTTGAATCATGTCCAATTCTTGGTGACCCGATTTGGGATTCTCTTGGCAAAGATACTGGAGTGGTTTGCCATTTTCTTCTTCACTTTTTCTCCGATGAGGAAAACGGAGGCAAACAGGGTGAAGTGACTTGCTCAGGGTCACACAGCTATTGTTTGAGGCTAGATTTGAACTCCGGATGTCATCTTTCTAACACCAGGGCCTGTGCTCTATCCTGTGCAGCCTAACTTCCAAGATTTTGCATTGCCCTTTGGAATGCAGGATGGAGAGCGTCCAACTTCTCCTTCACCAAGATTCATCAGCCTGCTCTTGGATCTGCAGTCTTCTCCACTTGTTCTGATTTATATCTTGCCTTTGAACCCATTTGTCCTTCTTTGTGCTAATAATTCCTTCTGGTCTGGTGACTTCTGGACTCTGTCTGCTGCCCCTAACCTTCCTCTTTGTCTCCAGTTACCCAAAAGTCATTTTTGAGGTCAGTTCCAGTTTGTTGAGTTCCAAACTGAAATTGGCATCTGCTTTTATTTTCAAAACCAACTTCTCTTTCCCACTTCCTCATTTCCACCAAGTATCCCACTCCCCAAGTTGAAAACTCCTAAGTCATCTTGGGTCCCTCCCCTTCTTCCATCCCAAAATACTCTCCAGTTCCTGTTGAAGCTTTCTTCCTACTCCCTCCTGTTTCCTCTCCAAGCTGTGTGATCTTGGTAAAAGTGTGCAAATCATCTCACCTCTTTTCTCATCCACACCTGGAGATAATCCAACTTTTATTCCCCTACATCTCATAGGATTTCTGTAAATAAAGAGCAACAACATGAAATCAGGTTTTGAGACCAGATGATCTGAGTTGCATTCCCAACTCTGCTTCCAGGGGCCTCAGTTTCTTCATTTGTAAAGTGGGAGGATTAGTCTAAATAACCTCAAAGTTTTGGGCTATCTCTAAATCTCATTCATCTATTCATCTATCAATCAAGGGTTCATTAAGCATAGTGCAGGTATTGTGTTGAGTTTTTTGTTTTGTTTTTAGTTTTTTTGCAGGGCAAATGGGGTTATTAGTGGCTTGCCAATGCCACACAGCTAGGTAATTATTGAATGTCTGAGACCGGATTTGAACTCAGGTATTCCTGACTCCACGGCCAGTGCGCTATCCATTGTGCCACCTAGCCACCCCTTATTGTGTTGTTTTAAGGATACAAATATGAAAGTTAGTAGTCTCTGCCCTCAGGGAGTTTATATTCTATTTGTGAGGATGGTGTGTATACATGGATGTTATATAAATTCAAGGTCATTGAGAAGGAGGGAAACACAGAAGATTAGAATTTCATGGTATAGGTAGCACTTGAGCTGAGCTTGAAAGGTAATTAGGGATTCTTAGAATTGAAATCGAAGGAGGGTGCACATTCCAGGGCTCTTTATGGAGACAAGCTGTATTGGAGAAAGGAGATGGAATGTCCTATAAATAAGAAGGCCAATTTCGACTATAGAATGTGTGAAAGGGACTAATGAATAGTAACAAGGCTGGAAAAAATAGATTGTGAAAAGCTTCAAAAGCCAAAAAAAAAGAGTTTGGATTTGATCCTTGAGGCAATAGGGAGCTATTGAGGTTTATTGAACAGGGAGTGACATGGTGAGATCTTTGTTTTAAGAAAATCACTTTAGCATCTGGGTGAAGGATGAATTGAAAAGGGGAGAGAATTGAGATAGGAAGAATAATGAGGAAGCTACTCCAACAGGCCAGATGGGGGTGGCAAAATGAGCTAGGGTGGTGATACGAGGGGAGAGAAGGGTGGGGGAAATGTCATTGAGGTAGAATTGAAAAGGGATTGGTTATGTGTAGGGTGAGTGAGAGTAAAGAGTCAAGGATATGAGCCTGGGTGATTGGGAGGATGGGGGTGCCCCAAAAAGGAGACTTGGCTCAAAGGAAAGTGTTTTGTAAATAATGCAATGCTGTATCTGGGTGAGTCACAACTGTAGAGGATATAACTGATTCCATACACAGGGGTGTGGGAGCAGGTGGCAGATGAATGGTCTTCAGCCTGGAGCCCTGGAGACATTTCTGTGCACTCCTCTCCTGGAGTCCAGTGGAATCCCACAATGCTTTAGCAATGCTGCTTCTGATATCCTTGGGCAAAGGGCAGGTCCCACAAGGGTAAGAATTAAGAAAAAAAACAGAGCTAGGTTTTTATAGGCTTTAGATCTGGCAAGCGCCACTGAGTACAATTCCCTCGTTTTATAGAGGAAGAAATTGAGATCATGAGGGTAGGAATGATTTGTCCAAGTATACAGTACTATACAAATACTGATGTGGCAGCTGGGTGGTGAAGTCTGGAGTCAGGAGAACCTGAGTTCAAATCTGCACTTACTAGCTGTGTGACCCTGGACAAGTCACTTAGCCTGGACTGCCTCAGTTTTCTCATCTGAAAATGTGCTGGAGAAGAAAATGACATCACTCCAGTATCTTTGCCAAGAAATAACCAAATGGGGTGACTGAAAATGACTGAATCACAACCTATAAGTAGTATGTAGCAGCCAGTAAACCCAGGGCCAGAGAATTGCATATTTAATTGCAGAAGCTCTTTAGGGATCATTTAGCCCAAAGATTCTCCAAGTGTGGTCCAAGGTCCCTGGAAGTCTTTGAGACCCTTTTCATAGGTTCACGAGGTCAAGGCACTTTTCATAATAATACAAAGAGGTTTTCCTTCCTAATATAGTAAACATAGATAAATGTAAGCCTACATTTTAAGAAAGCTCTTTAGGGTGAAAAGGGACCCTGAGACCAAAGCGTCTGATAACTGCTGATCTGGACCAACCCCCTCATTTTACAGATGGGGAGACTGAGGCCCAGAGAGATGTTTGTTTGTTGCCTTATAGCTTGCCTAAGGTCCCACAAGACAGTAAGTGGCAGAAGCAGGATTCCCATAGAGATTGTTTGACTCAGAGTGTGGTGCCTTTCTTTCCTACTACTGTACCCAGCTCTGCCCAATGGATAAAAACTGTGGATCTGTAGCAGAGGGGGCAGTGCCAGAGAAGCCCAGTCTCTTGAGTTATCGGGTTATTTTTTTAAATGTATTGATAGCTTTTGTTTTTGATATTACCTTCATTTCCAAATTCCTCTTTTATTTCCCCTCCCAAAGAGCCATCCTTCTAATATAGGATTAAAAAAAAAGTTATTTAGCAGAGATAACATCACATCAACTGAGATAACAGTGAATACGTTGTTCTGCACCCAAGGCCCCCACCTCTTGGCTAGCCCTTAAAAGGTCTTTGTTATAAATTCCTAACCACTGAAAAAAGACAAACATTCACATGAAGAAATAAAAGAAAAGAAAACACAAAACCCAAACTGCCAAATGATTACCAATTTGCATAGTGTTTGTCAGGCCCCTAGCACTACCACCAGCTACCCCTGGCCAAGAGAGTTCCTCAGTCTCTTTCTCTGGTCTCATGATGCCCAGGGATCAGCCCTCCTCTTCCCTTCTGTTGGCAATACTTTTCTCTTCCAGGCAGAGCAAGTGATGACCTGGGAGGGAGCAGACGTGCGCTGGGGGCCTTGCCCCCACTTAGCTGTGTGATCTTTCACAAGGCATTTATACCTCTGTGAAATGGGCAGATAGCAGTTCTTGACCTTGCATAGGGTTGTTGTGAGTATCAAAGAAAACGACAGGCAGAAAGACACAAATACAGAGAAATTCAGAAACAGAGGGGAAAGGAAAGGTTGGGGGAGAAAAAGAGAGATGGAGAGAGAGAGAGACAAGGGAGACAGAGAGAGAGAGAGACAAAGGCACAGACAGAAAGAGGAAAGGTAGGGAGGAAAAGAGAGACAGAGGAGAGAGAGAGAGAGAGAGAAACTTCGCAAAAGTCCAGTTTGATACATGTGGCCTTGCCTTCCCTCTGAGGGCCGCTGCTTAGCATGACACAGATACATAATTTCTTCCTCTTCCCTTCTACCCTTAGATGACTACAACAGCCCTTTGAGGTTTCTCAGGGTTTTCTTTTCTTTGCCAGTAGCGACAAGAAAACAGATGAAGGGGTAAAAACATAACAAACAATGGGAAGTTACAGAATTACAGGGAATCTCAAAAGTCTAGTACTAATTAGGCCTGGTCCCCATTGCACTGAAGTGGTTCTGGAGCCCGGTCTTTAGCCTCTCCTCTGACTCACTCTCTCTCTCTCCCTCTGTCCCCCTTTACTTCCCCTGCCGTCCCTCTCTCCTCTCTCCTCTCTGTGTCTCTGTGTCTCTCCTTCTTCCCCCCACCCTGCTCTCCTCCGTCTGTCTCCTCTCAGCATTTCTGGGAGTTAGTCTGTCCCAAATGCTTTTGTCTCTCATTAGAGTCCCCCTAGGTCAGGGGTTTCTAACCATTAAAGAGGCTGTCAGGCAGACAGAAAGAGGAAAGGCCGGGGGAAGAGTGTGTGTGTGTGTGTGTGTGTGTGTGTGTGTGTGTGTGTGTGTGTGTGTCTGTTTGTCTGTGTGTATGTGTGTGTGTGTGCGCCCACATGTGATAGATCCCTCTGCCTTACTGATGAAACCTATTAACCCTTCTCAGAATAATGACTTGTTGCCTGTATTCATCTTCTTTTTTCCTTCTTATTTATTTGTTTGTTTATTTATTTATTTATGGCAGTGGGACTAAGTGACTTAACCAATGCCACACACTAGACAATTATTGTCTAGGGCTAGATTTGAACTCAGGTCCTCCTGACGACAGGGCCGGTGGTCTATCCACTGCCTGCATTCATCTTATAGAAAATTCTTAGTTTCAGCTAGAGGTTAAGGAAAATAAAGAAGTATTTTTTCTCTCATCCAAGTCCTTGAACCCTGCCCACAAAACCCCAGATTAAGAATTTCTGCTCTAGAAGCAGTTAGGTGGTGCAGTGGATAGAGCACCGGCCCTGGAGTCAGGAGGACCTGAGTTTAAATCCAGCCTCAGACACTTAATAATCTCCTAGTTGTGTGACCTTGGGCAAGTCACGTAGCCCCACTGCCTTGCAAAAAAAAACCAAACTCCAAAAAAAGAATTTCTGCTCTAAACCACCAAATAGGAAAGAAAAGTGCTTAACAGTGGCAAGATTCGTCCCTAGAGACTCAAGTCAGTTTCCTTATTACCCAGATGCAACTTTGTACTGTCTGGGTAGAAGCAGAATTTTGAAATCATAAAATGTCAGAGGTGAGAGGGATATTAAAACAGAGGAGATCAGATTTGGAAGACCCCTTTGAACAGATTAATAACTTATGCTGAGGCAGTTAGGTGGTACAATAGAGAGTGTGCTGGGCCTGGAGTGAGGAAGACATGAGATCAGATCTAACCTTACACACATACTAGGTGACCCTGGTCAAGTCATTTAACTGCTTTCTGCCTCAGTTTCCTCAACTGTAAAGTGAGGATAATAATAGAACCTACCTCATAGGCTATTTTTGAAGACAAAATGAGATACTATTTGTAAATATTTGCTAAGTATGATGTCTAGTACATGGTAGATGTTTAATAAGTAAATTCTTGCTCCCCTAATCTCTTCCCTTTCCCTCTGCCTTACCTTCTCTCTCAGGAATCTTAGATCATAGAATGTCACTTGTCAGAGCTGGAAAAGATCTTACTTAGAACACAGAATATCAGAGGTGGAAGGGACCTTGGGACAGAGAACATCTGTGTGGGAAGGCATAGAATATCAGAGGCAGAAAGGAGCCTTAGACTTCAGCCAGTCCAAATTGATTCATCTTTTACAGATGAGGAAACTGAGACCCGAAGGGAAGGATGCTGCTCACCCCAAATCATAAAGGCAGTATCACAGACCACACTAAAATTGGGTTCCTTGGTTCTTCTCTTTGGACTACACAGAGCAGGTTATGCCCATCTCTTCCCATGACTGGACAGTAATAAAGAAGAGAACTTGCCTAGGAGGTATGAGCCAAGGAGGCAGAGGAAATGATTGTTTAGTTGATGCTAACAAAAAACTGAGATATCTTATACATATATGTATATATATATATATATATATTCACATTTATATGCAGTAATTCAGTAGCCCTCTTTAAAAGCCCCTCTTACCATCAGCATCCAAAACAAATCCCTTCCTCCTTCCCCATCTCCTCACTCCCTAGACTGCATTTTCCTTTTTTATCAAAACATTTTAAAACATTATCAAAAACATTTTATCAAAACATTAGATCTTCAAGGATCTAACTGGGACTCATTTTAATGTTATTTTACTATCCAGAAACATGTGGTTGGTGGGGAGGCGGAGTATAGCAAGAATTTCTTGTTCCCTTTTGGGTAGTATCCTACAGCCTTGGGGATGACTTGGTCAGACTCAACCTCAGACAGCATTATGGGATCATGGCATTGAAAAATTGGAAGGAGTCGGCCCTCCTTCCAAGCCAACCCCTGCTCTGAAATAGAACCTTTCTACAGTGACATTGAATCCTCATGACAGCTCTGTAAACTGAGCTCAAAAGGGTGAGTGGTCCTGGCTAATACTGAGTACAGATTTTTTTTTTTTTAGGTTTTTTGCACCACAACAAGGTTAAGTGTCTTGCCCAAGACCTCACAGCTAGGTCATTATGAAGTATCTGGGGTCAGATTTGAACTCAGGTCCTCCTGACTCCAGGGCCGGTGCTCTAGCCACCCCTGAGTAAAGATTTTAATACTGTATAGTACTAGTACACAGTGAGCACTTAATAAGCGCCTATTAACTGAACACACTTTTATTAGCTGTCTGATAATGAGGACTGTGCATGTTGTCAGCATTCTCCCCATTTATCAAATGAAGAAACTGGCTCCTTTAGAAAGTAAAGCCATTTTCCCATGTCACACTAGGAAGTGGTAGAACTGAAATTAGGTTTTCTGACTTCGTCTAGTGTGTTTTTCCTTTCTTTGTCCACAGCAATGGCTGGCTGAGTTTACAGTCTCCCATAGTGCCCATCCTACATGTGGGGCTGGGGGGGGTGGGGTAGGGGTGGTCAGGACAGATGGTTTTCTATCTGGCTAGCTGATAAAGTATAGTATGTAGGGCTTGGGCGGGGAGAGTGAAATCAGAGAGAGGAAGAAACACAAATGGTCAGTGGGTGTGCCTATCCTGGTGCCCGAGAGGAAGAGAGTTTCTGTCTATCTGCTCCCTCCCCACCCCTTTTGTTGCTGGCACAGGAAAAGGCATATTTTTTCCATGAGGTCACATACTGAGGCAAATTCATAGTTAGCAACTGGCCAGTGCTTGCTGCTCTGGGTAGGCAGGTGGACAGATCCCAACCATTAATATGGGCATGCTCTTAATGTTTCCTGGGGAGCTCAGGGACCTCTTCTCCTCAGTTTCCTCAACTGTAAAATGAGCTAGAAAAGCTATATGGAGCTGGAGAAGGAAAATCTCTGCTTCAGGTATGAAAACCTCATTCTAGAGGTCTCTTATCACAGAATCATAGACTACCAAAGTGGGAAGGGATCTTAGGGATAGTCTAGTAAAGTCCTGCTCCATTTTATAAATGGGGAGACAGAGACCTTGAGAGGTTCAGGGACTCACATGAGGTCACAGAGTTTAGTAAGTGGCAAAATCAGGTCTTCTGATTTCGAGCCCCAGGGTCCTTTCCGCAATATTCTAATAATAATAGCTGATATTTATATAATCACAGTTCAAAGCTTTGTACTGAGTTCTTTACAGTTATCTCATCTGATCCTCACAACAACCCTGGGAGGCAGGTGCTATTATTATTCCCGTTTTATAGCCAGGGAAACTGAGCCAGATAGAGGTTATGTGACTTGCCTGGGGCCACATAACTAGTAAGTGTCTGAAGTCAAATTTGAACTTTAGTCTTCCTGAGTCCAAGAGCTTTCTTGCTCTCTACATACTTCTAGATCTAATTTAACCTCTCAGCTCTTTGGAAGTATTCCTGAAGTCTCTGAGCTCTTATAATAGGGACTGACTCCACTCCTTATTAGCCAGAAACTAAACAGTTCTATCATGTCCAACTCATTATGCTCCCATATGGGGTTTTCTTGGCAGAGATGTTGGAGTGATTTGCCATTTCCTTCTCCAGCTCATTTTACAAATGAGGAAACTGAGGCAAGTGACTTGTTCAGGGTCACACAGCTATTAAGTGTCTGAGGCTGGATTTGAACACAAGCCTTCCAGATTCTAGGCTCAGCACCTCTAGCTATTGTACTACCTATGTCATTGTCTTAAAAGTATTCTTAGGAGATAGAGCCCATTGAATCCTACTTCCTTATCTTTGAAATGGGGCAGTTGTATTTGATGGACTCTCAGGAGCTTTGAGATGAGAGAGGGTAAGAGACTTGACCAAGATCATGTAGGAGTGAATGGCAGAACCAGGACTCAAAATCGGGTCCTTTGACTTCATACCAAACCTTCTATCTCCAGATAGAGTCCTTTAGTATCAGGTGGACTTCCATTCAAATCCTCTTTTGGATGCTTGCAGTTGAGTGATCTTTGGCAAGTCACTTCCTCTCTAAAAGGGGAAATAATGACAGTACTCACTTCCCAGGGTTAAGATTTGTAAAGCACTTTATAAATCTTAGACTTTCAAACACTATAGAAATATTAACTATTATCATTATTGTTATTATTATTATTAATTATCTTTTCTCCTCAATTATCCTGTAAGCCCCCTAAGAGGCAAGAGTCATACTTTATGTTTCTCTGGATCCCTTACAGTGTTTAAGATAGGATGGGGCTGTGGAAGCCTCCTTTCTAAAATGAAGGAGGTGGACTAGGCAAATTCTAACATCCCTTCCATCCCTAAATCCTGTGGTTCAGCGATCTTATATTTGGAATAGAACATATCAGCCATCTCTTCACCTTCATTCAATGACGGGGAGTTCACTACTTCCCTGAGGCAATCATCCTATTTTTGCACAGTGCTATGATCAAATCTTTCCTTATGTTAGAGGTGCCATGGAAAGAACCTATGGTTTTAGAATCTATAAATCTAAAGTCAAATATTTTTGTTTCTTATAAAGACACGGAGACAAGGAATTCCCCTCCTCTTAGTCCTAGATTCCTCATTTGTAAAAGGAGTTAGATCTTTTCCACCTCTAAACTCTATGATCTTCTAAAACAACCTTCCTTTCCATCATTGTAACTTAATAAATATTCAGTAATTAGTTGATTTTTTTTAATAGTCATTGTGGTACATGGGAAAGACTGCTAGATTCTGAGGCTGAGGACCTAAGTTTGATCCTAACTTTGCCTGTTAGTACATATGTGATCTCAATTAAACCCCATTGTGAACTCTCTGGGCCTTAGTTTCTTCATCTGCAAAATGAGGGTTTGGATGAAATGTCCTTTGCATTCTCACTAGCTCTAAGTAAACTTATGATCTCAGGTTAGCTATGTAATCTTCAGAGAAGTTCTGAAGGGAGGAAATGTTGGCCATTGGCAATTTAACCACTCTTGGATTGCCATTTTTATCACAAATAAGAAGCAGTGAATGAAGATGGATCTCCCAGTGGCCACCATCACAATGGGGGAAAGGGCTAACCCCAGTGAATAGGGGAGCTCCCCGGCTGACTCACCAACTCTCGAAAGTTGCCCTCAATGCAAATTTTAAAGGGATTTTTTGTTATAAAAATTGAAGGTGGGAGGTTCGATAGTTTAATGTGCTTTCCTAATGACAATTTTTGTGTGTTTTGGACTTCCACTGGGACAGGGCTAGCAAAGCCAGATGATTTGGGTTAGACCTCCATCTAGAGATTGAATGGGACCCTCATCTCTGGGGCTACCACCTGCAGGCACAGTTGGAACCAGGGAGACCACTTTCTAATAGTTTAGATGACCACTTTCTAGTGAAAAAGGAACAAGTCCTGTTATTCAATACCATGTACCAGTCCAGCTAGAGGAAGCAATGGGGGAAATCCCTGGTGGGACTTGCCAACTGCTTTTCTCTCATGCCAGAGAAGGATGCCCTAGAGACATGTTGGCAGCCTTTGCCCTCCTACAAGTTGAAGTTGGCATACAGAAAGTCCTCCCCCACAATTCTGGAGTTTCAGATGCTTCCTACACCCTTTCCTTTGCCCCCATTCTCTCTCCCTCCCTTAATCTCCAATTTCCTGTCTCTTGGGCAGAATCTTCCAGATTCTTTCCCCTCGGCTCAGCCAGTAGTAGAACCAGATAACCATCCTTTTGATTGTGGATTCCAGCCTCTCCTGAACTCCCCTGGACAAATTTCCAACCTATGGTCCTCTCTCTCCACTCTGCCCCCCATCCAGATCCAATAACAACACACCTCTCCCTTTCCATTGGGAATGAAGATAACAAAGCAAGCCTGGATAAATGTTGGACAAGGTGGAAAGAGATGGGGGAATATTTTCCATTGTACCAGGGAGGGGATTTTAAACAACCCTTTATGAAGCTGATTGGATTTGAGGCCAGTTCAGGACCTGCTGTCAAAGATTGGTAGGGAAGGGGCTGATTTGATAGACCTCTTGGATCCCCCCAGTTGGTCAATCCATACTCAGTCTCAAGGGAGATCAGAGCTAAAAAGGGACCTTAGACCATCGAATTTAATCTGCTTCATCTCATGCTTAAGTTATCTGAACTATACAGAGGGAAACAACTTAACAGAGTATCATATATGGCTGGCACTATAGAAATGCTTATTCTCTTCCCATCTAAAGAGTTTTGAGATCTTGTCATATGAGAACTAGTTGAAGGAATTCAGGTCTTTAACTTAAATAAGAGGAGAGTTGGTGGTGTTGTAACTGAGTTGGAATTTATTTTGCTTGACCCTAGCAGGTAGAAATAGGAGCTATGGCTGTAAGAAGCAACAACTTCACAAACTCAGACTTTTTGTGGGAAGACAACATACCCAATGTTTAGTTCTCTCTACAAATAGAATGAGTTGCTCTGGGATATAAGTTTTGACTCACTGGAAGTCTTCATACAAAGGCTTGACATTGACTGAGTATATTGTAGGGGAGATTTGTTCTGTTCAGGTATGGACGGACTAGTGGCCTCTGAGAGTCTATCCTGTCCTGAGGTCCTGTGAGAGGCAGTGTGGTGCAGTAGTTAGAATACAAACTTGGGGGTGGCTAGGTGGCGCAGTGGATAAAGCACTGGCCTTGGAGTCAGGAGTACCTGGGTTCAAATCCGGCCTCAGACACTTAATAATTACCTAGCCGTGTGGCCTTGGGCAAGCCACTTAACTCCATTTGCCTTGCAAAAACCTAAAAATCAAAAATCAATAGAATACAAGCTTGGCATCAACGCACTTGCCTTGTTATCACCTGAATGACTTTGGGCAAGATACTTATTTTCCCTCTTACATCTCTGTTTCTTCTCCTGTAAAATGAAGGAATTGAACTAGGTGATGTCTAGGATTCTTTCCAGTTCTGGAGTCTATGCATCTGATGACTGAATGCCTACTGTCACTTGGATAGGCACTCTGGGAAACAAAGTCCTGCTCTCAGACAGCTTTCGGTCAGATTGAGAAATGACATAAAGACTTGAAGCTATTTGAAGAGAAAAAAATCAGGATATAATTGGATGCTATTAAGAAATTCCCCTATATTAAATTCTATCAGGGATTCAGAAGAAGGAGAGATCATTATGGATTATATTACTTAAGAAAGATTTCCTTAAGGATCCTTGGCTTGAGCTAAGCTAGAGAAAATAGCTTCTATTAAATAGCCATTGAGTTCAAGGTTTCAAGTTAGCTATAGGGCACAATGGATGGAGCATTAAGCCTGGAGTCAGGAAGACCTGAGTTCAAATCCAACCTCAGATATTTATTACCTGTGTGTTCCTAAAGAAGCCACTTCATTCTGTTTGCCTCAGTTTCCTCATCTGTAAAAATGAGCTGGTAAAGAAAATCATTACTGAGAAAATTCTAAATGGGCTTACAAAGAGCTAAATGTAACTGAAATAAATAAACAACAAAAGTTCAAATAACCTGGAGTTCTCAGACTCCTTGGATAGATTTCAGGGCTTCGTGAACTTGGATGAGAAAAATGACAATTTTCTTTTGTAATTCTATGTATTCTATAAATACATAGAATTACAAAAGAAAATTCTGAGAATGCATCTTCAGACTTCTCTAGACCACCAAAGGGCCCCTAAAAGTAGGTGGAAGAACATTCTAGGCAGGATCAAAGAAAAATGAAAAAAAAAAAACCATGGTGGTACCAACATGAGTCAGTGTAGGATTTGAAACCGGAAGAGACCTTAGAGTTTCCATCTCCATATTTTGCAGAGGAAGAATCTGAGGTGCAAAAAGGAGTGATTTTATCCATGGTCACATAGAGGAGAAGTATCAGAACTTAATGAAATTTCTTGACTCCAAGTCTTTCTTTTTTAGAAAGATTTTATTTATTTTGAGTTTTACAATTTTTCCCCTAATCTTGCTTCCCTCCCCCCACCCCCACAGAAGGCAGTTTGTTAGTCTTTAGATTGTTTCCATGCTGTACATTGATATAAGTTGAATATGATGAGAGAGAAATCATATCCTTAAGGGGGGGGGAATAAAGAATAAGAGATAGCAAAATTACACAATAAGATAATGGTGTTTTTTTTTTTTAATTAAAGGTAATAGTCTTTGGTCTTTGTTCAAACTCCACAATTCTTTCTCTGGATAAGATACTGTTCTCCACTGCAGCTACCCAAAAACTGTGCCTGATTTTTGCACTGATAGAATGATCAAGTCCATTAAGATTGCTCATCACCCCCACGTTGCTGTTAGGGTGTACAGTGTTTTTCTGGTTCTGTTCATCTCACTCAGCATCAGTTCATGCAAATCCCTCCAGGCTTCCCTGAATTCCCATCCCTCCTGGTTTCTAATAGAACAATAGTGTTCCATGATATATGTATACCAGTTTGTTAAGCCATTCCCCAATGGAGGGACATTCACTTGATTTCCAATTCTTTGCCACCACAAACAGGGCTGCTATGAATATTTTTGTACAAGTGATGTTTTTACCCTTTTTTTTTATCATCTCTTCAGGGTATAGACCCGGTAGTGGTATTGCTGGATCAAAGGGTATGCACATTTTTGTTGCCCTTTGGGCATAATTCCAAATGCTCTCCAGAAAGGTTGGATGAGTTCACAGCTCCACCAACAATGCATTAGTATCCCAGATTTCCCACATCCCTTCAAACATTGATCATTGTCCTTTCTGGTCATATTGGCCAGCAAGTCTTTCTTTTACATCAGATACTGGAGGCATATTCACCCCTCTTGTCTTGCTGGATGAGAGAGTGGATTTTGGAGAGTAGGTTGGATAGTTGGGGTGAGGCCCCATTGTTCAGGGCCTGGGAGAACTTTGGATTCAATGTGATGAGTAATAGGGAGCCCATCCCATTGGGCTAACAGTTCTTGAATAAAGAGAGTCAAGGACATTATGAAAACAGTAGTTTTAAAATGTTCATCACAGGATTTAGAAGAACAGGAAAGTAGAGATCACTGAATCCATTTTACAGATGAGAATACTGAGGTCAAGGGAGAAATTTTTCCAGAGTTATAAAGATTGTACCTAGATTCAAGCCCAGGCTGAGTACTCACTCCAATATACCATTTTATAATAGTAGATGAAGGTAGGGAAGACAGACAGGAGGTGTGCTAAAGGCAATTGCAAACAAAAGTGTATGTAACAAGCAATGAAGAGGTAGGTCAATAAAGCCTGGGAAAAGAAGTCAAGAACATAGTAATCATTTGCTCGAGAAATGAAAAGAAAGGTTAGGTCTTGGTGATACCCAACTTTGCTTCTAGAGTTGGTATGCTCAAAGCAGCCTAGTAGGTTCAGGGCAAAACCAAATGTTATGCCCCTTGTTTGTGGGTCACATTTCCCCTTGCCTCAGTAACACTCTGGGGTCACCTCCAGAGGCTCCATGTTGGGGCAGCAATTGGTCAGAGTTGTCTCATAGTGGGAAGAGAGAATCCCCAGAAGCTCCTCATAGCCTGTTGTTTCTGGAAGTCAGAGTCTTTTAAATAATCTCTTTCCTCTTCACTGTCCCTACAACACCCCCTTCCCCAGTTTCCTGTGACCTGCCTTAACTTCCAGCCAAACACTCATTTCAGATTCTGCCCTAGTATAAGGAAGAGTAAACTGATTGACCAGAGAAAGGAGGGTTCAAGGATCTGGGGATCTTTTCTATTGTAGTTTCCACCAGAGGTTTAACTAAATTATCCAAAGACCACATTCTTGACCCAGCCCATCCAAATACAATTTGTCCCTCGTGGTAGAGTAAAGGTTTGGTGTTCTTGTGAGCACTCTGAGTGCCAGGGCAAAGTAAAGAGGCGGGGGTGTGTGTAGGGAAAGGCTTGGCATTCAGAGAACTTCAAGTATATAATGTCTTTTTAAAAAAGTTATGAGGGGCTTCCAAGTAGGGCAGTGTCCAGAGCACTGGACCTGGAGTCAGGAGGACCTGAGTTCAAATTTGACTTCAGACACTTAATAATTACCTAGTTCTGTGACCTTGGGTAAGTCACTTAACCCTACTGCCTTGCAAAAACCAAAAAAAACCCCCAAAAGTTATGAGTTTACTAACTACCAGTAGACAGAAATATTAAAATATACAAGCAAAAGTTTTTGAAAAATTACTGTATCTCAAACCTCAAATTTCTGTTTTGTGTAACTTCTTGTGTCGGAGTTCTACTTCCTTCCCTCTACATCACTGTGCCTTTCTTTTTTCATCTTCATATCTGTCATATCTGATGGTGCAGAAATATTCCATTATACTTATATATCAATTTAAATTTTTCTTCTTTTTTTTCCTTTGGAGGCAATTAAAGTTAGGTGACTTGTCTAGCTAGTAAGTGGCTGGGGTCTGAATTGAACTCAGGTCCTCCTGTTTTCAGGGCCAGTGCTCTGAAACATCCCCTAACTGCCCTTCCAACTTTAATTTTTCAAAGCTATTCCCCAATCATTGGACACATTGGACACAGTGTGCTGCTATTATGAATAATGATACCAGAATATTTTTTATGCACATAGGTCTCTTACCAATAAATGTCCTTGGGGTATATATTCTTAGTTGTGAGATCACTGATTCAAAGGGTAGGAACCCATAGTTTCAGAGTTCTATTTGTATATTATCATATTGCTTTCCAAAAAGAGCCACATGGATTCCAAGCTCTCCCAACTCAGAGTGTATCCAGTACTATCCTCCATCTCTGGAGGGAAAAAAAAACCCTGAATTTCAGACTCCAAGGACCTCAGTTGCTATATTGGCTGTTATTAACTAGTCCACATGGCAGCTATTACTTCCATCTTACAAAAGTGCAGAGCTTTATAATTTTTAAAAGTTTTTTTTACAGTCACACAAGAGCTCTAACATGACCTAGACATGATGACCTAGGCATAGCAATATGTTATCTTTTTTCTGTGAGGAAGGCATTACAAACTAGACAGGTTAGATTGCCCCCAAATAACCCAACTATTAAGTAGGTGAATTTCCTCCATACTATGTCAAAGACCTTGCCCCCACAACAATTCAGCTCTGATCCTCTTTTATTTCTTTTCGACTGGGATAACCAGAGTGGACCTGCCTGTGGGTTGACCCATTTTAAACTCAAGACACATTTCTAGGGCAGTTAACAGAAATTCTATGAATGCTTCCCTGGCACTGTGGTTCAGCGGGAGAGGCGGGTAGACCTGGGCAATCCAGAGCAAAATGGAACTGGAAATCTCTTTGCCATAAATGCATTTCCCTGTCCCTTGTGGATCAGATGGGATTGATTTTTTAAAATGTATAATTATTGAAAATCTTATTTTCTGGAAGATCAGATTTAAAAAAAGGTTGAACATTTCTTTACATTTAGGAGGAGGAGAGCTGGGAGGCAGGGTCTTCTGGGGATTTTAAGGGAATGAGTCTGGGAGAGAACGGGGAGATGGAGGGCAGGCTTTTCAAAGCCCTGGAGAATTGGCAAATACTCCAAATTTTAGAGATGGAGTAGACCTCAACAACCATGGAGTACAGCCCAAGCTAATTAGCATTAGCTGCTAATGCCTTTCCCTTTTAGATTGCCCTTATCTACTCTGTATAGATATTTGTATGAAACAGAATGTGAGCTCTCTGAAAACCCCGGATTTTGTGGTTGAGTATTTTTTTGTCTTTATTTGTTTCCCCAACACTTAACACAGTCAGCGCTTAATAAAGAAAAGCTTATTGACACCCCGTATACTATTATCTCCTCATAAACATCTGAGTGTGAAGACTGACTCCCCTATCCATCTGAGTGTGAAGTTCAAGGCTTATCTTCTCCCAGAAACCTTCCTAGGTCCAATCATATCTACCCCAACAACTACCCACTCATTAAAGAAATTGCCTGCCTGACCTTGGATCAATCATTTATCATTTGGACCAAGGTTTCCCCAACTTTAAAATAAAGATAACAATTCTTATTTTTATCTACTTCCCGACTTTCTTCTTGAGAACTCCTCTCCCTCTCTCAATAAAATGTAAATGAGAGATGTCACTTTTTTGTTTTGTTATCTCAGAGTCCCAGGATTTTTATACTGGAAACACTGGTTACCTCCTACTTGAAGGCTTTAGAAGAAATCTTAGAGAAAAGGATTCTTTCCTCAGTTTCACCTCTTCTCAGTGCTTCTAAATTTCCTAAACTACTGGTTGGGGAGAAAGATCCAGAAAGTCTTAGCTGCTCACACTCTAAATTTTGGGGTGGAGAAGAGGGAAAAGCATCAAAGGAAGAGGAAGTGACACCATCTTTGTAGCATTCATTGCCTTCTTTTGACTTGCTCCTGGTGAGCCCCCCCCATTGTCATGAGGCTGCGTTAGGTGCAATCCACTGGAGAAGATGGCCCCAGAAAAGCCAAGGTATCTGTCTTGGCCGGGGATTTAGAGGTGAAGGTAGTCGAGATATATTAAACTTCTTGGGTTACTAGCCAGATAATAGTCAACAGAAGGTAGACACCTTTGTTCTAGAACCAATAGTCAAACTCAAATAGGAAAAGGTCAATGAACTGTAAATAAGATCCTACTGACTTAGAAAACAACATATTAACACTTTCCATGTTCTTTTGTAGTTTATTTTGTTAAATACTTACCAATTACATTTTAACCCGATTGGGGGAAGGAATATTGTGTTATTTTGTGTTATATTGTGTTATTATTAACTTAATATAATTAAAAAATCAAATCAAGAGCTAAAATCACATGAGATTTTCTTTCAAAGAATGCATGTTCTGACCTGTCCCCTCCCCCCCCCACCTAGGAACATGTAAGCTCCTTAATTGACACCTCTAGTGTAGCAGACTTATGATATTACTTTATTCCTTTTTTAAAAAATTCTATTGGGGCAGCACAGTGGATAGAGCACCAGCCCTGGAGTCAGGAGGACCTGAGTTCAAATGTGACTTCAGACACTTAATAATTACTTAGATGTGTGACCTTGGGCAAATCAATTAACCCCCATTGCCTTGCAAAAAGTCAAAAAAACAAATAAACAAAAAAAATTCTATTTCATTTTTTCAGGTTTGTATCTGTCCCTTCCCTGCCCCATTGAGAAATCAAGAAAAACAAAAATATTATAAACATGCATAATCAAAATATGAAAACATGTTTAATATAGTTATATATTATAAACCTTACTAGATTACTCACTGTCAAGGGGAGGGGGAAGGAAAAGTAGGGAAGGAGGAAAATGTGGAACTTAAAATTTTGCAAAAATGAATGTTGAAACTCTGCATGTAGTTGGAATAATAAATGAATACATTTACATTTTTTAAAAAGCATGTATAATCAAGCAAAACAAAAGCCCCATTAGGCATGATCAAATTATATTTATGTATGATATCTGTGTGTGTGTGTGTGTGTGTGTGTGTGTGTGTGTGTGTTGAGTCTGCCTTTTGAGTCTATCATCTCTTTATCAGGAGGTAGGCAGCATGTTTCATCATGAGTCCTCTGGAATTTTGTCAGTCAGAACTTTTAAGTCTTTTAAAGTTCCAACTCCTATGATACAGATGGAAAAAATAATAAAGCTTTGTTTTTCTCAATATTGCAACTAACAGAATTAATACCAGAAATTTTCCATATTTATAAAACTTTCAATACAATAAATTATGTCCAAGAAAAGCTACAAAACCATGTGATTATAGGAAAACTGGATTCTATGACCTCAGGAGAAGGCATAACCACTCTCTGGCTAAAGTGGTAAAGTGCTGGCTTTGCCCTCATGGAGCCCTGGGTTTGAAACCTTCCTTGGACATTTACTAGTTGGGTGACTCTAGGGAAATCACCTAAGTTCTCACATTCTCTGCTTCCCCATCTGTAAAATGAGACTAATAGTGCTTTCCTCACAGAGCCATCTTGAGGATCCAATGACAAAATATCTGCAAGCCTTAAAGTAAATGTACTTTTATTATTATATTGATTAGCTAGTATATTAGGCAGCCACCTGAGTTCAAATCCCACCTTAGACTTCCTAGCTCTATGTGACCTTACTACTTCATCTCTCTCTGCCTCACTTCCTCATATAAAAAAAAATGGGTAATGGCATCCAACTCCCTGCAGGATTGTTGTGAGGATAAAATGAGTTAAGGATTGTAAAGCACATTGTGAACCTTAAAGTGATATAAAAGCTGGCTGTTATTATTAACTTAATATAATTAAAAAATCAAATCAAGAGCTAAAATCACATGAGATTTTCTTTCAAAGAATGCATGTTCTGACCTGTCCCCTCCCCCCACCCACCTAGGAACATGTAAGCTCCTTAAAAAGAAGAGAAGATTCTTTATTTACTTTTCTATTCCCAATATTGAACAGACAATACCTAGAGCATCATGTACAATTAATATAGAATGAAATCATTAAATTCAATAATTATTTTCTTTTCATTCTCTCTCCCACCTTTCCCACTTCCTCCTTCCCTGTTGAGAAAGCAATAAAAATTCAACCATTACAAACATATTTAGTAAAGTAAAACAAATTTCCCCATTAGCCTTGTCTAAATTGTGTTATCATCTAATAAAAGTGTTTAATACTTTTTCCATCAATATTATCCAATACGAGCTGGAACATTGAAAGGCTGAAGACTCCTGATCAACCCAGTACCCAACCCAAAAACCAGAACTGGATTCTGTCCAAGTTTGAACATCACTCATTTAAAGTGGCTTTAGAAATGCAAATTCAACTATTTTTAACATTCATTCATTCATTCATTCATTCATTCATTTATTTTAAAGCAAGGGGATTAAGCAACTTGCCCAAGGTCACACAGCTAGGCAATTTTTAAGTGTCTAAGATCAGATTTGAATTCAGGTCCTCCTGACTCCAGGGCCCGTGCTCTATTCACTGCACCTCCTAGCTACCCACTTCAACTATTTTTTAAAAGCAAAAGCAGTGAAGGGAGAACATGTTTCAGTTTGTAGATAGGTTTTTATTTTTAAAGCATTGCTTGCCTTTCCCCTACCCTCTTGTCTCCTGGAGAGAAGCTCACTTGGGCAGGGGAGGGAGCTTGACCTGGTCTGGCAGGGCCTGAGCCTCCTTGATGTCTAGACTCTAATCCTCTTTATTTTTTCCTTCCTCAGCTTGCCTGTTCCGGATCAATGGTCTTTCATTCATTTATCTACTTTTTCTGCTGCTCTTGCCTTGGTTCCTGGGGCCCACCAAACACAGTATCAGAGGTAAGGAAAGAGCTGTGTCTCTATTTGATTCTGTTGGGAAGCAGATGGTCAGGGATGGAGGCGGGGAGGGGAGAGGTATGTTTGGCATTTCTCAACCCCCCAAGTGTTCAGGCCTCAGGGTCCCCTCTAGGTACATCCCTAGAATGGCACATTCCCTTCCTTGGTTCTAGAAACTTGGTAATGCCATTAGACCACAGGCTCCATGCTCAGAGGACAAAAGAAAAGGTTGTAGATTATTCCCAGTGACCATTTTTTTCCCATGAAACAATCATCTCGGGGGTCAGGGAGAAATTGAGGAAGGAAAGCACATTTTTAGCTGAGAGACTCAAAGAAGGCTTCTTTCTCAGAAGAGATGATATCTGGGATGAACCTTAAAGGGAGATTAGTATTCTGAGAAGAAGAGATGAGGAGTGACCCTTTAGAAAGGGCGCACAGCTTGCAAGTGAAACCCAGGGCAGAAGGTTGTCTCCCTGGCCACTTAGAGGATAAGTGATGATTTCCCTCATCTCCTTTCTGGGTCTTTAGGATGTTCCAGGGAAATTTAGAACATAGTTACTGCCCTCCAGCCAGGGAAAGGACCTCTAAAGTAGTCTGTGGTAGATGCCAGATGAGTTTCCAGGACCAAATTCATTATCCATGAAGTCCAGCTGCATGGAATGAAAACATGTCATCAGGGACATGTATGATTGAGGGAGAAGGAGCATGTTTGAGATGAGGTCAATAGCTGGGTAGCCTCAGTGGGATATGCATGAAACAGGGAGAATCAAAAGGACTGAGCAAGTTGGAGGGGAAGATTCAGAGAGAGACTTGAGCTTGGAATCGGGAGGATCTGAGTTCAAATCCAGTCCCAGACACTGACTGTGTGACCCTGGGCCAGTCAACTTCTACTGCTTCAGTTGCCTCAACTGTAAATTGAGGATAATAATAGTACCTCTCTCCCAGGGTTGTTTTGAGAAACAAATGATATATTTGAAAAAGTGTCTGGCACCTAGTATTCACTTGATAAATTGCTTATTTTCTTCCTTCCCTCCTTCCTTCCCTCCTTTTTTATAGTCTAACTAATGAAATCACTGACCTCTTCAACAATTGAGGGATATGAACAAAGTCTCCTATGAGTTTCAAGGAGGAAGAGAAGCAGAGATTGATGGGGACAGTCAGTGGTCAGATCACATCTGGAGTCTTGGGGCCAGGACTGAGTGGCCCCTTTTAGAGGATATTGATAAGATGGAACAACTAATTGTGGGTGACCAAAATTGAGATAAGATCCCTTGTGGATTGGGTGAAGCATCTGGAGCCGTGTATCAAGAAGAAAAGACACAGAGAAGGTGGCTTAGATAGCAAGTATTCAGAAGGCTGTCCTATAGAGGAGTCTTTTTATTCAGCTTGGCCCCTGAGAACAGAACTGGGAGTGATGAGTGGATGGTGTAAGGAAGCACATTGAGGCTAGATCTGAACGGGGGCAGCAACTGGGCATAGTGGAGAGAGGATAGAGTCAGAGACCTTGACCCTGGCTCTTCTTCTGCTTCCTAATCTCTGATATAAAAGAGTCAGATTCCACGACCTCTGTGGTACCTTACAATTCCAAATCCATGATACTAATTAGAATAATTATAACTCACATCAATTATGCCACCTCAAAATAACCTTGGGCAAGTATTAGTGACCTCATCAACTTACCCATGCTTGTCTAGCTTGAAGAGATCAGAGCTTAAATCTGAACCCAGGTCTCTCCCCATGTCTCATAGCTGCCTCTCAGAAATGGGGCAGAATTTGGAAAGAAAATGAGGATGGGGAATGGTGTGGAGAGGTAGTGAACACACCTCTCTCTGGATAGAGGAGGGTGATGCTGGTGACCATCTGGGTGCTGATTCCTCCCCCACTCCCCCCTGGTGCAGCGATCCTGGCTCAGTCATCCTGGTTAGAGCTTACCAGCTTCCTTCTCTTTCCCACCTACAGCTGTGCTGGGAGAGTTGGCTGTGCCCATGGGCAAGATCAGGGGGATCCACAGCTGGTCCCAAACTGGGCAATTTTTTTCTTTCTTCCTAGGAGCAAGACTCTTTTCCCAGCACCCTCTCCAAACAGCATGATCACCCTGAAATCTGATTAGCGACCCAAGGTTGCCTCTGCCTGTAACAGATCCCCATCTGGGAGGGCTACTTATAGGCCCCTCAGCTAAAAGCTCTTTATTTCGTAAATATTTCATGCCCTTTGGTGCAATTTGCAACACTTTTCTCTCTAATAGGCCAAAAAAAAAAAAAAACCCTACCCAACTCCAAACAGATTTCTAGTTAAGAGCCAAAGAGGGGAGGGTGAGAGCATCCCAGTATGAGTGGGAGAGAGGGGGGACACTGTGGAGAGAGTTAAGCTGGACAGGGAGAGCTCAGGATGGGGGAGCTACTAGCAAGACTCCCCCTTCCCCCTGTCTCCCACCCACTCCCCAGCAGCTGCTGCTGAGCTCCATCGGGGCCACTGCTCACTAATCGCTTTTTCCAGTCCAAAGAGGAAAATGTGAACCCTGGCGGTGCCCATTCCCCTGGCCCAGTAGTGACCAGGTTTATGAGTTCCACAGCTGCTTGGGGGCTCACGAAGCAGCATCTGGTGGAAGATCTGACACTGGTTGTTGGTTAATGTCCTCTTGGAGTGCTGGCCCCTGGCTCACCTTCTCCCTTTTCCTTGCCCCCTCCCACCTCCTTCGCAGAGGAAACTTCTGAGCAGGCCTCTGTTTGTGGGGAAGATGGAAATCAGCCTCCCCCCTGGCCCAAGGGAGGAAGGCAAGGGGGCTGGCTTCACCAGATCGGAACATGTTCTGACTTGTGGACCAAAACAGGAGGCCAGGGAGTTCAGCCCAGGGCTTTGCTGGGGAGGAATCGGAAAAGCATTCCACTGGTTCGAAGAAGACTCTTAAGCTTTTCCCCAGAAAGGTTCCATCACTAGTCCTCTACTTGGCCATGGAATGAATTTATAATCTCACTCCCCCCCTCCACCCAGGGTTAAAATGGAGCAGCTGGGTAGTAGCTAAGCTGGCCCCAGGATATGGCCATCGTCCTGGTCCCTGGTGATGGATGCTTGTGAGGATGCCCTTTGAGGGCAGCCACATCAAGAGTAGGCTTCTGTGTGGCTCCCCAGTTCTGCTCAGCCTTGTCACCTCCTGGGACAGGACTGAGTTGTCAACCCTTCTTATTGATCTGGGGGGCCAGAACCGGCTCATCATGGCAATGGCTCTTTTCACTGGAGCATAAGTCCACAAAGATTTGAGGGACACTGCAAGCCCTGGCCTGTGTCTCATTAAATAGTCAATAGAGCCCTGGGAGTTGGGAAGAATGAGGTTCAAATCCCACCTGAGTTACCTAGCTGAGTGATCTTGAGCAAGTCACTGTATTTCACATTTCTTCAGTTTCTTCATAAATTCAGTTTCTTCATTCTTCTGCAAAAGGAAGGGGAGAGATGTTGGATCTGAGGAACACTAGCATCCTCTTATGGGCAGCTAGGTGGTGCAGTGGATAGAGCACTGGGCCCTGGAGTCAGGAGGATGGGAGTTCTAATCCAGGCTCAGATACTTGACACTCACTTGCTTTGTGACCTTGGGCAAGTCATTTAACCCTGATCGTCTAATATCCAGGGCCATCTCCAGTCATCCTGATTCATGTCCAGCCACTGGACCCAGATGACTCTGGAGGAGAACATGAGGCTGGTGACTTAGCACAGCCCCCCCCTTAAATCCAATTCATATGTTTGTCATGGCATCCTTCCCTGATATCATGGTCTTCTTCGAGAATGAAGGACAAAACATCATCATCATAACCATTTAGAGCTAAATCAATGTTCCTATGATGCTCTGGTCTTTGAATATCAAGATGTAGGCGGGGTCTTAGAATACAGAATGTTAGAGATTAAAAGGACTTTAGATGTTATATAACAAGTTAGAATCTTCTGCCATATTAAGCTACTTGAACCGTTATCCGCTACCATTCTTTTGGGTTGAGGCATTGTCCATTAAAACGCCCTTGTTATATTTCCACAGGTGGAACAATACATCCCTAGTTATTTGTTGTTGTTCATTTATTTTAGTCATATCTGATTCTTCCTGGCCTCATTTGGGGTTTTCTTGGCAAAGAAACTGGAGCGGTTCGTCATTTCCTTCTCCAGGTCATTTGACAGATGAGGAAACTGAGGCAAACAGGGTGAAGTGACTTGACCAGGGTCACTCAGCTAGCAAGTGACAGAGGCAGGATTTGAACTCGGGAAGATGAGTCTTCCTGACTCCAGGCCCAGAATTCTGCACTTTGGCACTCCCTAGCTGCCCCTTCTGAAGTTAACCCAGGTCTATAGCTCCCTCCTATCTACCAAACAAGATTCCTTCCCTTGTCCATTGACAGCTTGACCCCAAGCTATCTTTCCACGTCTTCACATCCACTTCTGCCCTTCTTGCATTCTTTGCTCCAGCTGGTCCCCAAACATCCTGTGTTTTCCCACATTTCCCCATAATCCATCTTTCCAGAATAGTCTCCCAACTCCAACTCTCTTTGTCCAATTCTTGGCCATGCATCAAGGTCCAGCTCAAATGCCAGCCTTCATTGAGGCTAGCCAAGCCAGCAGTAATTATTTTCTTCCCTGAACTCCCACAGAGGAAACATTTAGGCCCTGCCTCCCAGGGCTGGTGTGAGGGTCCAAAGAAATCCCATTTGTAAGGTTCTGGTCAAATCTTAAAGTCCTGTAGAAATGTTAATTATTGTTATTATCATTGTTGTTATGACTCAGTTCAGTTTAACAAACATTTAGTGAGCATGTTAGACTCTGAGCTGGGGACATGCAGACAAAACAATGAGATCCTCCCAGACCTCAAAGAGTTACAGTCTGCCTTAGGGAGCGGGAGCATCACGTGAATAATAAATGTAGGCAGTGTTGTGAAATCGTTTTTCGGTTATGTCTGACTTTTCATGACTTCATTTGAGATTTTTCTTGTCAAAGATACTAGGGTGGTTTGCCATTCTCTACTCCAGCTCATTTGACAGATGAGGAAACTAAGGCAAACAAGGTTAAGTGACTTGCCCAGGGTCACACAGTTGGTAAGTGTCTGAGGCTGGATGTGAACTCAGATTTGAGTCTTCCTGACTCCAGGGAAGAGCATTGATTAATGGGAGAATCAGGAAAGGATTCCAGTAGGAGGTGCCCTTGAGCTATGCTTTGAAGGAAGCCAGGGCTCCCGTAAGGTAGTGATGGAGGCATGGAAGACAGACTGTGCAGAGACAAGGAGATGGGAGGAATGTCATCCATGGGGAATATCAAGTTAAGTCAGTTTGGCTGGAACATGAAGTACCTGACAGGGGAGACTGTGAACTATTTTAACTAAAATAAATTGGACCCAGATTGTACATTGAAGTTTTAGTTGTTACATGGAGTAGTCTGTATTTTTTTCCTAGAAACAATAGGGAGCCACTGAAGTTTCTGGAACTGATGACTGAAGCAATTGCATTGATGTTTTAGGAATATCTATAAACAACAGTGAAGAGCAGTAAAACAGCAATGCCAGATATGTGGAGGGGTTGGGCAACAACATGGGGAGCTCTCCCTTCCAGTGGAGCAAACGTCACCCTCTTTGCATTCCTGGCTGGCCAACCCCAATTCCTTATGTCTTACCTGGAAAGAGCCTGACCGAATAAGAAGTCTTCCCTTTCTCCTCCTATCTTCCTGCTCTCCCCTGATGCTGGTGCAGTTCCAATGGTACCTTCCCAACTATGTGGGGCTGAAGGGCTTAGCTCATACTGTCAATAGGAATGGAAACAGAGAAGGATAGATGGGGGCTATCCACTACCTTCACCCAATGACTTTCAAGCAAAGAATGAACCCTCCCTCTTTCTTATCCATTCAATCATTCATTGATGCTATTAGCACTCACTATATATAGCAGGGAGAGGGAAACAAGCACCTACTTTTGAGAAAACTGAGGCGGATAGTGGTAAAGTGACTTTGCCAAGGTCACACATCTAGGAAATACCTGAGCCTGAATTTGGACTCAGGTCCTATCATTCTGGTTGAGTTCCTGACCCCAAGACCAGCCCTTTGTCCACTGCATCACTTAGCTGAGCAAGTCCTTTAACTTTGCATCTCAGTTTCCTAATCTGGACAATGGGGATAATGATGCCAGCCTGCCTGGCACGCTTCTTCACAGAAAAGTCATAGAGATCTTAGCTATGGAAGGATTTAGACAATCAGACAATCAGACAATCAGGAACGGCCTCATCCAACTCCCTCATTTTTCATGAGTTCACCAAAGCCCAGTCTAGCTGTTTCAATGGCTGGTCCAAGGCCACCTCAATGTGAATATTAAACCCAAGTCATCCAGAATCAGAGTTCTTTCTTCTGAGAATCAGGGGGTTAATAATGCATGTGAAAGTGTTTGATAAACTATGGAGCCTGCTTAAGAGATTAGTATAAGGTTTCTAGTGTCTGGGTATGTCCCAGAATAGACCCAGATTCCTTGGTATGTGGAGATCAGCCCAGCCCCTGAAGGGCAGTCTGAGCTATATCTACCTGTAGCGAGGGTTTGGGGGAAGCTGCCCAAAAGGAAGCTTGGAAAGGCAAACAGGTGGATACCAAGCAAGAATGGGTGAGGTGCCCTGGACCTCTGCCCTAGGAAGCTAGTCTGCTGGGCAAATATTTCCAGCTCCAGACTCTCTGACCTCATCCCCACATTAACAGCCTTCTCACCCTGAAGATACCCCTGATCCTGTGGTCTCTCCTTTGATTGATGAGTAGTTCTTGCCTGGGCCATCCACCCTCACTGATCTCTAGGCTTTGCTCCTGACTCTTCCTCTTCTCCTTTATGTGGCATCTTTCCCCATGGGAATGTAAACTCCTTGAGGGCAGGGAACTATCTCCCCCCTATCTTGTATCCCTGAACCTTACCACCTGTGCTCTGCACATAGCAAGCAAAGAAACAGGAGAGATCCTCTAATTTAGCCCCTTGATTTTATAGAGGCAGAAATAGACTGGACTTATCCAGGGTTCAAGTAGCCAGACCAAGACTCCAGGCCAAATGTTTCTTGAGTGTGCTGCCTTCTGAGAAGGACAGGCAGTTTCTCCTGTGAATCTTCATTCCCCACCCCTGGCAAACTTTCAGAGTGGAAAGAGAAGAAAGAAAAGGAAGGGTTGGGACTGGGAAAGAGATCAGTGAACAAAGGCTGAAGGAAGACTGTGGGCCAGGGAGGACTCTGGGGCTGGCCTCCTCTTTTCCCTTCTCTCTCCCTCCTGATGACAAAGGAGTGTTTGTGAGCTCAGCCGGCTGGGCTGGCTGAGGGTGAGTCACTAGGCAGGACCCAGGAGTTCCGAAGCTCCTGGCTCTGGAGTCCTGCTATTTCCCATGTACCTGGCCCCTCGAAGGGAGGGGGAGATTCCCCAGACCCAGCCTGGGGCTGATTCTAAAAATTAGCACAGCTTGGGCATGCTTTGGCCGTTGGAGGATGGAGTTTGGGGAAGAGTGGTTCAGTGATAAGAGCCAAATCATCGCTCCCCCACCAAGCCACCCTTAAAATGTAGTCACAATTTCATGGACTGAGAACTGAAAGGAAGCTTAGACTGTTCTCTAGTCCACCTCCTTCATTTTACAAATGATTAAACACAGAGCCAAGAACGATTAAGTCATTTGTCCACACTCATATAAATAAGTTCAGAGCTGGTATTTAAACCTGCACTGTGTCAGTCCCACAGGGCTCCTGCTTTTCTGACCCTTTATTTCTTTCATCTGTAAAGTGGTAACATCTGGTAGAATAAATGGTGGCCTGCTGCCCTGCAAGTGTCTTATTAAAAGGTGATTTATTGAGCAACCAAACCCCCAGACCTCAGTTTCCTGATTTGTAAAACCAAAGGGTTCAGACTGTATGATCCCATAAATCTCTTCTGCTCTGAAACTTTTGAGCCTCAGTGATGCAGTCCTTGATCACCAATAGTGTCTATTCTCTAGTTCTTAGAAGGCTGATTAATCTATTAAGGATGCTTCTGTTTCTTTCTCTCTATTTCCTCTACTCCCAGGATGCTGGGAGTTTCAGAAGGATGGGGGACCTTGAACTAGGCTCCTACCTCAATGCTGCCAGGAAATGGCAAGGATATTGTGGGTTGGTTTAAGAGAGGGGATCTGTTAGTGATAGCTTAGAGCTGTAGATGGGATCTTGGAGGTGGCCTCCTCCATGGACCCTGCAACCTTGGAGTTAGATCAGTTTTTCTTTTTTTAGTTTTTTCTTTTTTCTTTTTAGCAAGGCCATGGGGTTAAGTGGCATGCCCAAGGCCACACAGCTAGATAATTATCAAGTGTCTGAGGCCACATTTGAACTCAGGGACTCCTGACTCCAGGGCTGGTGCTCTATCCACTGCGCCACCTAGCCGCTCCAGAGTTAGATCAGTTCTAATGAGGTCCTTGTTATCTCTCACTTCCCTGCCCCAAGTCTCCCCATTTCTATTCCCCAAAGACCTGCCAAAGTGCACATGTCTGACCATGTAATTTCTCTGCACAGATAGCTTTGGTGGTTTTTTCTTGCTTCTAGAATCAAACAAAAATTCCTTTTGGTTTGTAAAACTCTTCTTGGTCTGGCTCCTACTTGCCTTTGGGTTTTGTTACCAATGATTCCCCTTGGACCTACTTGCCATTTCTCATTTGGTGCCCTTACATCTCCCGCCTCTGCTGCCTTTGCCCAGGACGTTCACTATACCTTCCCATCCTCTCTTAGAATCCTTAGTTTCCTTCACAGTTCAGCTGCTGTCCTTTCCCACATAGGGTGTTTGTTGGCTCCTTCAACTTCCATTGTCTCCTATCTCCTGAATCGACTTTTTCTTTGTCTCTCTCTATATCGTTTCCCCTGATAGGCTGTCAGCTCCTTGAAGGCAAGTCTTTTTTTTTTTTTTTAGGTTTTTGCAAGGCCAATGGGGTTAAGTGGCTTGCCCAAGGCCACACAGCTAGGGAATTATTAAGTGTCTGAGACCGGATTTGAACCTAGGTACAACTGCCTCCAAGGCCAGTGCTTTATCCACTACGCCTCCTAGCCGCCCCTGAAGGCAAGTCTTGATTCACTTTTATCCTTGTAGTCTTGGTGTGTGGTACAGTGCCTGGTTTATCGTGGCTATTTAATAATATACTTCTTGATTGTTTGATTGATGAGGCCTCTACTTCCTAAAAACTGAGCAGTTCTTTCCCAAATAAGAGTCTTGATTACACCTGCATTGGCAGAGGGATGAGGCCAAGTCTATTTTTTTCATATTCTACAGGATGGGCACAAACCCATCTTGACCTGCTGAAAGACTGAATGGTCACTCATTAGCAAAAAGGCACTTCAGGTGGAAGAAGTGGGTTGTCTATATGTGTGACTGGCTTATCAGCAAACCCTCATGCTTCCTCTCTTTGGGAGTTTCCACCATATTGAACATCTTGCTGTTATCATACATCCCCAGAGGGCTTGAGAGGTGGTGGTGCAGTGGGGAAGCCACCTTCTTTGAGGTCAGGAAAAACTATTTCTTTTGGCCTTACAATTTATTATCTATTATCCTGGGTTAGTCATTGAGTAGGGCAGCTAGGTGCTTTAGATTAGCCTTTGATTCAGGAGGATGAGAGTTCGATTCAGTCTCAGATTTTTGACTGTTATTAGCAAGTCTCTTAACCCTCGCATCCAGGACCATCTCCAGTCATCCTGATTCATTTCTGGCCAATGGACCCAGATGGCTCTGGAGGAGAAAGTGAGGCGGTGACTTAGCACAGTGCCACCCCCGACTCAGATCTAATTCATGTTTGTCATGACATCACCTCCCTGATGTCATGGTCTTCTTTGAAAATGAAGGACAGGGGCAGCTAGGTGGCACAGTGGATAGAGCACCAACCCTGGAGTCAGGAGTACCTGAGTTCAAATCCGGCCTCAGACACTTAATAATTATCTAGCTGTGTGGCCTTGGGCAAGCCACTTAACCCCACTGCCTAAAAAAATAAAATAAAATAAAATAAACATAGAAAACAAAAACAGGATTTCCCTGCCTATAAGGAGTTCCTATTTTAATGGAGGGAGATAACAGGCAAACAATAGCATGAGGATACAATTTCCTTATCTCTAAAATAGGGACCAGCTTGTTACCTCACGGGATTAAGTAAGATTATTGTAAATCTTAAAGGGCTTCCCAGCATATAGTTTATTGACCAAGGGGAAGCTACATGGTGAAGTGGAGTCAAATCCATCTTCAAACCTTTGTGACCCTAGGCAAGCCATTCAACCTCTATTTGCCCCAGTTTCTCATCTGTAAAATGGGAACACACGCCAAATGAAAAACCTAGTATCCTTGTCTTTGAATCCTTGCCTAGAAAACTGAACCTCAACAATGGGGTCACATATAATAAAAATAACTGATAACTGAGTAACAATAAACTGATCTCAAAGAGCTAGAGAAATGTAAGTCATTCTTATTTAGCCTTTCAGGGTTCTAGGATGGTTATAGACATGGGGATGTATCTCTGTTAAGGAAATGGAGAACCTGGCAAATTTAAAATGGAACTTGTTGTCTTCCATAGCCACACCTAAGTTGACCCTCTCTGGATTGAGGTCACCCCCTTATCACAGTCACTCAGGCTTGCAGTCCCCTGAGCTGTTATCTTGCCATCATCCCTCGACCTTGCCCCACCTCTTGCCCAGTTGCCAAGTTTTATCCATTCTTTCTATGAAGCCTCTTGTGAATCCATCCCTGTCTTTCCATTCCCTGTTCTGCTGCCTCCCTCCCTCTGCCCCTTCTTACTTCATGTCTGGACATTACCGCAGCAGCTCCCAGTTGGCTTACCCCACTTCCAGTCTCTCTCCCTGACCAGTCCAGCCTAGTCTCCACCAGCTGTCAGACTCATCTTCACATGGGTGCAGCTCTGCTGATGACAACAGAAGCCGCCAGGGCTAAATAAAGGCTACATGGGCCCATTAGCCCCACAGTCAGGATTCTCTCCAAGCTAGCTAAACTTCTAATGGAGTTGGCTTCAAAACACCTGTTAAATACCTACTATTGCCAGGAACTGGGGAGCAAATAACAAAGCACTAACAATAACCAGGAACTGTGAACTTTACAAATATTAGCTCATTTGATTCTCACAACAACCTTGGGAGGGAAGTGTTTTTAGTATCTCCATTTTACCATTGGGGGCATTGTTATTTTCATTTCTTAGGAAACTGAGGAAAAGATTAAGTGACTTTCCCAAAGTCAGGTAACTAGTAAGTTTCTGAAGCTAGGTTTGAATTCAGTTCTTCCTGACTCCCAATTCAGCACTCAGTCGACTATAATCCTTAGCCTCCCTAAAAAAGGCAAAGAAAAGAAATAGTTGCTCCCACAAACTTACATTCCCCTTGTAGAGGTGGGAATGGAGACACAACTTGTATACTGTTAAATAAATTAATACAAAGTAATTGTGAGGGGAAAGGGGCACTAAAAGTAGGGAGAATTTGGGGAAAATCTTAAAAAGGTAGATTGAGGAGTTGAGGAATGACCAGGTGCCAGAGAATAGGAAAGAATGCAAAGAAAAGCACGAAGGGATGTTGCACATGGAATGTTCTACATGAGAAAGAACAGGGAGGCTGGTGTGTCTGGACAGAGACAATATGAAATAAGACTAGAAAGGTGGATAGGCATCTAACAGTAGAGAGCTTTAAATACCAGGCTGAGGATTTTGTATTTTATTTCAGAGGGAATAGAGACATAATGAAGATTTATAGGGAGAGAAGTGACATGATCAGATCATTGATTGTTGTTCAATTATTTTAGTCATATCCAACTCTTTGTGACCCCATTTGAGTTTTCTTGGCAGAATTACTGCAATGGTTTGCCATTTCTTTCTTCAACTTATTTTACAGAAGAGGAAACTAAGGCAAACACGGTTAATGACTTGCTCAGTCACACAGCAAGTAAGTGTCTGAGGCAGCTCAATACAAAAAGTGATGTTCTAATCAGCAACCAGGTTCTTTGCTCCCTCCTTTGTTCCCTCTGGAAACTTTTGGTTTTCCTGTTGGTTGGGAAGTAGCCTCTCCCACCTCTTTTTGGGGGAAAGGAAGGTACTTTCCAATTGTGCTTTGGATTGTAACTATATTGTATACAGCTTACTTACCAGAGAGTAAAAGTACCCATCTCTTTTTGGAAGGAGGAAGGGAAAAAATCTATTTTTTCCAATTATCAATCTTTATTTCTCCTTCCATATTCCCTATTTCCCCTTGGTGGAGTTTGGGAGGGTGAAGGGAGCAGAGAAGAAATACAAAATACAAAACCTTTGCACAAATAAACAGTCAAACATAACAAATTAGTCACATCAAAAAAATGTGCATCTTATTCTGCATATTTAGTGCCTCATTCTTTTGTCAACAGGTGAGCAAAATTCATCATCCACTCCTATGAAATCACAGTCAGTCACTGTGCTGATTAAGGTTCAATCTTTCAAAATTGTTTACTTTCACATTATTGTAGTTATAGTGTCTATTGTTCTCCTGGTTCCACTCTGATGCTTCTGCATCAGTTCAGCTATATCTTCCGGGTTCTTCACTTCATATAAGAAGGAACTATACATCTTAGTTCAATGCAACCAAGTTCATTAAGCACTTTTTGTATTCAATGTTCTTTTCCATACAAAGATATGTTCTCTAAAGGAGCTTCCCACCTAGCATAACTCAAAGGTTTTCCTAACAGCCAGAAGAAAATTTTCTTCTCTTTAGCTACTTGTTGGTGCTACATCTACCCCTTGGCCACATGGCAAAAGTTTCCTTTTTAATCCATGAATTTTATGCATTTATTCTGAGAAGAGGTTCTAGTTTCACCAGATTGCCAAGGTTAAGAACCCCTGATGTAATAGGAAGGTTACAGATTCACAAAGAATATGGAAGTCAAAGGTGGGATGGGGTGAAGTGTGATTTGTTTTGAGAAATGTGAGAAAGTTCACTTTCAGGAGTGGGGGATGGGGAGTCAGCCTCATAAAGGATGGCTCTTGAGTTGGTTCTCGAAGGAAGGAAGGAGAATCACATGGCAAGATCCAGAAGTTGGAAGGGACCCCTGAGGCCATCAAGGCCATCTCATGACTGAGATTCCCCTCCATACCACCCTTTATTTACAAGGATCATCCAGGCCACTTTGAAAGTCTACAGAGATAGAGATGGGTGACCCGTTACTTCCACAATCAGTCCTTTCTCCTTTGGGCCAGTTCTATTTGTGAGGACAGTTCTTCCATCTCCCTGCAGCTAGTTCCACCCTCTGGCCAAGAAGGACCAGCTTAATCCCTCTCCCACTTGGCCTTTTTTCAAGTACTTTAAGAAAGCTTCCATCTTGCCTCTTAAGACTTTTCTCCAGGAAGAAGGTCCTTAGTTGTTTCAGTCATTCCTCATGGGGCATTTCAACATCCTGGCAGCCTCTTAGTCTTTCACAAAATATGACTTCCAGAATAGTACACAACATTCCAAAAGTGATTTTACTAGGGCAGAGGATGGTGTGACTCTCCAAGGCTGCATCCTGGACTTACTGCACCAAGACCCGGAAAGCTCACTATCCTGGAAGTTCCATCCAACCCCAGAATGCACATCTTGGGAGCACCCTCCACCCCTCCAGCCTCTGCCTTTAATCAGATGGTGCTTTTCAGGACTCCATCTAAAAAGGGTGCCCACGTCTCATTCCTCTCCAGGCTTTCCCCATGCCCTTAGCCAGCATATCTTTCTCCCCTTCAACCCTTTTCTATCTTCCTTTTAATGTCTTCCCTTATTAGAATGTAAGCTTCTTGAATGTAGGGGCTTCTTGTCTTCTACTTACATTTGCACAGAATAAACTCATAATAAGGGCTTGTTGGCCATCTCCTCCCTCATTCTGAATTCTGCTGCTTAACTCCCATGCTTCTTTAGTGGCTCCCACATAGGGCCCAACACAGAGTGAATCAGGTTGGGAGATTTGCCCTAGGTCATCTGTAGGATTAATGTGATAATCTGGTGGTCTGGGGGGGGGGGGGGTCAGCTTTCAATGCCAAACTTACAGATCAGAAAACTTGTCACTCATTGCCAAACTCATCAGATGCCAAACTGCCGCTTGTCCCATTCACGATCATTCACATTCAGAGAGGGAAGGGCCCTCCCAGGGTAGTGTCAGCCCCCTCATTTTGCAGATGATGAAAATAAGGCTGAGAGAAATGAATGAACATGAGCGAGGACCCACAGAGCAAATGGTAGAACTGGGAGTGGAACTCTGGGTCCTCTCATTCTAAATCTAGTCTTCTTTCCACTATGGCATGACCCATTCACTGGTGAGCCTCAGTCCTGAGTCCCAGGTTCAGGGTCCTACCCTGGTCCTTCTTGAAAGAAAGCCCTTCTCTCTATCTCCTCTCAATCCTGTTCCCCTGACTCTGAAGCAGGCTACAACACTTGCTTTCCCTTTCCCTAGGTCTTTTTCCCCTCCTATCATTCTCAAACTTTGATGTGCAAATGATGTGTCTCAGTTCTAACCTCTGCAAACTATTGCCTTGGCTTCTTCTCAAGTTTTTTTTCTTACAGGTTTTTCCTGTTTTAGCTAGAGTCCCTGTGACCTCTCTGCCTGGGTGCTCTGCCTGAGCCACCACAAGAGTTAGGCAAGCCTCCCTCTCTGGGATAACTCTCTGAATCTGTGGCCTTCACTTGGGCCCCTTGGGCCATTCCCTTCAGCTCCCTCTGTGAGGCTGCCTCAGTATATCCTGAAAGATGGTCACACTGGATATGTTTGAGGAAGAGGACAGAGAAAGAAAAATTAGAGATTCAGAGTCGGAGAATCTGGATTCAAATGCTATTTCTCCCATTTACACTGAGTCATCTCAATCAAGGCCCTTCACTTCTCTAAGGGTTTTTAACTTTTTCTGCATCATAGACCCTTGGAAAAACCTCTGGACCCCTTCTCAGAGTCATGTTATTAAATACCTAAAATAAGATTCCCCTGATCAAAAAAGCAAAACAATTAATATTAAAACATAGTTATCAAAATGTGTTTAAAATATATAACTAATATAAATAATTAAAATATATAAATAAAATATTTTTAAAAAATTTATGGAGAGACCCCAGGCTAAGAAAATTGATTTGATACAAGCATCACACTTGTTTGTGTAGGGTTCATTGTTCCTGCCCACCCTACTGCCATTCTATAATTCTCTCTGCACCTCCAGCACCCAACCCTGTACAGAGGATTCCTCCTCTGGTGTCACTTCAGAGCATAGAACTGGTTCTGAAGTTTTTAATAAATGTTTGTTGAATAAATGAATGGCAAAAGGTAGAAAGGAGAGGAGAGAGAGAAGGGGCAGCTAACTATGAGAATGACAGAGATGGTGTCCCTGCTTCCTCACCCCTGGTGGGCTTAGGGGCTTCTTTAAAAATGCTGGGGTGGGGTGGCTAGGTGGCACAGTGGATAGAGCACCAGCCCTGGAGTCAGGAGTACCTGGGTTCAAATCCGGCCTCAGACACTGAATTACCTAGCTGTGTGGCCTTGGGCAAGCTGCTTCATTCCTCATTTTACAGATGGGCAAACTGAGGCCCAGACTGACTTTCCCAAAGTGGCTGAACCTAGAAGAAATTCCAAGTCTTCTGATTCATGAGTCTCTGTACCTTTTTCTACCATATCAAGATTTCCTAGAAGGAAGTAGGAAGAAATGGGTGTGTTCAGATTCTGTCTTCAGCTCCAAGAGGCTTTCATCCCCTTTCTATCTCTGGCCTGCCCACCTGGAAGCCCCAGGCATTCCCTCTCCTTTCCCCCTTCTCCAGTGACACACACCCCCCTCTGGCTGATCCTCCTTCTTGTTTGCCTCTTTCTTCTCCAAGCCCAGGCCTCAGCCAGGAGCACATGCTGCCAAATGTTCCGGGTGCCTTTGCCACCCCTCCTCCAGGCCGCTCTCTTTCCCACACTGCTCCTCATTCCTTCCAGGAGCTCCACCCTGCTGCTCCCTGATGTTCCTGACCCCCTCCACCCCCTGAGCTGGAAAGAGATCTTAGAGGTCCCTTCATTCCCACTCCCCAAGCCCCTGCTGGACTCCAGTTCACAGTTTGTCAATGACTCCGGACCAGCCACCTGTGTGCCCTCACCCACGGGCACCCTGGGCATGCTCCCTTACTTCCAGGAACTAGGGGACTAGGGAAGAGGAAGAGGAGGAGAGAGCAGAACCCATTTACAAGGGCCTTCCAACATACTCGGGGTACCACTCACCCACACACAGACATGGGAAAGAAATGAACAATGTGGTACCAGATTTCCCAGGCTGATGCATCCTCTTAGCATGAAACTAAGCCTGGCAAGGCGGGTCCTAGCTAGGCCAGAAAAGTGTTGTGTGAGTCAAGAAGAGCTGAATTCTAATGTGACCTCAGATTAGAACCGTGTGACCCTGGGCAAGTCATTGTACCCTGTTTCTCTCATCTGTAAAATGAACAGGAGAAGGAAATGACAGCTGTGTGACCCTGTGCAGCTGTAAAATGGGCTGGAGAAGGAAATGGCAAATAACTCTACTATCTTTGTCAAGAAAACCCCAAATAGGGTCACAAAGACTTGGATTCAAACAACTCAACTCCATCACCTATCATATGGCAGGCATTCAGCATATAAAAGCCCACAAGGAATTCTTAGTCTATCAGGAGAAGGGGGTGGGGGGAGGGACAGAGAAAAATATGTATATACATTTATATGCAGAAAGGTACTTTTGATGGGGAGAGACTGTCAGGTTGGGTGATCAGGAAGGCTCTCCTGTAGGAGGTTGTGCTTGAGATGAGTTTCAAGGCTCATCCTTATCCTTCCATCATCCCCAGGATCAGATTCCCCTCATCTCACCCAATCTCTCCCCCAACCTGCACCACGCTATCACTTAGAGTGTTAGTAATCATCATCCTCTACAGTTAAATCATGGTTTACATTTTTCATTAAGAGTTGAGTTTAGTTGATAGAGTACCTGCCCTGGATTCAGGTGGACTTGAGTTCAAATTCAGTCTCAGACACTTAATAATTACCTAGCTGTGTGACCTTGGGCAAGTCACTTAACCCCATTTGCCTTGCAAACAAAACAAAACAAAATTTTAAAAAAAGAGTTGAGTTTAACTCAATGTCTACTAAGCATGTACTGTGTTTGATCAGTACTCTCTGCCTTAGAAGACATAGTAGTCTAAGCAGACGAGTTGAGGCAAAACTTAGTCCTTGCCCACATAGAGCTTTCCTCTAGTTGGAGGATATGACACAAACACAAATATCCACGATGGAGACATTTAATGGGTGGCCAAGGTTGGTCCAAGTAAAGACTTGAAGCTATATGTGATGGTTAAAAGAACACTGTCCCTTCGATGCTGAGATCTCAGAGGGATAAGTCTCCTGCCTTCCAGAATCCCAAGTCTGAGTGAACAGAGTCTTGGGCTTTGAATTCCAAGACCCAAGTTCAAATGTGACTCTGCTGCTAACTTGCTGTTTGACCTTGGGTAAGGCATCGCTTCCTTCTGGGCCACCTGGATGAGATGGACCCCCTGATTCCAGATTTTGAGTTCTCCCATGCACTCCTTGGTGCTCATGTGGGCTGGAGTAGAAGTGACTCAGTGGGTCACCTCTGGGGGGGCTTCACTTTTCCCTGCTCTGAGAGGACTGCAGAGAGCCCTCTCTGATGCTAAAGGAGCTTCTGCCACACCTCACATCTAGGATGTGGGAACAATAGTCCAGAAGTTGTGGATAGTTGGGAGGATGGAGATGGCTTCTGCCAGAAGACCTTTGGGAGGAGAAGAGGGGAAATGGAGGAGTTGAAACTGAAAACAGAAAAAAATAAAAACTACAATCCCATCTAGTTATCGCTTCTCTGGGTTGGAGCCTTCACTCTGGGACTTCTTGCATGTCCATTTTGCAGAGAGGTAAATTAAGGCACAGATTGGCAAGCAACCTCTGCAGGGCAGTGAGGTCCTAAATTTCTAAGAGAGTCTCCTAAACCACTCCTCTTTCAACTACTCAGAGATGGTGCCAGCCGACTTGGGCCTCACCACCTTTCCGGCTGGTTCCTGTGGTTTGGGGCTGGGAGCATCTTCCCGCGCTGTCTCTTTGAGACGAATGGGAAGAAAGAGGAGAGGGCCAGGATCCAGGCACATGTTGGTTGGGCATTATTCCAGCTGTCCCAGTGGGAAGGGCCTGGCTGGTGCCTACAAACCCCTGGGAGTGGGTAGGAGACTGCACGCGTCTTTGTGTGGCACATATATAGAAACCCAGGCCTCTCTGTGCCAAACACAACACTTGGGAGGCAGGGAGAGAGACTGAAAGAGAAGCAGACTGAGGGCCTTGTCCAGAGGCTTTGCACTGAGAATGCCAGCCTTCCCTTGGTCCCCTGAGTGCCTTTCCTGGGCCTCTGGGCTTCCAGGCTGGCATACTTGGAACAGTGTTTTGAGAGGGCAGGGCCTAGGAAGGGCAGGGCAGTGGTCTCCTCCCTTTGTGAGGACAGGCTATCACAACTGAATTCAATTTATTAAGCATCTATGGGCAAGATATTTTGCTATACAGTGGACATGCAGATGTAAAAACAAAAACAAAAGCCCCCAAAAGACTACCCTTTCCCTTAAGGAGCTTATGTTCCCTTTGTTTGTTTTTGCAAGGCAATGGGGTTAAGTGACTTGTCTAAAGTCACACAGCTAAGTAATCATTAAGTGTCTGAGGCTAGACATGAACTCAGGTCCTCCTGATCCCAGGAGGTGTTCTACCTACTGCTCCACCTAACTGCCCCCGAGCTTATATTTCTTTTTGAGGGAATCCAACATAATATAATTAAATACAGGTTAATTTAAGAAGAGAGAGGAATTCAGAATTCAGGGGTCAGGGAAGGTTTCATTAAAGATGTGACTCTTTAACTGAACCTTAAAGAAAGAACTTCATCCTTTGGAGGTTTCACAAGTGAAGAGGAGAGGGCATGGGTATGGTTAAAGGAGATGTGCAGGGGCAGAAAATGGAATGTTGAGTCTGGGGACCATGTAGTTGTGAAAAAGTAAGGTGTGTGAAGGAGAATATGGTGGAAGAAGACTAGGTTGGAGTCAACCTGGCTTGCATTTTGTCCTAGAAGTGATGGAAAACCACTTTTTTTGAATTGGGAGGTAAAATATTCAGACCTGTGCTTAAGGAATCTGATGACTGGAGAGGTGAGAGATGGAAAGAATGGAGAAGAATGAGGAAGCGATAAGAGTTGAGGGGAGAGGTGATGAGGCCATGAGGTAGGGTCAGGGCTGTGTTGGTGGAGAGAGAAACTGAACTGCACTTATTGGATGGGGTGGGGAAAGAAAATGAAAAATCTAAGATGACTTGGAAGTTATGGTACCCTTGCCAGAGGAAGGTTGAATTGGAAAGATGGTGAAGACTTACATGAACAGTGCAAGGTGAAGAGAGCAGAACCAGGAGAACATTGTACACAATAATAGAAATATAGTGCTCTGATCAATTGTGAATGACTTAGCTATTCCCAGTGATACATTGATCCAAGACAATTCCAAAGGTCTCATGATGAAAAATGCTATTCATTTTCAGAGAAAGAATTGATGGCCTCTGGCTTTGATCAAAGCATACTTTAAAAAAACTTTATTATTCTTGGTGGATTTTTTATGGTCTACATTTTCTTTTGCAATTTGGCTAATATGGAAATGTTTTGCAAGACTGTACTGTATAATCTGTATCAAATTATTTGTCTTCTCAAGGAGGAGGAGGGGAGAGGAGGAAGGAGAAGAATTTGAAACTCAAAAATTTTTTTAAAGAATGTTAAAATTTTTTGTTTACATGTAAAGAAAAAAGTAAACTAAAAGTAAAATGTTAAAAAAATAAAGATGATGAGTTCAGTTTTGGACATGTTGGGACGTCCAAGAGGAGATGTCTGGCAGGTAGTTGCTGATTTGGGTGGGATTGGAGTTCAAGAAAGAAACGAGGTTTATAGATTTGGTAAGTCATCTGCACAGAGCAGGAAATCAATGTGTGAGATCACTAAGGGGAGAGATTTTTCAAAGGGAAAAAGAAGCCTCAGGACAAAATCCAAGAAGAAGAAGTATTGAACTGCATCAGAAAGAGAAATTAGAGGAGGAGGACCCAGAAAAGACCATTTAATCACACTGAATCTCAGGGATGGAAAAATCGTGGAATCAAACTCATACTTGAATACAAACTCTCTAAAACATGCCTAACGTCCTGCTTTTGCTTGAAGGGGGAGCCCACCACCTCCCATAGTAGTCCATCCCACATTTGTTCAACTCTCATTGTTAGGCATAGCTTTCTTTAGTCATTTCAGTCATGCCCAACTCTTCATGAGCCATGTGGAATTTTCTTGGCAAAGATACTGAAGTGAAGCCATTTCTTTCTCCAGTTCATTTTCCAGATGAGGAAACTAAGGCAAATAGGATGAAGTGACTTGCCCGCAGCTAATGAGTGTCTGAGGCCACATCTAAACTCAGGAAAATGATTGTAGGCCCAGCACTCCATCCACTGTATATAGCCATATCAGGGCTGAATCTGCAGCTTTCAGCCATGGGTTCTAGGACTGCCCTTTTGGGATCAGAGAGAACAAATTACATCCCTTCTCCATGTCATAGCCTTGCAATTATTTGCAGACAGCTATCATATTGTGGTCCCCCATCCCATCACCGTGGTCTCCTCTTCTCCAATCTAAACATCCCTAGTTCCTTCAAAGAATTGTTAAATGGCAGTTTCAAAGCTTTTGGTTGCCCTCAACAAAAACACTGTAGCTTATCAATGTCTTTGATAAAAATGTGGTAACCAGACTTGGTTTGACCAGAACAATATACAACAGAGTTATTTCCTCTATAGTCTCAATCAACAATGTCTCTCAGTGTACCTTAAAATCACATTAGTTTGGGGGGCTGTTATGATTCATTTTGGATATTCAGTTCTCTAAACCCTCCCTCTCCCCAACCTTTTCATACAAATTACTGTCTGGATTGATTTTGATTTTTTTAATGCCCAAGTGTAAGACTTTACATTTATCCGATTAGATTTCATCTTACTACATCGAGCCGACTACTCTAAACTACTAAGTTTTTTTTCAGTTCTGAATATTATCCAACTAATATTAGCTCTTTTCCCTAATTTTGTGTCAGCTGCAAATTGAATATGCATACTCTCTCTGCCTTTCTCCAAGACACTGATAAAAGTGCTCATCGGTGCTAAACACAGATCTAGTGCCCTCTCAAGTTTTATTGGAAATGTTTTTGTTTGTTTTTCTCATGGTATTTTGAAAAAATTCAACTATTTTTTTAATGAACAAAAATCTATTTTTTCTTTCTCCCAATTAAAAAAATAGAAGCCAAACAATTAAAAAAGAAATAAAAAAAAAAAAACAAAGCCCGGGTAACAAATAACAAAAAACAAAATAAACAAAACTAATTCCTCCACTGGCTAAGACCAAGACATATATAGATAGAGACAAAGATAGAGATATAGGTTTAGATATATATAGATATTTCAATCTGCTCTCTGAGTCAGTGGTAACTTTTTAGAGAATATTCAGAACAACTAAGGGTTCTGAAGCCAGATGGATAGATTGAGATGTGAAAGAGTAGAGTGAAGTGTATAGTGGGTGTAGACAACTCTTTCTAGGAGTTTGGCTGTGTAAAGGAGGAAACTACAAGGCCATCATTCCAGGGTGTGGCAGGTCAAATGAAGGTTTTTTAAAGGATGGGTTAGACCTGTGGAAAGTTCTCCTGCCCTCCTCCTCCTAAGTTTGTGCACCAGAAGAAGGAATCATGAAGTCCAAGATCCAAAGGACCTTAGAAACCAGAGTCCAAACCCTTTCTTTTGCAAATGAGGAAACAGAGGCCAGGAAAGAGAAGTGATTTATCTATCAGTCAAACATCAAGGAAAAGGTAGGGCCAGGATCAGAAAATGCTGATTTTCTGACTCCAGATCCAGTGCTTTTCCCATCAAACCCTTCTGCCTTTCAAGCATCCAAGAGGATGTTTAGCTTGGTTATTTTTCCACTTCTTAGCCTCAGAGGTCAGGGACTTATCCAAAACAATCCCTAGTTTTCTCAATAACCCTATATGGGTCTGCCATCCAAAAATATACTTAAACCCTTAGAAAGAACACTAGATTTAGAATCAAGCAATTTGGGTTATAGTCTGGGTTCTACTTCTTACAGTAAGACCTTAGGCAAGATATATCCCTTCTCTGGGCCTCAGTTTCTACCTTTGTAAAAAAGAGAGAAATAAGCTAGAAGATGCTTGAAGGACCTTCTGGCTCTAGCTTTCCATGGTCCTTTGAGCCTTCCTAGAGATGGCATGTGTTTGGATTGTGTTCAGAGCTAAGAAGGGGCCTTGGAGTCCAATCCTCTCATTTTTCTGAGGAAGTTGAGGTTTGAAGTGACCTGGTTGGGGAGGTGACTTGCCCAAGATTTGTTGGAGGAATGTTTCAACTCTAGTCTGATCCCAAGTCTAGGATTCCATCCATCATGGCCCGTCACTGGCCCTTCTGGGGAATGTGTGGGGGAGATGTTGGAGGATGGTTGAAATTATTGGAAGGACTCAATAGGAAGGAGGGGTCCAGGGCATTCATGAAGTCCCTCCGGAGTCCCCCACCTAACAGATTCTTAGAAGTAGACTCAGATTGTTTTCTCCACGTGCTACAGCACCCTCTGCTGCTCTGCAGAGATAACAGCTCAAACTAGCCAGTCCTGGCTGATATTTCTCAACCCAACTTTGGATTCTTCTATCTCAGGGGACTACAAAAGGGAGGATAGATGTCTGTGTGACTCTGGACAAATCAAAACTAAGTCATAGCCTCTGCCTCAGTTTCCTCATCTGTAAGTGGAAGACTTAAGGGCCCTTGAGAGGTACCCTGAAGGCCCTTTCCAGGTGCAAGTCTCTGATTCAGTGACCCTATGACTCAATAGACCCTGAAGGGCAGTGGAGACAGAATAGAACATACCGTCCTTATGAGTAAGAAAACTGGATTGGAATTTTTCACTTTAAAATTTACCTTAAATAAGGTCACGTCTCTCTCTTTCTCTAAGGTAGCTTGGTGGTGCAGTGGATAGAGCCCCAGTCCTGGAGTCAGGAGGACCTGGATTCAAATGTGATCTCAAACCCTTACTGGCTATGTGACCCTGGGCAAGTCATTTAACCTTGATTGCCTCAATTTCCTCACCAGTGAAATGGTGATAATATTTGTCCTGCCTGCTTCCAAAGGCCGTCATATATAAGTCAGTATGACGGCTGAGACCCAGAGAGATCGATTGTCCAAGGTCACATGGCCAGGAAATGAAGGACAGATTCTAGGACTCATTCATTTATTCAGCAAGCATTTTATGAAGCCACCCTGAGAGGACCACATGGCTGTGTGTCACAGTTTCATACATTTGTCCCTGGAAGGCCATCAAGTCCAATCTCTTTTACTTATAAATGAGGAAACTGAGGCGTAGAGAGGTTAAATGATTTGCCCAGGGTCACCCAACTGGTAAGTGTCTGAGGCATGATTTCTTTCTCATGGCAGTTTTCTGGCCTCTGTACTGGGCTGCTACTTTTCTCAGCCTCTGCTTGAAGACTTCAAGTAAGGGGAGAGCTCACTCCCTAGCCAAGAACCCCATTTACTTTTGGCGGGTTGTGATTGTGGTCCTTGGAGTCGGCCAAAATCTCCCTCTCTGAAACTTCCACCCATCACTCTTAGTTTGGTCTTGTGGGGCCAAGAACAGATTGAATCCTTTTTTCCCCACGTGACAATCCTTTAAATATCTAAATGACAGAAATCATGTCTCCCTCTTTCCCTTGCCAAAAATAAAAAAATATATTTTCTCCAAGTTAACCATCCCCAGCTCCTTTAATTGATTCTCAGATGACAAGCCTTCTCTTTTGGAAATTCTCCCTTTGGGCAAACCCAACTTTGTCAGTGTTCTGATGTATATTGATTGTAGTCCACTAAAACCCTCAGAATGTTTTATTGTTTTTTGCAAACCTTGTCTGGTCATACAACCCTATCCTGCTCCCTCCGATGTGCAGTCTGGCCTTGATATCATGTCTCTCTTCCATTCCTGTCTTCTAGGTTCTACAGGTCACCTCCTGCGAGCCCTCCTGTGTACCAGCATCCTCTTCCTCATTGCTCATGTTGCCTTTCAGATCTGTCTCTACACAGTGCCTGGCCTGGATGAAATGCTGGGAACCAACTGTGAGTAGTTCAGATCTTGGGAGAGGCGGGGAGGGAAGCATTTGGGTAGATCAGAGGAGGGATACCCCCCTCCCAAATCTGGTCACTAGGGGACGTCCTCCTCACGCTACAGAAATACTCCGGATAGTTGGGGTTAGAGCCAGTGGGATCCTGGGAATGGGGCGGTGGGAGATATCAGGATGCTTCAGGGATGCAGTGAACCAGGTGACAGGGGTTCAGTCTTTACCCCCAATTCTATCAGCACCAGACCAGGGCTAGGTCAGAGGATCCTAGCTAATGCTTGGCTTTTGCCAATGGTTCTTAGTGGGAGCTGGGCCTGCAGGAGCCAGGATTTGGTCTGTTGCTCCTCTGGAATTCTCTTGGACAAGGTTGGGGTGGGAAAGGGTTGGGAAAGGGGAGGCAGAAGAGAAGGGTCAGATTGAATGAACTCCAAATCCAACCTGCCCGTATTGGGCAGAGATGACCTGCCTCCCCACCTGCAGCTCCTGGCCACTGAGGTAATCATTCCTGCCTTCTCAGAGGCTGCTTGGAGGTAGTCTCCACGGAGAGGTCTTTTGAGTCTGTGAAGTCTCAAGCCCTGGCCCCAGCTCTCCTTCCTCCCTTCCCCTTTCTCCTTAATCTCTGTCCCCTTTCTCTAGCCTCAGCACTTATCCCGCCGAGCCTCCCCCAAGCCAGGAGACTCACAGAGGCAAGGAAGGATCCCAGCTGCTCCTGCATCTCACTGGGGTTCCCTGGCCCTCCCTCCCCACCCCCCATCCCTGTATAGACTTTAGCCTAATATGGACCCCTCATGGAAAGCCAGGCAACGATTTATGGCCACTCCATATGTGCTGAGCAATAAATATTCCCAATAATAACCCAGCTCTGCCCATTCCTATGTCATGAGAGGACCCTGGTGGGGTCTGCTCATGCAGGATTACAGGACTTGAGAGGGTGGGGGAGAAATAATCGCCCAACCCCAAAGGGAGTTCTGTTATAAACCTCTGACCTTTCCAGGTTCCCTCGCCTGGCGTCCACCCCCCTTTTGGAGGCATTGATTCAGCCCCCAAGGACCCAGTTGGCTACTGTAGTATCTCACAGAATGTGACAGCAGGGAGGGCCTTCCGACTATATAATGGGAGGGCAAGGAGAGAGCTAAGGGGCTTTAGAACCCAGAATGTGAGAACTTAGAAGATAAGATCTAAGAGAAATCTTAGAAGATAAGAGAACAAAGGGATATTAGAACACAGAATACAGGGCTAGGATGGACTTTAGAACATGTATGTCAGAATTAGAAGAAAACTTTGAGCATAAAATGACAGTTCTAGGACAGAATTAGAAGAAAGCCTAGAGGGAGCAACTAGGTGGTACAGTGGATAGAGCACCAGCCCAGGATCTGAGTACAAATCTGCCCTGCGACACTTAAAATTACCTAGCTGTGTGACCTTGGGCAAGTCACTTAACTCCATTGCCTTACAAAGACCAAAAAGGCAAAAAAAGAAAAGAAAAGAAAAGAAAAGAGGAAAGCTTAGAATATAAAATGTCAGTGCTAAGGGAGATCTTAGAATGAAGACTAAGAGAACCAGAAGGAACCTTAGAACATAGAATGTCAGACCTGAGAAAGACCTTAGAACTTATTGGCAGGGCAAAAAGAGGCTTTTTATTTTTTTTATATTTTTTTTTGCCTTTTTAATAAAACAAAATTTTAGCTTCTAAAATTTACTGATTTTTTTTACTTTGATTAATTAACTTATTTTTTAATTTTACAATTTCCCCCCAATCTTGGTTTCCTCCTCCCACCCCCCCACAGAAGGCAGTCTAGTCTGTTAGTCTTTACATTGTCTCCATGCTATACATTGATCTAAATTGAATGTGCTGAGAGAGAAATTATATCCTTAAGAAGAAAAAAAAAATAAAATATAAGAGATAGCAAGATTACATAATAAGATAATGGTGTGTGTGTTTTTTAAAATTAAAGTAATAGCCCTTGGTCTTTGGTCAAACTCCACAGTTGTTTCTCTGGATACAGATGATATTCTCCATTGCAGAAAGCCCAAATTGTCCCTGATTGTTGCACTGATGGAACGAGCGAGTCCATCAAGTTTGATCATCACCCCCATGTTGCTGTCAGTGTGTACAATGTTCTTCTGGTTCTGCTCATCTCACTCAGCATCAGTTCATGCAAATTCCTCCAAGCTTCCTTGAATTCCCATCCCTCCTGGTTCCTAATAGAACAGTAGTGTTCCATGACATACATACACCACAGTTTGTTAAGCCATTCCCCAACTGAAGGACATTCACTCAATTTCCAATTCTTGGCCACCACAAACAGAGCTGCTATGAATATTTTTGTTCAAGTGATGTTTTTATCCTTTTTCCATGATTTCTTTAGGGTATGGACCCAATAGTGGTATTGCTGAATCAAAGGGGATGCACATTTTTATTGTCCTTTGGGCATAGTTCCAAATTGCTCTCCAGAAAGGTTGGATGAGTTCACAGCTTCACCAACAATGCATTAGTGTCCCAGATTTCCCACATCCCTTCCAGCATTGATCATTGTCCTTTCTGGTCACATTGGCCAGTCTGAGAGGTGTGAGGTGGTACCTCAGAGATGCTTTAATTTACATTTCTCTAATAAGTAATGATTTAGAGCAATTTTTCATATGACTATGGATCACTTTGATTTCCTCATCTGCAAATTGCTTCTGCATATCCTTTGACCATTTATCAATTGGGGAATGATTAGTTCTCTTACAAATTTGACTCAGTTCTCTATATATTTTAGAAATGAGTCCTTTGTCAGAAATACTAGTTGTAAAAATTGTTTTCCAATTGACTACATTTCCTTTGATCTTGGTTACAATAGTTTTGTCTGTGCAAAAGCTTTTTAATTTAATGTAATCAAAATTAGATAGTTTGTTTTTAATGATGTTCTCCATCTCTTCCTTCATAAATGGCTTCCCTTTCCATAGATCTGACAGGTAAACGAAATCCTTGATCTCTTAGTTTGCTTATTTTATTGTCTTTTATATCTAAATCCTGTATAAAAAGAGGCTTTTAAAATAAATTTTACACTTAATAGTATTTTTCCAATTATATGAAAAGATAGTTTTCTATATTTATTTTTGTAAAATTTCGAGTTCCTAATTTTTCTCTTTCCCTTCCCTTCCCTCTTCCTAAGACAGCAAGCAATTTCATATAGGTACAATCATGTTAAACATATTTGTCCATCAATCATTCTGTGAAAGAAGAATCAAAAACAAAAGGGAAAAACCACAGGAAATGAAAACAGTGTGCTTTGATCTACATTCAGACTCCATAGTTCTTTTTTGGAATGTGGAAAATCCAGGGACCTTTAGAGCAGAGACCTTAGAACACAGAATGTCAGATATGGGAGAGACATTAAAACATGAGGTGTCAGGGCTCGGAAGGACCAGAGGATACAAACTGGTAGGTGTGGGAGAGACATTAGAACATGGGACGGTCAGAGCTGGTAGGGACCACAGAACACAAAATGGCAGGTGTGGGAGAGACATTAGAAAATAGGATTTCAGAGCCAGGAGGGACCTTAGAATGCAGATTGATAGTATTGGAAAGAACTCTAGAGATTATCTAGCCCAACTTTCTTCCCATTCAATTTTTACAGAGGAGGGGACTGAGTTCCACAAAAGATAACTGTGGCTCTTGCCTTCATGGAATCAAAATTGTCCACCTAGGCCCAGAAATGAACCCCCTCCCCTTTACCTTCTGTGAAACTTCATGTACCCTTTGGTAGCCCTTCCTAGACCTGCTCTCTGGCACCCACCATTCTGACTTAGAGTTCCCTTGAAACTCGTCCAGTCTCAATTCCACATATTCCTAGAAATGATGGCTTGGTTTAATTCATATAAGAATGTTATTATACTTATTGAACATTTCGCTTTTCTTTCTTTTAAAATTTATTTTCTTTTATTTTTCCCCAATTACATGCAAAGATAGTTTTCAACATTCCTCCTTTTGCAAACTTGTGAATTCCACATTTTTCTTCCACCCTCCCTTCCCTTCTACCTCCCCATGGCAACAAACAATCTGATGTAGGTTATACATGTATAATCAGAACATTACACTAGTCAAAGTGAAACTGGATTGGATTCTCCCAACAAAGGGGTGAATGGTATTCGGGTAATACCCACTCAGCTCTCTTTTCCCCGTGTTCCAATGTCTGCCCTCTTCTCAACCCTTTGGATTCCCTTACCCTAATCCTTCTGGGAATGTCAAGGGAAGAACTAAGCACCATGATATAGTGGGAAAGACTGTTGGGTTTGTACATTCCAATCCGGATTCTGCTATGTGTGACCCAGGTGAACAGAACTAACTCCAGAGTCAAAGAGAGGACTTAAAGAAGGAAGGGTATCAAAATATACATGACCTTGGGAAAAATCTCATCAGCTTGCTGAGCCTCAGCTGAGAGTCCCTTCCAGCTCTAAATACTAGATCCTCCGGTCCTCTGAAGCATGTGGACTCTGTCTTTACCTCTGGTAAAGGTTGGGACCTTTGGATCGATCTGGGAACCCATGACCTTTCCCTTACCGAGTACAATGAAAGGGTAAACTGGATGTCTGGTGTCCCTACTGGGGGTAAGGAAAGAGCTCCTCCAAATAACTTTGGCCTCTCTATTCTCTTGTAGGCAGTTCCTGGGAGGTTCTGGCCTTTCATGTGGGGGTCACCAGGTAAGAGGATCCTCCATGCCTGTCCTGTTCCCAGGGAAATCTCTCCTTACTGATGCCTTATGGCATGATGCTCCCACTCACAACTCTACCCATCCTTGAAATCTTAGTTCAAATGGCTGGCTCCTCTAGGAGCCTTCCTTGACCTTTTCCAGCTTTGGTTCTGATCCACACTGACATCTGGGGACCCTGTGGAGGGGCTGGGTATTAGGCACAGTGGGACATTGATGCTGTGATTGCTTCACAGTGCTTGGGCTCAACTCCTTTCCTGATCATTGCCCAGGGGGAGAGCCCTATCCTGATCCTGAACCCCCTTCTTAGATCTGGCTGGGACACTTGGTGTTTCTCAGCTGAACATATTTCAAACCCTTACAGGCTGAACCTGGATGACATCCCCAACACCCTTCGTTTGGTAGCCCCAGACCTGGGCATCCTCGTGGTCTCCTCCATCTGCTTGGGCCTCTATAACCGCCTTGTGAAGAAGGCTCGCCGAGCTCGCCGTGCGATGGTCCTACAGCCACAGGAACAGGTGCATTGGGGTTCCTAGTTTGGATTCTAGAATGCCTGTTGGGAAGGCAAGGGGGAGCTATAGACTAAGAGGGTTAGGGTCTAGAATATTTTAGCTTTGTTTAGGTTTGAGAACTCTTCCTGGATTGGGTAAAGCTTGAGTTGAAGGTTCCAGAGTTTGAAGAAATCTAGATTTTCTAGAGGTCATGCTGTTTTGAATGGATGAAATGGTATTGATTTTAGTTCTAGGGATACAGTAAAGGAGTGTTCTAGATCTTTTCAGGGGATGGCTTTAGAAGAGCCCAGATGCTGTCTTGCACATGCTTGCAATAGGCTTTCTAGATTCTTGAGTCCAAGATTCTAGAACCATTGGAAAATTTTGAGTTCTGGAATCTGAAAGGCAGCACTCACCACAGTCAGAACTCCCAGGACTCAACCTTGACCTTTTTTTCTAGGGGGTCTAATTACTGGGTCTCAGCTGTTATCCCTCAGAGGGGCCCAGACCAGAGAGTGGGCATGGTTCTGAGTAAACCCATCCCCAGTGCTGAGAAGCACATCACAAAGCCTCCAGACAGAGGGTCAGGAGAATGAGGAAAGAAGAGAGAGCGTCTATTGCTATTTCAAAGTAGGAATTTTCATGCTCCTGATATGTCCTGGGATTTTCTCATTCCAGAATTTCTGGGCTGGATAGGAGTCAGGACCCAATGCTTAGAACACGACCCCAAACCTCTCCCTTCCCAGCCTTTTTTCCAAGTATCTCTCCCCTAATCCCCTAATTGTCCTCATCTGTTCTTTTCACTGTTCCCTTGATCTTCTATGCTCAGGGCGGGATGGACAGTCTCACGGTCCAGTTCATGAGAGTATCCCGGCCTGGCCTCCACCTTCCTCCCATGCCCCACCCAAAAACCACATGAAGGAAAACGCAGTCATTGCCCTGACTCATCCCTGTGGCCCTGGCATGATTTCTTTCCCAGTGCAAAGAGCCAGCTCCTTCATGATGGCGGTCCATTGGCCCCAAACAGGCCCACAGTGGCCAACCAGCCTCCCTCCCTGAACTTGGAATCAGCAGCTGCCTCTCACCCAGGAGGGGACTGGACATCTGCAGGCCCAAGCCCCGTTGAGAGGTAGATTCTGGCTGGGCTAGGTCAGCAAAGAGTAAAACACCAGTGAGAAGGTCTGGGGAATGTCAGTGGGCACCTTACCTGCCACCTCCATCCTGGTTCTATTCCTCCTGTTATCTCCTGGCCTAAACCTGCACCCTAACTCCTAGCTCTGAGGTCTGCCCCTCCCTCTCATCCCTTTTCCTCCAATTCTGAGTCATTCAAAGTTGTGACACATAGCCACCAAGGAGCTGGTTGAGTCAGGACTGCATCCTCTATAGACAAACAATAAACAGCAAAAGGGCCATATACTGAGCCTGAACCCCCTTCCACCCCCCAATCCAGTGCGTGTTGGGCGTCCTTCATTCTCTTACTCCCCCGACCCTCCTCTCCCCTCTTCGATCCAGGTGACAGAAGATCTTGCCCAAACCAGGAAGACCAGCTTCCCCCCACAGGTCCTATAATTGCCCAGGCTGCCCCCAAAACTGGCTTCCTCACAGAGACATGAGCCTCAGTTTCCTCATTTGTGAAAGAATGATAATTTGCTTCTTTCACAAACGTTATGAAGCAAGCCGGCACAAAAAGCAAGCGTCTTATAAACAGGAGACATAATTATAATTATTGCTGTTGTTATTATTGCAGCAATTATTGCTGAAAAGAATTATGGCTAAGAATCAGTGGCCCTGAGTTTTGTGTCCTGGCTCTGCCTCTTCTGGGGGACCTTGAGCAAATTAACTGCTCTGAATTTCAGTTTCCTTATCTGATCATTGGGGGCTGAGTGGGGAGGGTGCCACGTTGTGAGGCAGCTTGCTGTTGTGTCTGTAAAACTGAACTTGGCTCAAGAAGGCTTTGATTCAATCCAACCAGCCTCATGGACAGTAGTGACCTGGATATATATAAATATAAATATATATATATATATATACATATACATATACATATACATATATGTGTATATATATATATATATATATATATATATATAGAGAGAGAGAGAGAGAGAGAGAGAGAGAGAGAGATGAGGCACTATAAGCTTAGCCAGAAAGACTAGAATTTAAATCCTAACTCAAATGTTTACCATGTATGAGTCTACATGACCCCTTCCTAGATGAGCAGGGGATAGAGGCTAGGCTGGGAAGAAGGGGCAGACATCATCCCAGCTCTCTTTCCTGGAAGCTTCCCTCATAAACCTGGTGCTATTTCCCCCTTTTATACCCATTGGCCAACACCACCTGCATTTTGCCCACCCGACCCCTCTGAGTGATACTAGAAACCCTAGTCTGGGCACAGGAGGAGCCCAGGGGCCATTTGGTCTGGCTAAGATAGAGAATAGAGAATAGACTGCTGCCCCACCAAGCCCTCTCCCCACCCCTGGGGTAGGCCTTTGAGTTTGATACCTACCTTGTCTTTCCTAGTGTGCCAGGCTAGCCACCCCTACCCCAACATACACACACAGACACATACAGACACACACACACACACACACACACACACACACCCCTCCATCCCCCTCTGCATGCCTCATAAAAATGACTCAGAGGCCTCAGAGCAGGTCTCCTCCTCTTCCACCTCCTCCTGGTTACCAGTTTGATAGGCAACAAACATACCAAGGAACAGACCTTACATTATAGGAAGCCTGGCTGTCTGGGCCATGCTGCTGAAACCATGGGGGCTAGAGAGGTAGAGGGTTCGAGGGACTTGGGTTTTCCCTCTTTTACTCCAGAAAGCCCCTACTTAGAGGGGAAAGGAAGGTCAGGGATGAAAAGATGAGAACATTCAGAGCCCCTCACGGAGACCCACCCAGTTCTGAAATCTATAGGAATCATGCCCCTGGAGGGTGTTCCCTTCCCAAAGTCCTGCTTGCGCAGGGATTGGTCAACTCCTCATCCACCCCATTTGGGTGTGAAAGAACTATCTGTGTCCAAAGCTTTGGAGCCAGTGGAAAACCCAGACCCTCCTGGGAGCCAGGAGAAGAAGTCACATTTACACAATCCTTTAAATGGTACAAAGTCTGTTCCATGTTTGCGATCTCCTAGAATCCATTTGTTCTACTAGCTCCCCATTATCTGAATGCAATGGGGGGAGAAGGGGAAAGAATGAGAGAATCAGGGTTCAAATTCTGCTGATCTTGGGCAAGTTATTTTTGGGAAGCCTCAGTTTCCTCATCTCAAAAAGGAGACGGTAGATGGCATGGTCTCAGTTTCTACTTGGTTCTACATCTTATGGCTTCTCCCAGCCGTGAACCACACATCTCCCACCAGCCAGGATATTAATACCAATTATCTAGGTAGCGCTGCAGACTCATCAAAGTTGTGTAGGCAGTATCGTTCAATTAAACTTGACCCCCCTCTCCCCCATGAAATAGAATATCATACTGAAGATTAAATAATTTTATAATTAATCATTCTATATATATTATATAATTGATATAACTAAACAAAAGCAGTATTTACATAGCATTTTAAGGTTCACAAAGTGTTTAACTCCTTTGATTCCCAAATAATCATGTAGGGTTAGATGCTATTATTATTTTCATTTTACAGATGAGGCCCAGAGATCATGACATGCCCAATCCCATGGCTAGTAAGTTGTGAGGTAGAATTCAAACCCAGATCATTCTGACTCCAAGTCAACCACTCTATCCATTGGCTACCCAGCCCCCCTCCTGGCCCACATTCCTCTATCCCTGTGATATTTGTAGTTTTGGGAAAGACATGTCAAACATGAATAAACTAATATGAATTAATACATGAGAAGGGGCACAGTGCAGCCACAGGAGGCACTCTGGCTAGATAGTCAAAAAGCCCAAGTTTGAATTTAGCCTCTGATACTACCTGTGTGACATTGGGCAAGTCATTGAGTTCTCTGGGTCTCAGTTTTCTTTCCGTAAAATGAACTCTTTCAAGCTCTATACCAGGAGCAGGGCACCACCAGCTAGTGGGCACAGGCAGGCACTTGAAATTCAATAAATCCAGATTTTTTAGGGGTGAATTAATTAATTAATTAATTAACCAAATATAGCCTGCGAATGATGTTACACTATCCAAATGGCCATTGACATAAAACCGGTTCCCTACCCCTACTCTATACCTGTGATTCTCACTTCTCCTTAAGCAAAGGGGGTTGGCCTAGGATCCCCTCCAGCCCTAAATCCTAGGATCCTATCTGAGGTCAGAGGGGAATGAAGATGTTAATCAAGGTGGAGGAGAATCCCAGACAGCTCTTGAACTTGAAAGGATGGCTAGTTGAGCTTTAAAGACTCTCTGAGAATTAGAGGTTGAGGAAAGTACATTTGACATTCATTTTGATGACAGCTGGGGGGTGGTGTTTATCTTCACTTAAAAAATGATGATGATGATGATGATGATGATGATGATGATGATGATGATGATGATGTTTTTCCTTCTTTCTTGAAGAAGACCTTGACATCAGGGGAGGTCTTGGACTGATCTCCAGCATTTGGACTAGATTTTAGTGAGGGGATGCTGTGCTAAAAGAATGAGGAAATAGGGGAGATCTTGGGTCAGGGGTGTATAGAAGGAGAGATTCTGTCTTCTAGCTCCCAACCAGGTCACTGAGAAGCCAGAATCCTGTAGGGTCCTACCTGGCTCCCACCATGGGGGCACCCATCTCTTCTCACTGTCTGGGGTTTTGTTCTCGGCCATGAAGATGGTGGGAGATACTATTCCTAGGAGAACCCATGGAAGTGTAAGGTCCATTTTTTTTCTGCTTTAGTTTGGGACTCAGTCCCAGAGGAAATATATACAAAAGGAAAGTGTCCTCCTTCATTCCTAGAGTGAATCTGAGTTTGATAGGTTTATCGAATATCAAATATCAGCTTAAGTATCATCCAGGTCATAGGTGAAGGAGAATTCCAGGACCACAGCCCCACCAAGTGGTCATTCTTTTAATAGACAGTGTTGTACAGTGATGAGAGCGCTGGGTTTGGAGTCAGGAAGACCTCTGGCATTTTCCATGACCTCAATCTAATCCTTCTGGGGCCTCACTTTCCCAATTTGTAAATGGAAGGGCTGGACTTGAATACCTCTAAGGTTGCTTCAGTTCTAAAACTTTTTTTTTGGAAGCTTCTATGAGAGGGCAACCATGATCTCCAGACTAGAACAGTGACGGATGGACATACCCTAGAAAATTTGGGTCCAACTCAAATTGTTAGGAAGGCAGCTCTCTTCTCAGGCTAGGCTTCCTGCATTACTTCAGCCCATCCTTGTGTATTACGTTCCCAGGGCCATTTGCCTTTCCAGTTTCTGGTCTCCTCCTCTGGTGCCCTCCAGTCTATCCCAGAACAGCAGCCAGACCCAGACTGATTCCCTAAGGATGCTACAATATCTTGGAACAATATTTTTTCCTGCCTCCTCACTAACATGGATACAAGCTTGCTACTAACCAGGCCTGGACCCCCCAGAGCTTGTTCTAAAACCAAATTGGGCTGATTCCTGCCCCGGACGACGAAGCCTGCCAAATGACCTTTCTAAGCCTCTATTTACCCACTCTGCCAGATTTCCCTCCCCACTCTCTCTTAGCCGAGGCTCCGGCCTTCCAACCGTAGCTCCTCTCGGTTCAACATTTATTGCACTCCACTTTACACAAGATGCTCAGGGTCCCCTTGCCTTCTCCTTGCACTCTTAGCCTGGGGTGGGTGGGTAGGAGGTCCTCTCCTTGCCAAGACTCCAGACCTCTGTTTTGCTCATTAGCTGAGCTGGGGTTTCCTGGAGCAGGCTGGGACATACCAAGAAGGCGCTGACATATTTCACACATCATGCAGGGGGCTGGAGGTCATTGGCTAAAGGCCAGCCCTGGGGAGCTGAGGGGAAGGCAGCTCCCCTTCTACCTCCTCGCCGCCTCTGCAACCTCTCTGGCTCCCAGAACTTCAGTCCAACCAAGAAGTTTCAGAAAATTCCTCCTTGGGAAAGACTGGAGAATCAGGGAGAGCCGGGAAGATGGCAGTCTGGTTGAAGTAGTGGATTTTCTTATAAGAATTCTTTCGAGAGACAGTGAAAGCCTAGAAAAGCACTTTATATAGATCTTACTGTTTAGGGATGGTTTTTCCCCAGGAAAGGGCAGGGGATGAGTCTTGAGGTGTGAGTTAGCAAAGGGAGTTTGATATTTTCCAGGTTCTTAGTATGATGGTTAAAATACTGAACTGGGAGTCAGGAAACCCATATTTCAGGACCAGCCCTTTCAGCTAACTAGCTGAATGACCTTGGCCAAGTGACTTTAACCCACTAGTCTTCAATTTCCTCAATGAGAATAATTACATGACTCTTGCTTACCTTACAGGAATAGGAGATATGTCTGTCCCCATACTTTTATTTGTTCTGACCTTCTTCCTTCTATCCCTCAATCCCAAATTGAAATCCTTCCCCTCAAAGCTGAAGCCTTCCATGAATCTTGTCCCTGAAGCCATAAACAAGCCTTTATTTCTTCAATTACTCAATCACTTAATCTGTTCTTATATCCTCTGCTTGTCACATTCCCCTTCTTATTATCATTTACAGATGCTTATGTCTGTCTTCCTGGCCCCCATCATTAGACTGTAAATGCCTTGAGGTCATATCATATCCCTGAATTGAGTACAGGGTCCTGAATATAGTAGTGTGCTGAAGTTGACATGAAATAAGATAAAGAAGGGACCTGAGTTTGAATCCTGACTCAGACAGCTGTATTACCATGGACAAGTCACTTAGACTTAAGGAGGCTGGACTCAGGGAATCCTAAGCTTTAAATCTATGACCCTTAATTTAAAAATTAAATGTTATTTTTCCCAATTACATGTAAAATAATTTTTAACATTTGTTTTTTAAAATTTGACTTCCAAATTCTCTCCAACATCCTTCCCCTTCCCCCCTTCTGGAGAAAGCAAGCAATTTGATATATATTATATGTGGGCAGTCATGTAAAACCATAGTCCCATATTAGCCATGTTGTAAAAAAAAAAACATAACCCTCTCCACAAAAAAATCAAGAATAATTAGAAAGTTTTAAAAAACCTAGTATGCTTCAATCTGCATTCAGACTCCATCAGTTCTTTCTCTGGAGATGGATAGTATTTTTCATCATGAGTCTTTTGGAATTGTCTTGGATTATTGTATTGCTAGTAATAGCCAAGTCATTGAATTATCCATCTCATGGTGTTGCTGTCATTGTGTACAATGTATTCCTGGTTCTGCTTACTTCACTTTGCATCTATTCATGTAAGTCTTCCCAGGTTTGTCTGAAACCATCCTGCTTATCATTTCTTGTCTTAAAAACATAAGAAGTATCAAAAGTCCAGACTGAGATAAGAGAGTGGTACTTAGAATCTGAGAACCTTGGAGTGGGAAAAGGACTTTGAAGACCATTGAATCCAACCCCCAGCACACACTCTTGGGCATCCAGAGACAACCCCACCCAGAAACAAAACCAGGGGTCTGTCACCCCCTCTTCTATAGTCATGCATGTATATTCATATTTATACACACATGTAGACACACACACACACACACACACACACACACACACCCCTAAACCCAAGAACAGCATGAGCTGATCAGAGCTCAACAGACGTGAGGCAACATTAGCATCCCAAGTTCTCTGATGGAAACTTTGCCACTTGTCAGATGGGCCCATTAGAAGAGGGAGCTGAAGCTGGCCTTGGCCCCAGCCTGTGGGCGAGCTTGGAGCAAGCAAGTCCATTTTCCAAACACCTGCCTTTCCCATCAGACACATACTCTGTACCAACCCTCTCCCCCTCCTCCTCAAACATCATAATATTCCACGGTAGACCTCTCAGTGGGATTTCCCAGTGCTTGGGCCAGAGGGTGGGTGGGAATGTTGGCATGAGGCAACTTCACATGTGACTTTTTTCACCACTGTTTCCCCCCCCCATGCCCTCCACCCCTTTCCTCTTGAATGTCTTCCATCAGCCAATCTGGGCACTCTGGGACAAGCCCAAGACCCTCCAGACTGACTTCCTGCCTTGCAATAGCTGTGACCACTCTCCCACAACCACCCAAATCCTTCCTCCTCCATGGTCAGAGCTGTTGGTATGGTCATTTTGTTTGGCCTTCATGCTTTAAGAGGGCCTTTTTTCCCTCCAGAGTCATCTGGGTCCAGTGGCCTGACATGGGCCAGGATGACTGGAGATGGCCCCGGATGCAAAGGGAGACCATGATCTTTTTTCTCCTTCAGTCAGACTGAGATGTGGGAAAGACCTTAGATTAAAAAAAAGAAAAAAGAAAAAAAAGAGAACATCTAGGTTAAATGTCACAAGTATTGTCTATCAGGATAGAATTCAGAAGGTTAGATTTGGGGTTCCAAGACTGGGGTTTGGGTCTGGCTCAGCTACTTCCTCCCTGTGTGACCTCAGTCATTTCCTCTCAAACATCCTCAAATTCCTTATTTCTAATATGATAGGATTGAACTAAGTAACCTCTAAGGTCTTGTCCACTATATATCTGTGGTCTTGATTCCTCCCTGCTCTTTTCAACATGTACCATATTTCCCAGTAATGACGTCCAGAAATTTACTTTTTGGGTGGAACTAACCTTTTTTTTCTCTTTTTTGAAAATCGCCTCCTTCCATCTCTTGTGGGAGCTCTCTGGTTCTAATATCATGAGATCTAGTACTCAATCCCAGGTTCCCACTAACATAAAGCCCTTCCCACTCACAAATATGATTTTTTGACTTCAGAAACCTCAGGGTTTTTAAAAAGTTTCTTTTCATGCTGCAAGTCCCATCCATTAACATATAGGCCTTGGTGAATAAAATAGAACTCATGACCTTTTCTTTTTGCCCCTCTCCTCAAAAGTCAAGTGTCCTCTCCTCCACAGGGAGAAACTCATATTTAAAAACATTTTATTTTTTTTTCTTTTTAGGTTTTTTTGCAAGGCAAATGGGGTTAAGTGGCTTGCCCAAGACCACACAGCTAGGTAATTATTAAGTGTCTGAGATTGGATTTGAACCCAGGTACTCCTGACTCCAAGGCCGGTGCTCTATCCACTACGCCACCTAGCCGCCCCTTAAAAACATTTTATTGAAGTTTTAAAAGAAACCCTCCCCCCAAAATCCCATCAGCGTCATTTACAAATTTTATACTTCAACCCCTCTGCCTCACCAATGAGCAGCTTTTATGTAGCATTTTAAATCTATTATCTCATTTGATCCTCACAATATCTCTGGGTGATGGGGGGGTATTATTATTCCCCTTTAAAGAGAGAGGGAATGAGGCAGACAGAAGGTCACAGAACTAGTATCTGACGTAGTATTTGACTCAGGTCCTCCTAACTCCAATCCCAAGAGTTCTATGCATGGCACCACTCAGATTTTACAGGTAGAACCCTTGATTGTAATAGAGTGAAGTTTAACAAGTCAGAGTGACATATAGTTCACTGACAAATGAGACTGAAGCATATATAGAGCTTTGCAGTCCTTTCAACCCTATATAAACGTTGGTGATGGTGATGCTGACGCCTAATGATGGTTCCTGTGGTCCACCATCTATTTCCTAGGAAGGGTCATAGAACTGATAAGGTTTTTCTTTTTTTCCTCTCAATTGTTATTTTATTTTTCCAATTACATATTATGAAAGTTTTTCAACCTTCATCCACATGCATATGCATATTTTAAGTTACATAATTTCCTTCCACCCTCTCCCCTCAGCAGCAAACAGAATTGCACAGAATTGTACAGAATTGGTCAGTTCTAATGTCTTTCCTTTCTGGTTGTGTTTATTAATATTCTTGGCTCTACTTACTGTATTCGAAGTCAGTGGAATAGGGACAGGTAGATGGTGCGATGGATAGAGTACTGGGCTTAGAAACAGGAAGACTCATCTTTGTGAGTTCAAATCTGACTTCAGACACTTACTAGCTGTGTGACCTGGGCAAGTCACCTAACTCTGTTTGCCTCTGTTTCCTCCTCTATTAAATGAATAGGAAATGACAAACCTTCTTTGCTAAGAAAATCCCAAATGGGGCGGTTAGGTGGTGCAGTGGATAGAGCACCGGCCCTGGAGTCAGGAGTACCTGGGTTCAAATGCGGTCTCAGACACTTAATAATTCCCTAGCTGTGTGGCCTTGGGCAAGCCACTTAACGCCGTTTGCCTTGCAAAATCATTATTTTGCTGTCTATGGAGTTCTGTCCTAGTTTTACCCCTGTGGGCTATCAGTGGTCTCGAGTGCAAGCATTGGGTCAAAGGGATTTATGGCAGTCGCTTTTCCATTCGAATTCCAAACAATGATTGGACCAAATCAGAACTTTATCAATAGTGATTCGGAATGCCTGTTAAGAAAAATTCTTTCCTCACTGGATAGATTGACCTTGTTCTCCAGACAGAAGATTCCTGATCTTTTCCTGTATGTGTCTGTGTGTGTGTGTGTCACACCATACCAACAGCTCTGGTCATGAAGGAGGAAGGATTTGGGTGGTTGTGGGAGGGTGGTCACAGCTATTGCAAGGCAAGAAGTCAGTCTGGAGGGTCTTAGGTTTGCCCCGGAGTGCCCAGATTAGCTGATGGAAGAGATTTAAGAGGAAAGGGGTGGAGGGCATGGGGGGGAAACAGTGTGACACACTGTTGAATTGGCAAAAAACAATGCAATAATCAATAACACAATATCAGATAATAAAACACAATTCCTGAGAACCCATGAAATACAGTTATTCCTTCCATGTTGATTTTCTCCATTAAAGTTTTTACAGATAGCAGGCTGGCATAAGAAATTAAATGGGAATTTGGGAGGAGTTTTGTGGAAGTCACAAAAAACACTCACAAAGGCCAGCAGAAGACACAGACAACATTTAAAAATTCAGAAATGCATAAAATTATGTGTATAGTATTGTATAACAATATTTAACCCCAATTTTACAATAAGCTATTGTTAATACTCCATGAAGAAAAAGTAAAAAAAAATTCAAATTTTTTTCTGGGATAAAAGGGAGGAACAAAATTTTTTCTCAGATTTCCAGATCACAGGGCCCCAAATCCTCACAATATAGAAGGTAGAACTGTATATTGTCCAGTACCTGACAAGAGAGATGATGGATTCAGGATGCTAAGCAAAACACATTTTTGGTCAATGTAGAAATTGATTGTATTTGACTCGGCATATTTGTTATAGGGATTTGGCTTTTCTTTATTTTTTCCCCAATAAAAAGGAGGAAGAAGATGAATGGGAGGGAGAGAGAAAAAATGAATGCTTGAAAATTGATGCCAGTCCTGAACAAGTAGCTGCAGGAGGGGATGGCGAACTAGGCATAGGAAGGGATGTGGGAATTAAGGGAGCTCTAGCCCATTGAGACTGTCATGATGGAAAGAGCAGAAGCTTTGTAGTCAGAGGATGTGGCTTTGGATTCTGGCTTTTCTGCTACATCTGTGTTGCTTCCTCTCTAGGACTCACCTGTCAAAATGAAGGGGAAAGCTTAACTGGATGATCTCCATGGTTTTTTCCCCTACCCTAGATTCAATGAATTAATCCTTCTTCTGTTCCTCATATTTGTTCCAGGGATTTGGTTTTTCTTTTTTTTTCCCAATAGAAAGGGGGAGGGGGAGGGGGAGGGGGAGGATGACTGGGAGGGAGAGAGAAGTAAATGAATGCTTGAAAATTGAAAAAAAGATTTAAAAATTTTAAATGCTTGTAATGATCATCTGACATGGGTCAGATTGCCCAAGACTCCAGTGTACCAAGACAAAACAAAATTCAGTCCATGGCAGATGCTTTCCCATTGGTAGCATTTATTCTCCAAAGCCAAGGGGAAGATATCTCTGCTTTAGAAGCCCAGGAGACAGGGTTAAGGAAAAAATGAGTCTCTTATTTGTCACCTTCATAAACAACTCAGATCCCTAGCCCTGCAGGACAGGAAAGGTAACCCCAGCTTGGGAAAGATCAGGATGCCCCACCCACAGGCTGAGAATGGAAGAGGGAGCAGGTAGCCATGTGGGTTGTGATTTGAAGAAAAACTAAGTGATTGAAGACTAGTAACACTCCCTAGGACCATCTGCGTTGCTTCCTCTCTCTAGGACTCACTGTTAAAATGAACTAGATGATCTTTAAGGTTTTTTCCTACCCTAAATTCAATGAATTAACCCTTCTTCTGCTCCTCACTCTCCCTCTTTTACCCTTCTTTCCTATTTCCCTCACACCCTCTTTCCCTTTCTTTCTTCCTTCCTCCTTCCCTCCCTCCATCCTTCTCTCTCTCTTCCCCTCATTCTCCCTTTCTTCCTCCTTCTCCCCTTCTTGCTCTTGAATTCAGGACAATGATGAGAGGGAGACCAATGCCAACCATCAACCACAAGGAATTCCAGAGGAAACCTCAAATCGGGCATCTCGCCTGGCCGTGAAGCTCAGGGTCACCGTCCACTGGCTGCTGAAAGCGATGGGAAATACTCTGGCCATCGTGTTACTGGCACTGGCAGGTACCTACTCTGGGCATCGACCCTGAGACCCTGGACTGAACCATGCCTAGGGCAGGGCATTCCCCACCTGGGCATCAGCTAAGAAGCAAAGGAATTTTTAAGGACTGTGGCCTTCGATCCTTACCCCAATCCTAAGGAACAGGGCTGGAACGTGGGACCTCTCTGGCATGCAATTTCCTACCACCCTACCTAAGCCACACTTGGGGAGCTCCACTTGTGTGCCCACATAGAGTGAGTCAAGATTAGGTGATCCTGGAGGTGGGAGGAGCGGAAGTTAGGAAACCAGATTTCAAATCTCAGTCCAGTCCCTGACTACTTTTGTCACCTTGGACAAGTCACTGCCCCTAATAGAACCTCAGTTTTTTCTTTGCTCAAATGAAAGGTAGTTCAAGTAGATGATCCATAAGGCTCCTTCTGGCACTAACCGTCCATAATGCCCAAGATCCTTTTTGGCAAAGCTAACTGTGTGTGGAGGCAGAAGTAGAAGAGGTTCCCAGCCCTCTAGCCTAGAGGAAGCTCTAGATGAGCTGGGCTGAGTGACCACCAAAGTCTCTCCTTCCTCTCAAACACTGTGCTTCTGAGATGCCAAGGGAAGACCGGGATGCCCATGAGATGCCTCCCATGCTTTCCCATCTCCCTCCCGCTGCTGTGAGCACAGGTCTGGAGGGGTCTCTTGTCTTTCTACAGGCATCACTTTGCCGTCTGCCTTCTCCAGCATCTACTATTTGCTGTTCCTGGGCCTCTGCACCTGGTGGGCCTGCCACTTCCCCATCAGTCACCTGGGCTTCAATACCCTCTGCGTGATGGTTGGCTGCTTCTCCGGTGGCCACCTCCTTTGCCTCTACTGCTATCAGACGTCCTTTGTTCAGACACTGCTCCCACCTGCTGGCATCTGGGCCAGGTAAGGGGGTGCAGACAACCAACCCCTTGGGAAAGCCCATCTATGGTCAGGTTTCCAAATAGCTCAGCAGCTGGACCCAACCTCTGCCCCATTCCAGTTGTCCAAAGTCCTGGGACTGAAGCCAAGCCAAGATAGACTTCATACCCTCTAAAGAACTTGGATTGAAATGCATTTTAGTGATGCTTTTTGTTTTTATTGTACAATCATTCTCGAATATTCTCATTCCCAGGCTCAACTCCCATTTTCATGGAGGCTTCCTTTATCACAAAGTGGGTGGTGGGAACTTGTGGAGACTCATTGTATTTGACAGCTGATGAGACATTCCACACCCATGATCTCCCACCTCTCTGCAGAGTTTGGGAACAGAGGAGGGGGGAAATGGGAGGAGGGGGGCTGCCAGATGGTCCTGAAGCTTTGTGGAAACTGGCCAGGAATGGAGTTGAGGTGAAGGTGCGGAGGGACCTAACTCTGGGAGACAAGCACAGGGTGTGAAACTCAGCCTACTTGGAATGGGCCTTAGCGTGGGACTGAGGACCCTTTCTGCGACCCCCCTTCCCCACACTCCCCTCCCCTTAGTTCCTCAGGCCCCTCATGCTTTATAAAAAACAGATCATGAGTCACTCCACAGTCTTGTAATTAGAGACTTCTTACATGAAATCTAAAATGTGGGATGAAGTGTTGGAAAGGGGTACAGATCATGAGACCTCCTCCACCCCTCACAAGTCCCGACCTTAGTATCAACCCCTGAGTCTCCTCATTCCCTGAACTCCTATCTTTTTCCAAGTTTCCATCCCTGGCCATCCAAGAGCTTCCACATCTCCTCTGATTCTCGATTTTAGTCTCCCTTCCTAGTTCTGAGTGTCTTTCTCAGATTAGCTACATGAGTGCTAGGTGGTGCAATAGGTAGAGCCCAGAACTAGAGTCAGGAAAATCTGAGTTGAAATCCGGCCTGGGTGAACCTGGGCAATTCAAAAACCTCCTTGTGCCTCAGTTTCCTCATCTTTAAAATGGGTATAATATTAGCACCTACCACCTAGGATTATATAGGATAAAATGTGACATTTATAAAGCTCTTTGCAAGTCTTAAATCTCTATAGAAGTACTAGTTATTTTATTATAACTCTCCATCCACACATCCCTATCCCCACTTCCCATTTCTTCTCCAAAGTTGAGTCTTTATAATATCCTGCCATTGAACTCTCATTTCCCTTTCCCCAGAGATCTCATCTTTCCTCACCAGCTACAAGCACCTATATCCTCCCCTCCACCCCAAATCTCTATCACCACCTATTTCCCTAGTATCTACCTGACTAGACTTCTATCATCTCCCGGACCTGAGCCCCATCTTTCCTTCTCTCTGAGCTTCTATCACCCCTTACCCTGAGCTCCCATCTCCCCTTGCCCTGAACTTCCATCTCCCCTCCCCCGAGCTGCCTTCTCTTTCTCTTGGGGTAGGGACCCCCCACCTCTCACCTGCCTTGATTCTTCTGCCTCTCCATTCTAGGGTTTTTGGTCTCAAGGACATTGTCAGCCTCGCCAACTGCTCCAACCCCAATGCCCTAGTCCTTAACACCAACCACGACTGGCCTGTCTATGCCAATCCGGGCGTCCTGCTGCTACTCTACTACACTGTGGCCTTGCTGCTCACACTAAGGAGGCTGGACTCTTCTAACCAGGTGAGCCTGGGCTGAGCCCAGGATGCTGGTGAGAGGGCGGCCCCAGGCTCTTCTGGGAAAGGGGAGAATGATGCCAGGAGGGAATGGTGCCTCTGCCCTTTAAGTGTCGGAAAGAGGGCAATGCCTTTTTCTGGACCCATCTCATGCATTGATAAGCTATGTGATCCTGGGCCAGCCAAATAGCTTTTAGAGTCTATTTTCTCATCTGTGAAATGGGCACAGTCCTAACCATCATAGGGTTCTTAGGGAAAAAACATTTTATAAAACTTAAAGGTGCCAAGGAAATGAGTTTTTATTATTTTCCACCTTCCATGAATCAGAAGGAGGATGCCGAGGGAGAGCAAGAAGTGGAGCTAATGGAGGTAGGCCAGGCACCCAGGGGGAGGAGCCGAGCCACGGAGGAAACCAAGGTGAGCATCTGCCATCCTTCTGGCTCTCTTGGGTGAGCCTGTCCCCAGGGAACCCTCCCTGAAGACCTAACTCGGAGCAGTGGGGAAGGAGCAGAGAAGGGAACAGTTTAGAGCTGATTCTTGAGCAGGAGATCTTCCCCTGGTACCTGAGATCAATTCTTGGGTTTCTTATCCCTGGAGAAGTTCCAGGGGATCCCGGAACCTGGAGAAGGAAAAAGGATCTTTTTCTTTAGTCACCTCTAACTAAAACTGAGCATTTTCTTCAATTATCTAAAACCCTGATTCTGAGAAGAAGTCTCCAGGTTTCCCCCAGTTGGCAGAGAGGTCTGGGACATAAGGTTAAGTGCTCCTGGTCTAGAGAGAGGCAGCTACGTAAGGAGGCAGGAATCCAGCCTTTTTATCTCATTGTCCTTGATTCTGGGGGGGTTCTAGGGTCCTGGGCTGGTAGGAGGGGGACAGGGACTCTAATAACTGAGCTGGACCTGAACTATTTCCCTATTATTTTCTCCTGCCCTTAGGGTCCCCCTACAATCACATATCTTCCCCTCCCTGGCGCTCATAGGAGCTCACTCCCTGCCCTTTGGGATGAGGACTTCTCCCTCTGAGAGGGAACTGGTAGTCCAATAAATGGAGTGTCTGACCTGTAGTCAGAAAGATCTGAGTTCAAATGTGACCTCAGACACTTATTAGCAGTGTCATCTTGGGCACTCAAAAAAAAATCTGTTTGCCTCAGTTTCCTTCTCTGTAAATGGGGGACCTTCCTCCTAGGGTTGTGGTGAGGATCAAATTAATTCACAACACATTTAGGATAGTACTACAAGAATTATGATTATGAATTAATCCTCCAGAACATGCTGCCAGGAAGTCCCACCGACTCCACAGAAAACTGTACTGTACATGTCTTGAACAGCCAGACGCCGACCCAGCTTCGTCCCGGTAAGAGTCTAAGAGACTGTGTCAAGGGGTAATGGCAGAAGGGGTGAGTCACTGCCAAGTTACACTGCCAAGTAACTGCGTTCAGTCTGGTTTTCTTTTTTTCTTTTTTCATTAGTTTTTTTTTTTTTTTTTGGAAGGCAAACAGGGTTAAGTGGCTTGCCCAAGGCCACACAGCTAGGTCATTATTATTAAGTGTCTGAGGTCGGATTTGAACCCGGGTCCTCCTGACTCCAGGGCCAGTGCTGTATCCACTGCGCCACCTAGCCGCCCCCCCAGTCTGGTTTTCTAACCTGAGAAACATCCCTTGGCTGAGATGCTACAGAGTCTGAGTATGATTGGGATGAAAGTTGAGACCCTGTTTCTGATCTAGCTGATGGGGGGGGGCGGGTCAAGGCAGTCATTCCCTTGCCCTAGCAACGGCTCCATCTTCATTGGGCAGACCTGACCATGCCGACCAAACTGGGAAAGCCGGAAAGGTTTGACTTCCGGGGCCTAGCCACCCTCTGCTTCCACTATGCAGATGCACTCTCAGAGATCCCAGCAGAGTTGGGAGGGACCTCCTAGTCCCTAAATCCTCTAGTTCTGCCTCAGCTTGAGACTTTACATTCCCAAAGACTCATCCAACCTCCAATGGAAGACCCTCCAGCCTCCAACAGCTACCCCCCAGGGAGACCAAAAGACAGTGAATAACAGTTCTCCAGAGTGTTGTCTTCTCCAGATTAAACATCAGTGATATGGCCTCCAATGCCTTCTTTATTCCTCTTCCTGTTCTAAATCCTGGGATTCTCTGGCAGGAATTAGATCCTTTCCAGAGCTGAGAATTTGACAAAGATCCTCTAAAGGTCCTTTCAGATATTTTCTGCAAGTCATCAGAATTCTTCTTACAAGGTAATATCCAGGATTGAATATAGATGCTTTCTAAAAGCTGTAAAAGATCAAAATCACTTCTTTGGTTCCCATATCTCTTCTGACTCACGCTGAGATTTCAGTTCACTTAAATCCCTCTATCTTTTTCATCTAAACTGTTATCTAGGCACAAAAGCTTTTTCATCTTGTTCTTGGGAGTTCAGGTTTTTTTTTTGAACCCGAGCCAAATTTCATCTAATGAATGCTAGCCTGCAGAGACCTTTCTGCACCTTTGTCCTCACATAGTAGATCTCCTTCCCAGGTTTGTATCGTCTTCAATTTATCATCTATGCCTTCATTGAAACCATTGATATAAATATGAACCAGTACAGGGTCAAGAATTGATCCTTAGGACTCTTCACTAAAGACCTTCCACCATCTTGACATAAGCCATTATTAATTCTACTTCGGGTCTGCTCATTCATCTACCTAACTATCATCTGGCTCCTATCTCTCCACCTGGTCCAGAAGGATTGCATGAGGATTCCAGTGCTCAGAAAAGGATACAATTCCCATTGCAGGATCTTTGGAATTATGACTGGAAGAGACCTTAGAAATCATCAGGCACTTTCACTGATTTAATTGTATTTTAAAATTTTCATTTTAGGGCATGCTAGGTGGTGTAGAGGATAGAGTACTGGCCCTGGAGGCAGGAGGATCTGAGTTCAAATCCAATATCAGACACTTAATATTTGTGTGACCCTGGAAAAGTCACTTACCCAAAATCACCTTCCCTGTCCCCCCAAAAAATTATTTTATTTTTAAAAAGTTCCCTTTTCCCATTGTAGATAAGGAAATTAAGGGAAAGGGAGAATCTTTTGCCTGAGTCACAGGAAGAATCCTTTACATTCAGGACTCTTTCCATTACACCAGGCCCTCTCCTCATCTCCCACTACCCAAGCGGGATTGGTCTCCTGTTGCAAGGGGAAGTTGCCTTTAAACCCTGCTTAGGACAAATTTTAAACTTTTATTAAGTTCCTAGTCTATACAAACCACTGAGAGTTCAGAGAAAGAAGAATGGTAATGTCAAGAGAGAAATGGTGGAGGTATTTTGGGGAGCAGGAAGGCCTTTCCCACTTCTTGCTCACCATACAAGGTCTGCCACCTACTCTGTCCACTTTAAAGTCTCATCCTTGGAAAAGTTTTCTTTTTTTCAAAAAAAAATTTTTTTTAATTATAAAAAAGTTATCTCTTTTCAAAATGAATTACTCCCAAAAATGGCAGCTCTGCCTGGTTGAGAAGGTCCACCCCCTGGTGGTCATATCATGCTGGTGCAGGCGTATCCTGAGGCATGGCCTGTGTTGAAGGGAGAGCACAGGACTGGGGTCAGAGATCCTCCAAAGTCAGGGACTCTTAGTGATTCTCTATCTGCCTTAGTTTCCTCATTAATAAAATGGAAAGAAATTGGCTTGAAGATGAGGTGAGTCAACTTTAAAATGTAGGCTTTTCATTGTTATTCCCTTCATATCTTGATTTTGGCCTCTCCTGCCCAACATTTCTTATTCCCTTTTCTTTCCAGACATCTGATTATTATCACCTAGTAGAGAATTTTATCCCCATCCCCTCGTCTTAAAGATTTGGAAACTGAGGCACAAGAAAGTATAGATAGTAAGGAGCAGTCAGAATTTGAACCCAAGACCCCAACTTCAAAACCACTAAGTTTTCAATTGCATGGTACTGGTCATTGCCTCTAGCTATACCTTCCCATAGCGAGGAGTCCCGCAGGCAACCCAGGGAGTTGCATGTAAGACGCCCTTCAGGGAGTGTGGAGGCTGCTGCCTATGGAGGGAAGCCTCTGCTGACCACAGGGACCTATCTCTAGAGTTTCCTTGAACCCCCAGCCTCCTCCTTCAGGCCTGGCTCCTTGCCATGCTCTAAACAGACTCCAACTTGAATTTGGCTTGACTCATCCCTTTCTCTGGATCACCAGCTCCCATGCCCTCCCACCGCTTGTGTCTTGTGACTGTAGTGGAGATGGGGCCTCTTGGCCTCCTGTGGTCAGGGCCGTGGGCTGGCCAGAAGGGGTTGGGAAGTGCTGGGAGTGGGCTGCCCTTTAACCTTCATTACGCCACCCACTGAGCCAGTGAGAGAAAGACTTTCTTTCAAAGAAGTTTCTTTTCCTTCTTGTTTATATTATTTTGTGGTCTCTTTCTCCCCTTCTGGGAGAGATGGGCAATAAAATGAGCAATTTTATTGGGTAGTTGTTCCTTCTTTACTCTTCCCTTCTGCACATCTGCTTCCTTTCTCCCTGTCCTAACTTCCCTCTCCTCTCCTGCCTTTCTTGGTCCCCCCAGCCTGGATTGCCCCATCCCCCTCACACTCTTCCCTTTGTCTACTTCCCTACTCCCAGAAGGGAGGTAGTACAGTGATTAGAGCACTAAACGTAGAATTAGGGAGACCTGAATTTGAATCCAGCTTTGAAAAATTAGAGCTTCGTGACTCTGGCCAAGTCACTTGACCTCTGTCTGCTTCAGTTTCCACATCTGCAAAATAAGGATAATTATAGCACCTATAAAATAGGGATAATTATAGGAGCAAATGAGAAAATATTGCTAGCACAGTGTCTAGCACATAATAGGAATTAAATAAACACATTTCTTCCTTTCCTTCCTCCATCTCTTCCTTCTTTCCTTCTTTCCTTCCTTCCTTCCTTCCTCTGACCCTGGCCCTCGCCGCCACCACTTTTTCTCAGAGACCATTTTTCATGGCAAAACTAATTTGTAGTTTTTATCCAGAGGACCAAAGTACCTTACTTTGGCTCAAACTGGGGCATACTTGGTTCAATGGGTCTCTCTTTCTTACTAGGTTTTGTGTGTTGGTTCAGATTCCCTTCAAGTACTGACCCAGATAGAGGATGGGATCCCAGATCATGGAGTGGGGGGAGGGGAAGGGGTGGCTAGCCAAAGTTGGGGAAGCATAATTCTCTGACCTGTTCCCCTCCATCCTCATCCCTTTTTAGGAAGTAATCAAACTGAGCCCAAGGAGACTTCACCCCTGCACGCCCTTGGCCATGTCATCATGAACCAGAGCTATGTGTGTGCTCTCATTGCCATGATGGTAAGAAGGTGGGGAGGGGGCAGAATAGATGGTGCCAGATAGAGCTGCCCTGCCCATGGACCTAAGAACTGCAAATGCCATCAAATCATAAAATTTCAAGACCAAGGGATCTAGAATCTGGGGAAAAACATAGAACATGGCAAGTCAGAATTAGGAGGACCATAGTATAGAGAACGTCAGCACTGAGGAAGTCAGGAAAATAGATTGTCAAAGTTGGGTGGGGCTTTAGAACAGAGAATGTGAGAACTGGGAGGAACCTTAGAACATAGAATGTCAGAGATGGAAGGGACCTTAGAATGCAGAATGTCAGAGCTGGGAAGGATCTTAGAATACGCAATATCAGAATTGGGAGGGGCTGTAGAACACAGAATGTCAGAGATAAAGGACCTTAGACATCCTCTTTTCCAAATTCCTCATTTTGCAGATGAGGAAACTAAAACCCAGAATGGGAAAAATTTCTTAAAGCATCGCCACATAGTTAGAGGGCAGGGACCTGAATGAGAATTCAGGTCTCATATCCTAGTCTAGAACTTTTCCCACTCGTTTCCTTGCTGCTCAAGGGAAAGAAGGTGACATAATCTTCTGAAGGCTTAGAGGGGGAGGTCACTCAAGGAATAACCTAAAACTACCTGCCCTTTCACCTTGGTATCCCCTGTGTAAAGATGGTCACTGCTGCTCTGTCCACTGGCTTGGCGTCCAGAGGCCCTGGGTTTAAAGCCTTTCTCTGCCACTAATATTTACTCTGTGACTGCGGGCAACTTGTTTAACTTATCTCCTCTCCAGTTTATCTAGAAATGTGAGGCTCCTTGCCCCTCTCACTAGCCCCAAAGTCTTTGGCCAGGAAGCCCCTGCCACCCATTCCCTCCTGACTTCTAACCTTCCTGGTGTCTTAGGTGTGGAGCATCACCTACCACAGTTGGCTGACCTTCGTCCTGCTGCTATGGGCCTGCCTCATCTGGATTGTTCGGAGCCGTCACCATTTTGCCATGTTGTGTTCCCCCTTTATTCTGCTCTATGGACTGGCCCTCTGTAGCCTGCAATATGTTTGGGCCATGGACCTGGAACCGGAACTCCCCAAGAAGGTTGGCTTCATGAGCTTGCACCAGCTGGGCCTGGAACACACTCGCTACCCCTGTCTTCACCTGGGAGCCATGGTCAGTGCCTATCCTCTGGACATCCCTCTGGGTGGGACTTTTGGTGTTTCACTGTGAATATAGGGGTATCAGTGTGATCATCATCACAAGTGCCCCAGGATGTGGGAAGGGGCTGATGTCTATGTACTGTGTGCAGATCCATGTGCATGTATGAGTTATGTGTGAATTCTTAGTATATGCTCCAAAGAGTGTATGTGAATTTCTGTGTTTCTGTGTCTTATCATTAGAGGAGAAAGAAGGGAGTATGAAAAGATTAGTAGAAAGATGAGAAGGGAGGGAGGACAAAAGAAGAAGGGAGGAAAGGAAAGAGAAAGGGGAGAGGGGAAAGCAGAAAAAGGGAAAGGGGAAGAAGAAGGGAGAGGGAAAAGAGAAAAAGGAAAGGAGTGGAAGGGGAGTGGGAAGGAGAAAGAAGAAAGCAGGAGAAAAAAAGGAGAATGGGATGAGGGAAAAAAAGGAAGGGGAGAGGAGAATGAGAAAAAAGAAAAGGAGGAGGAGAAGGGGTGAGTAAAGAGAAAGGGAAGAGGAGGAGAGAAAGGAAAGGAGGAGAAGGGAAGAAAGAAAGGAGAAAAAGGAAAGGAAATGAAGGTACAGAAGGGAAGGAGAAAGTAGAGAGAAGAGGGAGAAAAAGGAGGAGAAGAAAAATAGAAGAAGGAGATAGAGGAGATGGAAAGAATATATGCCCTTTAGACACAATTTGCCTTTCTCCTCCATCCCCAGCTTGGCCCCCAGGCCCTGAGTCCACTGGGATGCTAAGAACAGTTCCCAGATCTAATCATTCCTCTGCTGATCTCCCCTCTTCTCCTGGCCCCCTAGCTGCTCTGCACTCTGACCTTTTGGCTCCTGCTACGCCAGTTTGTGAAGGAGAAACTCCTTAAGAAGAAGCACCCTCCAACTACCCTCCGGGAAGTCACCGTGAGTGAATTTGGTGAGTGGGGGCTCTGGGGGTGAATTCTAGCAGGGCTACTCAAGAGATGCAGGTCCTGAAGTCTCAGCCACAGCTAAGACTCCCTGGAATTAAGAGAAGGGTTGGAGGTGATGGTGGGGGTGAGAGTGACAATTAGGGACAGAAAGTAGAGACCAAGTTTCCTTTCCCAGACTAGAGATCCCAAGCAACTTCAGTCATAGATATGCCAAGCATTGCCATGAAGGAGGACAGTACAGAATGTCAGAACCTCAGGGGTCTTTTAGTTAGTCCAAGCACTTCATTTTACAAAGGAAGAAACAAGCCCAGAGAAGGGTCTTTCTGCTCTAGAAAACCTGGGACCACAAACTCCCATTCCAGTGATCAAGTAAAAGGTCTTGGCTAGCTCTGCCATTTTCCAGAGCTGAATTACAACTCCCCCCATAGATGCCCTTGCAGGAGGTCTGGATAAATGAGTCTAGATATGAGCCAGAAGGACACAATAGAAAGAGCACTGACTCTGGGAACAGAGGACATGGGTTCAAAGTCTATCTCTGACATAGTAATTGGTAAAGTAATTTTGCCTTCCTCGGTCTCAGTTTCCTCATCTGCAAAATGAGGAGGTTGACTTGATGGCCTCTGAGCTCCCGTCAGCCCTAAATTTATGTCAGCCCAAGGATGAGTATTGGAATATTTTAACAACCACCGATCAGGAGTAGGCTCGAGCAGTTCACAAACTCTGAGAAAGTCGATTTTCTCATCTTTAAAAGGGGATAAAAATTCTTGTCCTGTATACCTCACAGGCATGTTGAGGGGCTATTGAGAGTTAAATTCTACATAAAATTTAAGTCAATGGAATTCAACAGGCATTGATTAAGCCCCAGCTTTATGCTGGGCACTGTCCTTGGTGCTGACAGCCAACAGTCCCTCGTAGGATCCTACATGCTACTGAAGAGATGCAGGTACAAAGATGAGCAAAAATTAATACAAAGTAATTTCAAGCAAGCAAACACTAAGGAATGGGGGAAACAAGAAAGGTCTTATAGGAGCTAGCACCTAAGGTACAACTTTAAATGAAGCTGGGATCCCTAAGGAGTGAAAGTGAGGAAGGAGTTCATTGCAGACACTAGAGACAACAGCCTGGGAAAAGACAGAAAGGTGGGGGATATGATGTTGTCTATAGAGAATGGCCAGTAAAGCCAGTTACCATAGGATCAGACCCATGACTCTGACCTCATTTGTATTCTGCAGGCAGACTATGAGTAATCTTGAGGGCACAGACCATATAGACCTTTGGATACCAGTTCTATTCCCAGAGGCATAGTGATGAGATTTGGGATCCAGACACCTAATGAGGTGTTGGAGAAGGGGGAAAGCAGGGTAGAAGTCAGGAATGTAGTTAGAAGAAGGATGAGATGGGAAGGAAGTTAGCATGACCCCCAAATAATCCTTTGGGTTCACCTATTATCTATATGTAGGTGATTACCAGATTAGCCCTAATCTGAACTCCAGTCCCCATCACCAGTTGCCTATTAGACATTCCCACTATACACGCTTCTCAAACTCAAGGTGTACAAATAGAACTCAATATCTTTCTCATCATACTCATCCTCTTCCTGGAGTTCCTGTTTTTCCTTAAACAAATGGAACCCTTTGAATCATTCTTGATTCGGCCTATATTCAATCAGTTGCCAAGTCTCATTATCTATTCAGGGCTCAATTCAAGGATCACTTACACTTTCAAGGATCTTTTTCTGAATTGCAGCCTCAATTGCCAGTGCATACTTCACAGATAATTTGTGTTTATCTGATTGTTTGTTGTCTCCTGTTAGAATGTTAGCACTGCCTGTAAGGAGGGGAAGCAACAAGCACTTATGAAGGGCCTACTAGGTGTCCAGCACTGTCCTATTTCGTTGTTGAGTCATGTCAGTTGTATACAGCTCTTCATGACCTCATTTGGGGTTTTCTTGGCAAAGAGACTGGAATAATTTATCATTTCCTTCTCCACTACATCATACAGATAAAGAAACTGAGGCAAACAGGGTCAAGTGACTTGCCCAGGGTCATACAGCTAGTAATTTACCATTTCCTTCTCTAGAATCAAGTGACTTTCCCAGAGTCACACAGCTAGCTGTTTCTATCTTTCATTGTACAGATAAGGAAACTAAAGCAAACAGAATCAAGTGACTTGACTAGGGTCAAACAGCTAGTAAGTGTCTGAGCCCAAATTTGAATTCAGGAAGCTGAGTCTTCCTGATTCCCAGCCCAGTGCTCCGTGCCCACCTAGATGCCCCTAGGCAACTGTGAGAAGCACTTTACAAATATTATCTCATTTGATCATCACTACAGCCCTGTGAGGTAGGTGCTATGAGGGCAAGGCTCGTTTTGTTTTTCTCAGTTTCCTCAGTGCCTGGCAAAGGGTAGGCACATTATAAATGCTTGTTGCTGAATTAATGAATGGATGGGGAGTTTGTGTGAGAGTCTGTGTGGGTGGGCAGTGCCCCTTGGTCATCTCTTTTGACTTGCCAGCTTCACTTTTGTTCTACCCTGGTCCTAGGGGAGCACACACGGACCCGGGTGTTACTCAAGAAGCTGGGGGAGCTGGTGACAGACTTCTATGCCAAGTACTGGATCTATGTCTGCGCGGGCATGTTCATCGTAGTCAGCTTTGCTGGGCGCCTCGTGGTCTACAAAATTGTCTACATGTTTCTCTTCCTGCTCTGCCTCACCCTCTTCCAGGTACCACGACTGAGCGGCAGTGAGCCCACGTCTATCTTTCCCCTCCCTTAGCCTGCTCTGCCTCACTCACTACCAGGTCCCTGGGTGCTAGCCCTCCTCTGCCTTTCAGTGGGCAGGCAAATCTGCCCACTAATCAGGGCCCTTGGGTTCAACATCTGATTCCCTGTGCCCCTTGAAGCTCCTGCCTTCACTGCAGATCCCAGGGAAACAATCCAGAAAGGAAATAAAAAAAGCCAGGAAGAAAGAAATCTCTCTCAGGATCTGGCCAGTGTAGACGAAGCTGGTTTTCATAAATATAGTTTACAAATATGGCAGAAGTAAGAGTTTGAGCAGGTGTTCCCACCTCCTGTGTGTCTTTCTGATATGCGACTACCAAGATATGGTGGTCCTGGTTCATGTGTCAATCTAAACCCCAGGAGGGTGGATCTTCCCAGCTCTCTCTACACCCCAATCTTGAGACACGCGTGTTTGCACTGCCTCTGGGGTAGGGCTTCTCCTAGCCTGACACTGAATCCTCATCTTACAGGTGTACTACAGCCTATGGCGCAAGCTGCTAAAAGTCTTCTGGTGGCTGGTGGTGGCCTATACGATGCTAGTGCTGATTGCTGTCTACACCTTCCAGTTCCAGGATTTCCCCATGTACTGGCGCAATCTGACTGGCTTCACTGATGAGCAGTAAGTCCTTCTGGTCTGACCCCTAGGCTGTCCTGAGTGGCCAGGCTGTGGGTCCTCAATGGAATATTCTCTGTGCCTTTCTGAGCTATTCTGGTGTGTGTGTGTGTGTGTGTGTGTGTGTGTGTGTGTGTGTGTGTGTGTGTTTACTCAGAAGATGCCCATCCTCATATCACTTATGGTCAGGGTGACTGGCACTGCCCTTCTGATCAATGCTTGTATGGCATAACAGGTTCTATTTCTGACTTGTCATTTCTGTCCCAAGCCAAGCAGATATGGACATCTGAATTTTAGGGTTCAGCAAGCTTTCTTCCCTCTGCCTTGTCGAGCTGGGCATCTAGTGCAAAATATGATTACCCAACAAGCCTCTACGTCCAGGACTGGCACTGATCAACTGTCAGTGTCATCAGCTGTCATATCTGGGCTTTGTGGGAAAGCTCCTATGGCCCACTTCTCCCCATGGCTCTGCCCTCATGGTTTCCCAGATGTTGCATGGGGTTGATGAAGGCCAGAGTTTGGGGCTAATGAGAGTCTTCTTGTTCTCCTTGATGGCTTGTGAGTAGGAAGGGTTGGTGACAGTCTCCCAGCCTGGGTAAAGGCAGAAATGAGTCTCCAGGGTGGGGTTGTTAAGATGATGAACATCTGTGCCCACTGGCATGCAGAGATGGGAAGGTTCCCCTCTGTATAGGAACAGTGAGAAGTCCAACTAGTATGTGCACACATCTAGGGTCTCCTAACCTTGTCTGGGGAGTCGAGGCGGTTTCTATGATGGTGTGCAGGGATGGGAAGGTTCTGTACAGGATGCTGTACAGGGACATGGAGGCCCCTACTAGTGTGTGGGCTTAGTGAGGGCATCCCATGCCTTGCCTGGGACCAGGGAGGGGTTGCTTGGCATTGAGCATGGTGATAAGGGCCTTTGCCTTACTTACATCCATTCCTGGCAGGTTACAAGACCTCGGGCTGGAGCAGTTCAGTGTGTCCAAGCTTTTCTACAGCATCCTCATCCCCGGCTTCTTCCTCCTCGCCTGCATTCTCCAGTTGCACTACTTTCACCGGCCCTTCATGCGCCTCACCGACCTGGAGCACATCCCACCCCCAAGCAACCACCACCGACTGTGGTCTCAGAGGTATCCCAGAACCCAAAGATCTCCCACCTCCCCTCCATGCCCAGGGAGACCTGTGTGTACAATCACACACACACACACACACACACACACACACACACACACACCCAACCCCCCCCCCCCAACTCCTGGATTTTGAATCAGAGGACCTGAGTTTGAATCTCAATTCTGCTATTTGTTTGTCAAAAAGCCACTTATTAAGCATTAATTGTAAGCCAAGTAAGCTCTGGAAATACAAAGAAAAGTGAGAAACAGTCCCTGCCCTCAAGGAGCTCACGTTCAAATAAGAGACATAACATATAAATAACCAGCTCTACCCAAAGCAGATAGACAGTGATCTGAGAAGAAGACATCCAGAAGTGGGGGGCTAGGGGGACTAGAGATGAGTCTGAAAGTAGCCAAGAGTTCTGACAGGCAAAGGAGCTGAGCAGTCCAGGTACTGGGAAGAACCTTAGCTCCCAGGCAGAGGCCATGGGGACCAGCCCCCTGAGGCCAGTGCCTGTTAATCTACATCTTCCTCCTCCTCATCTTCCTCCTCATCATCCTCAAACTGACTTTTTTCCTGATGGCTCTTGGTCTGCAGGCAGGAAGAGGACAGCAGGGCCCTGCTGCAGGATGAGGAGGGAACCCCGGGGGAGGAGCCCGGTGGGGTTGGCCCCGGCCCCGGCCCTGGCCCCGATAATGCTGACTCCGACTGTGAAGGTAACCGCTGAGCCTAGGAAGGAGAGGAGAGATGCGGGATGCTTCTGCCAACTTTCTAGGCAGATGCTGTGGTCTATCTAGAACAAGCTAAACAGGGATGATAAAACTTGGGAGTGGGACGTGAAAGCAATCTTCCAGTAGAAGTTGGAAGAGCTAGTGGAAACAACCCCTGGAGTTGATTTCCAGCTCAGCCACTTAAACTGTATGACTTAGGCAAGTCATTGCAAACTCAGGGCCTCCATTTCTCCATCTGTAAAATGGCGGAGTTGGATTTGATGAACTCTGAAGTCTCTTCCAATCCCATAACACTGAGCATAGGAAAGATTCTCTTAGGGAAAAGATCTGGCAATTGATTTGCTCCGTCCCCAAGGGGGTAGAAGGAAGTGGTAATGGATGAATCCCTAGTACTCAAGCACTAGAGATATAAAAAAAGGAGCAAAGGATAGTCCTTGCCCTCAGGGAGCTTATGAGCCGATGGCAGAGAGCAGGGAAATCTTCCTCACCATTAGAGATGTCCAAAAGTGAAGTGAACTGCCTCAGGAAGTAAGTGAGGCCACTCAGGGGTCCTCAGGCAGAGGATGAATGGTCTCTTTCTGCTTAGAGGAGGTTTCTGCTTGAACAACCTCAAGCTTCTAGGGCAATGCCCCAAATACAAGTCCTACTTGCATTCTCAGACTAATATATCCACCAGCTGCGGCTGGAGAGCAAGGGAAAAGAGGAAAGCTTCGGCCTCCCTCCCCTTCCAGTCAACCACTGCCCCCATCTACCACTCTCCACAGACTTGCCCAGTAAGTGGGGCCTGGTGGCCGAGCGGCTGATGGTGCTGGCGGGCCGCTTCTCTAACATGCTGACCCAGGTGCAGGTATTTGTCCGGCGCCTGCTGGAGCTCCATATCTTTAAGCTGGTGGCCCTCTACACAGTCTGGGTGGCCCTGAAAGAGGTGAGAGGCAGGGAATGGTGTTGGGGAGGCAGGGACTCCATAGGAAACCAATGAGTCCTTGGGATGGGCATGAAGGGAAAGGGGGAGCTGGCTCCAGGTCTCCCCCCCAGCCTCGGTACCCTCTCCCTGGGCAGGTATCGGTAATGAATTTCCTGTTGGTGGCACTGTGGGTGTTTGCTCTGCCCTATCCCCGCTTCCGCCATATGGCTTCCTGCCTCTCCACAGTCTGGACTTGCATCATCATTGTCTGCAAAATGCTCTATCAGCTTAAGATTGTGGATCCTCAAAAGTATTCCAGCAACTGCACTGAGGTTTGCAGGGGGAGGGGAGGGTTGGAGAAGGGGGGAGGGTGATGGTGGTACAATGTGGGGAGAAGGGAAGGAGAAGTCTTCAAACCCCAAACCTTCTGCTCCTGGGCTTCCTCATTGGGCCTTACACCCATTCCTCCTATGCCTCGGCAGAAGTTAACCCTATATGTGAGTCTAGTAGGCAGCCCCAAAAACTATAATACACTCTTTCTCCACTTACTATTGTGCCCCATCAATGCTTCATTATTTTGAACCTTGACAATGTGATGAATTACTATTGAAATACTAATGCCTCCCAAATGCTGTATATATATTTTATATAATAATAAAGATATTTAATAATCATATAATTTAAATGTATAATAATAATATAATAAAAATAATTTTTAAAAGAGGAAAAAAATGCTATGCTCCAAGGAGAGAGAACACCCCTAAAACAATGAACTTTAAAAAATTAATAACTTCATCTTTTTCAGTTTTTAATTTCTAACCTTTTTCATGACATTTCCACATAATTGGCTTTCTTTATAATCCTGGGGTTTTTTATTTATTGTTATTCTGAGAAGAGATGCATAGGAGTCCATGACTCAAAAACCATTTAAGATCCCCTGCAGGAGCCATTAATAAGTATTAATACTTTAGAAGGATGGGGATAGAGAATAGCATGAGGATACCAGTTGTGTGGAAAAGGGACCTTTTCTCCACTCCTTTATGACCCAGAGAGAATTATTTCTCCTCCTTCCCTTTTTTTCCCCTTCTACTGTCATTGCAAAGGAAAGAGCCTTAGACTTATAAGTCAGAAGCCCTCGCCTCTACTTCCCATTTCCCCTGTTTACTAGATGAGTGACTTTGGGCAAGTGACTTCTGGAGAAATGAGAACTTTCTCTGCTGAGGCAACTGCCCAAGATCCCTACTTATGCCCATGGGATGGCACCTATTGGCCCAAGACCCACAGACTGGGTGAGGGCTCTGACTATCCCACTATAATACATATAAAAACTAGGTTGGTAGCCCCTGCCCTGTCTCATAGGGCTATTGTGAGAATAAAAGAGTAGAGAATCACAAAATCACAAAGAATCAAAAATCACAAAATCACCATATAAAGAGCTATGAACATATATACACATGTACATAGATACAAACATATATGAGGAGTATGTATATAAAATCTTCTCTGGTGCCTGAGAATCCCTATAGTCAGTCTTGAACCCCCCTAAATCACTCATGGTTAGCCTTGGAACCTCACCTCCATTGCTGCCTAATCTAGACGCTATCATATTTGATCTTAGAATTTGGGTTTTTCCATGTGTCCGGCAGATTGGATACTCTCCCCCTGTCTCCAAGGATCACGGGCTCCCTAACCAAGTGCCCATCCATTCCCTGACAAGCACAAGAACTTCCCCACTGAGATACCCAGCTTGGCCAGGAACATGGAAGGAGATGTTTATGGGGAGGGGGGAGTTCCCTTCTTCCTTGGGAGGGATGCTTAACTTCTGGACAGGGGCACTCTCTGCATGTTGGTACATTACAGACCAACCTTTATTCCTCTTGTGCATATAGCCACTCCTTAACAGCACCAATCTGCAGAAGTCCGAGATCAGCAATTCTGTGCTCTACCAGAAGCCAGTGGACCCTGCCAACTGGTTTGGTATCCGCAAGGACGTTTCGAACCTTGGTTACATCCAGGTGAGTGAGGCTGGTGGATGACTCAGGTGCTATCTCCTAGGAGAAGCCCTCAAAGGAGGCTGGGCAGCAGTGTGGGTAAAGCACTGACCTCCAAGTTAAGATCTTCGTTTGACTGCTCTCTAGCACTGAGAACAAAGGTCATTTGATCAAACCTTTAAAAGCGAAGAGAACTGGCTCACATGGAAGCTACTGCTTGCCAAACCGGGAGACCTTAAGTTTAGCCCTCTGAACTTCAGAATCTGAGGGGAAAGAGTATCTGGGGCCAAAAGAATGTTCAAAGCCTGGCTTGATTCTTTGCTGTCTGTATGAAGCTGGAAACTGGAAAAATGAGATTGGATTATCTCTACAACCCCTTTCAACTCTCAATACTATGCTCCTCATCTGTAAGATGGGGCTAATCATATCTACTATGTCTAGGGGGTGCAATGATTAGAGCACTGGGGCTGGAGTCAGGAGGACCCGAGTTCAAATCTACCTTCAAAACACTGACTAGTTGTGACCCTGGGCAAGTCATCTAACTTCTACCTCAGTTTCCTCCTCTGTAAAATAGGCTTGTTGAGAATGAAATGACAATTGTAAAAGTATTAGCACAGGATCTGACATGATTATCACTATATAAATGTTACCTGCTATTAAAACTAATAATTTCAATACTAATTGCTAACATTTAAAAGGTTTAGTAAAGCTCTTTACTGTATTATCTCATCTGAATGTCTGTAGATGAGCTCCTATAATTACCCCTATTTTACAGATGGGAACATTAAATGACTGAGTGCATGGGAAGGCAGCTTTGAAAAGTTGCAGGGGCTTTCTAGAGCAGAGGTGTTATGACTGATTGACATCAGCCTCAGCCACTGACCAGAGGCAAGTTGGAGCTGGTTCCATGCTGACTGAGACCTCTTGTCCCCAGAACCACCTGCTGATCCTCCTCTTACTGGTGTTCGAAGCCATTGTGTACCGTCGCCAGGAGTATTACAGAAAACAGTACCAGGAGGCCTTGCCCCCTGCCCAGATTGTGTGCCCTGAGGGCACCCGCCACCACCTGGACCAGGGCCTCCTCAGCTGTGCCAAGTACTTCATCAACTTCTTCTTCTATAAATTTGGCCTAGAGGTGAGTGTATTTGAATGGACAGGTCGTGAATGGTTCAGGACTCATGCTGGGGCAAGGAAGACATGGAGGAGCCCCTAGAGTGTGGCCCTATGGCTCCCCTAAGTCCAGAACTGAGTGAGGCATGGGCAGCCGCAGTGATCATTTGCAGAGCTCATTAAGACTGGCTGGATCTGGCCATGGATGTCCAATCCCTCCCGGGCTGTCTCTGGCCTTTGAAATGCTAGTGATCCTCACTCTCCTAGTGTTCAGTCTGATCACAGTAACCAAACACCAGAGACCAGCAAGTAAGGACAGAGCTTTTGCTTTTTGTAGCCTTGGTTCCTGGGTTTGTTTGTTTGTTTGTTTTTAAGCCTACCTTAATTTTAGGGAATCAATGAAAAAAATGTTTTAAAGAAAAGACCTAGGATCAGGTTAGGTGAGGACTGATCTGTTGAATCTGTGCTAAGCCCAGAGCCCATCCTCATTGCCTTGGATGCTGCCCCCCACCTTCCATCCCTAGCAGCTTTATTTTCCCTGCCTCCAGATCTGCTTCCTGATGACAGTAAATGTGATTGGTCAGCGCATGAACTTCATGGTGATCCTCCATGGCTGTTGGCTGGTTGCCATCCTCACTCGCCGGCGCCGGGAGGCCATTGCCCGCCTCTGGCCCAACTACTGCCTCTTCCTGGCCTTCTTCCTGCTCTACCAATATCTACTGTGTGTGGGCATCCCCCCTGCCCTCTGCATTGGTGAGGGCTTTGTGTGAGTGTGTGTGTGTATGTAAAAGAGACAGAGACACACAGGTATTCCCCTCAGGTGGGTCCTAATAGTAAAGGATTATTGCAAAACTCTTTTCATAAGAGGCAGGAATTGGGTAAGGAAGGGAGGAAAGGCAGCACAAAGTTGAAAGAACTTCTAGGACACAAAGAGGCGCCCCAGGATTGAGGGAGACTTTGGAGGGGTGTCATGTGACTGGGGTCTGCGGTTGGGGATCATCCAACTTGAAGCTTCCTCAATCTTTGGACATCCCTTTCATGGAGATATGTACCTTGCCTTTAGATTACCCCTGGCGCTGGAGCAATGCCATTCCCATGAATTCTGCGCTTATCAAGTGGCTGTATCTACCCGATTTCTTCATGCGTCCCAACTCTACAAATCTCATCAGTGAGTGGCTGTGTGCCCTTGCCCTGAGAGCCTCCTCCCCACAGCTGAAGCTTCTGGAGATTCCCCATGCCCAAGGGCAGCAAGTAGAGTAGTGGCAGACAAAGCCCCCAATCTAGTGAGATCTAGGTTATTATTATTATTATAGGTTATTATTGATGATGTTTGTCCTTTGTTCTCAAAGAAGACCACAACATCAAGGAGGTGATGCCATGACAAGCACATGAATTGGGTTTGAGTGAGGGAGGGCTGTGCTGTCACCAGCTTCACTTTCTCCTCCAGAGATATCTGGGTCCAGTGGCCATATATGATTCAGGAAGACTGGAGATGGCCCAGGATGTGAGACAATCAGGGTTAAGTGACTTGCCCAGGGTCACAGCTAGTAAGAGTCAAGGGTCTGAGGCTGGATTTGAACTCCTGTCCTCTTGACTCCAAGGTCAGTGTGCCACCTAGCTGCCCCTATTATTATTAATAATGATGGCAGGTGAATAGTGCGGTATATAGTGCTCTGGAGTGGGAATCAGGAAGACTCATCTTCATGAGTTCAAATCTGGTCTCAGATACTTAATAGTTGGGTGACCCTCCTCATCTGTAAATTGAACTGGAGAAGGAAATTACAAACCATTCCATTAACTTTGCAAGGAAATTCCAAATTGGGTTCATGAAGAATTGGACACAACTGAAACAGCTCAACATTAATAATAATAGCACTTTTTTCACTCTGAATACTCATCAACATGGGAACAGAAATACTTATCCTCTCCATCATCCTGGCTGCTGTTAGAGATGTTCCTACGATTCTATCAATGAGTCTAAAGATGATGAGCTTACATCCCAACACATTTATTCACTTGCAAAAAACAGTTTCTTTATGCACTTAAGTGGAACCTTTTAATAGAATATTATACATCGAAGAATAATAGCAGGAGAGGTATTGTTCCAGAATGGTTTCTATTTGAACTCCATTGAATAGCATGCTAGACTGGGAATCAGGAAGAGTTGAATTTGAATCATATCCCAGATCCTGGCTATATGGGTGACCCTAGTTTCATCATTTACAAAATGAGCGATTTGGATTTGGCCTCTATGGTCTCGTAGGAGAAAATGAGAATGAAGTATTAGAGAGTGATAACAATCCTGAGTTCCCTGCTGTCCCACTGGAGTGTGGAGGTGGGCTTCTTACCTGTGATGAACTGTGTGTGTCTGTTACCTGAGGACTAACCTGGCTACATTCCAAGGGACTCTTCATGAGGTTGACCACAGGGCCATCGTTAATCATAGGTGAACATGTATAATTCAGGACCATGGAGAGAGCTCCCATATTGTGGAAAGATGACCCCTTGAAGTGAAAACATATTATTGTTATAATATTTATAACATTTGTTTCTATAGCACTTTTTTTTCAGTTTAAGTGCTTTCCTTAATAGCAAGTTGGGTGAGGTAGGAAGTCTCCTGGAAGCTGAAGTTCTAATCCCAACTTTAACATTCTCTATCTATGGGCCCTTGAATAAGTCACTCATCTGAGAAATGGGGAGAATAATACCTGCCTTGCTGATCTCACCAAGTTAAGGTTTTTTGGATCTTATATTCTTTTTTTTAATATATTTTTTAAGGTTTTTGCAAGGTAATGGGGTTAAATGACTTGCCCAAGGCCACACAGCTAGGTAATCATTAAGTGTCTGAGGCTGGATTTGAACCCAGGTACTCCTGACTCCAGGGCCGGTGCTGTATCCACTGCACCACCTAGCTGCCCCTGGATCTCATATTCTTTAATCTTCATTATGAAATCACAATTCACACTGGTAATTAAGTGTATTTTGGATGGTCTGTTTTTCCAAGTCTGCCTTTAATTAGAGTCCATAGGGTTTTCTTTTTTAAATTTAATTTTTTTCTTAATGATCAAAAATCCATTTTTCTCCCTCCAAATTACCATCATTGGAAACCCCTACCCCAAACTCTAATTATGCACAGCCAAACAAAAGAGATTCCCACATTGGTCATGTCCAATGATTTGTGCTTCACTCTTCACCCTGAGCCTATCACCTGTGTCAGGTCACGGGTAGCATGCTCTATCATCAGTCACTGACCTCATCAAAGCTCTTAAGGTTTTCAAAACTGACCTCAAAGAATTATGGGAATCAGAAGAGAATATGGATCTGAAGGCTCCTAGGAAAACAAGAAGTGCCATCCGAATTTCAGGGCTTATTCTTCCCAGCCATTTTGGTCCCCAAATTTCTCGGGGCTTTGTGTCTTGATTTTGATGAATCTGTCCAATATAGTAGCCTTAGTTGCCTTCTTCAGTTATTCAAATTATGAATTAACAAGTCACATATTCATCTTGAGCTGGAGGAGAATGCTTCTCTCCATGACATAGCTATGTACACACACACACGCACGCATGCATGCACACACGCATGGCCACATGTCTATGTAACCTAATAGTCCCGAGGCTAGGATTTGAAGCAGGATCAGAGAGTATTCTGGCTTCATTCTATACGTGCTACCTTTCTAATTCCTATGTCCTCACATGCATACCTGAGGCCCAACGGGATCTCACTGATTTCTCCTCCCCTGGTCCCTAGTGCTAGGGACACTAGGGTGATGAGCCAGAGCAGTCTGCTTTGAGGAAAGTCAAGGTCAGGGTCAGGTGACAACCCCCTGGAAAGCCCTCTTGCCAGCTGGTCCTCTGTTACTGTCGCCTCCCTTTTCTGTCTCCCCAACAGGCGACTTCCTTCTGCTGCTGACTGCCTCCCAGCAATGGCTGGTCTTTGTGGCCGAGCGAACAGAGGAGTGGCAACACAAAGCCGGACTCAACACAGATAATCTGGAGCCACTGCGTGGAGAGCCAAACCCTGTGCCCAACTTTATCAACTGCAGGTGGGTCAGGGGACCAGCCTGGGAGCAGAAAGACAACTGAGGAGGAGGAAGGTCACAGGCCACTAAGTTGCTAATCAGCTCTGAGAACTTGGTCAACGTATAATCTCTAGGGGCAGCTAGGTGAGACAGTGAATAGCACATTGGACCTGGAGTCAAAAGAACCTGAGTTCAAATTTGTCTTCAAACACTTAAACTGTATGACGTTGGGCAAGTCACTTAGCCACATTGCTTGCATGAAACAAAAAAGAGAGAAGAAAAGAAAATTGGGGGCAGCTAGGTGGTGCAGTGGATAGAGCACCAGCCCTGGAGTCAGGAAGGCCTGAGTTCAAATCCAATCTCAGGGACACAATAATTACCAAGCTGTGTGACCTTGGGCAAGTTATTTAATCCCATTGCCTTGTAAAATTTTTTTTAAAAAACTTTATAATCCTCAGTCTTCTCCTGTCAAATGAAGCATTTAATACCTTATGGCTGAATCAAATTGTAAGGGGTACTGCTTTCAGCTCAGTAATTTTTGAGATCCCCTTGAACTTGAGATGTTAATTTTTAAAATAATTCTATAACTCTTCCCTTTTCCTACTATTAATCTCACTTTGGGCAGAAAACTGTCCATGTCTCAGTGAGGGTAGGCTGAGCAAGTTATGGAACCTAGTTTCTGTTCAAGAGTACAGACTGCCAACCTGGCATTTGTCCAGTCAGAGCTGGGGGTTGGTCTCTCCAAGGCTGACCTCCCCCCTACCCCCGCTCCACCCCATAGGTCCTACCTGGACATGCTGAAAGTAGCTGTGTTCCGCTATCTCTTCTGGATGGTGCTGGTGGTGGTGTTCATCACAGGCGCCACCCGCATCAGTATCTTTGGCCTGGGCTACCTGCTTGCCTGTTTTTATCTGCTGCTCTTTGGGACCACCCTGCTACAGAAGAGCACCAAGGCTCAGCTAGTTCTTTGGGACTGCCTCATTCTGTACAACGTCACTGTCATCATCTCCAAGAACATGCTTTCGGTGAGTCTCCCAAGACCGGTGGGCCTTTCCTGCTGCACCCACCCTCACCAGGAAGAGCCCTCAGACCCTGATAGCCCTGTCCCTTCCTTCCTCTTCTTTCTTGCAGCTCCTTTCCTGTGTCTTTGTGCAGCAAATGCAGAATAATTTCTGTTGGGTCATCCAGGTCTTCAGCCTGGTGTGCACAGTCAAAGGCTACTATGACCGTGAGTGAAAAAAGGAGCTTAAGGGAGGTTGGGGTGTTAACTAGCATTTTTATGGAGCTTGAAAGTTTAGAAAGAGGATAAGAGGGAACTGGAGTCCTGCTATTTATGGGCTAGGGAAAAGCCATGTCCCCAAGAAGGGAAGGCAGAGGGGCCCAGGCTTCCAGAGACAGAAGAGATCCAGTTGGTAACCCAGAAGGCCTTCAGTGAGGTCTACAGTATTGTGGGAGGGGGACCAGAAGAAAGGATGAGATGTTTAAGGGGATGAAGTGTGTGTGTGTGTGTGTGTGTGTGTGTGTGTGTGTGTGTGTGCACACGCACACACACGTGCGTGCATTTATATGGGTTGGGAAAAGCTGGGGAAGTGACTCTGGTAGGGTTGGATAATCTGGGTGCTGGGATACTGTCTCTTTAGCCAAAGACATGAGCAAGGACCAGGACTGTATATTGCCTGTGGAGGAGGCTGGCATCATCTGGGACAGTATTTGCTTCTTCTTCCTCCTTCTGCAACGACGCATCTTCCTTAGTTACTATTTCCTACATGTCATGGCTGACCTGAAGGCCACAGCACTACTGACTTCCAGGTGCGGAGAAGGGCAAGCAGAGGGACAGGGGATCGTTGATGCTGTGACTTTTGCCTCAATATGATATTCAGTTTGTAAGATTAGCATTCCAGAAGCTGTTGCTTCCTTTGTTCTTCTGAGTTTTGTTAGGGAAGTTTGAGTAAGATGGCCAGTGGATAATGGGACCTTGATGATTGACTTGTTGTTCAAGCAACCATTGACTCAACCAACTGCTTCAATCACTCCATCAATCAATAGGGATTTATTGGGACAGCTAGGTGGCACAGTGAATAGAACACCAGCCCTGGAGTCAGGAGGACCAGGGTTCAAATCCAGCCTCAGACATTTGATATTTTCCAGCTATGTGACCTTGAGCAAATCACTTAAACCTACTGCCTTGCCAAAAAAAAATTAAAAAGGATTTATTAAGAGTCTTTATCTCCTAACATGCAATTTCACATAATTATACTTTTTTCTATACAAAATTGAACTTTTTGCTAAAAAGCTGAGTAAAAGATACTAATATATTACATTTAAATGACATACAATTTCAAACAAGATTTAAAGAAATACGGTTAAGTACAATACTAAATTTGAACTGTTCTCAAATACTGCTTAATTTGAAACAAGGTCATGTAATACAATACTGAAGAGAAGCCAAGAACCCTAGGCAACAGCTCAGTCACTTATGGAGTGATCTTGAGTAGGTTACTTCCCAGGTCTTTAAAATGAGTGTGCTGAACAAGATGATCTCTAAGGTCCCATCCAGCTATGATTCTGTGACCATGATTTTCTTCCAGACTTGAGTAAAATACAGTCTATAAACTGTGATCTTTTCGGTTCCTGACTCCCCCCCACCACCATCCCTAACTGGCTCTTGGCTAGAGGCAAAGATGCCTTTTAACCAATTCTAAGAAAGCCAAGATCAATTTTTTCAAGGAATTAATGATTTTTGACTCTTTCCCTGTTTATGTCCAAAAGAAAGAAAATGATTTCCTTCTGACTCCCAACCAGCTGGTTTTTCCTCTGCCAGATCTGTATATCTTCCTTGGCCCCCTATCCTTTTAAACTGATAGAACCACAGACATTGTTTATCCAAAGTCACACAGTCACTCCCTTCAAACTGATTTACATTGAATGCTTAGGTGAATTTTATATAATTATCATATACATATTATATAAAATATTATATCCAATCCATAATGTCCCATTATGGATTGGATATAATTTTTTGAATAGTACATATAACATTTTATAAAATATTTAAGTAATACAAGATATAAGAACACTGGAGACTCTGGATGGTTGAATACATTATAAAGGTTTCTCCACAGAGACCAAGGGGATTGGGCAGGGACAAATTAAAAGCAGATAATTTGCCTTCTCTCACTGTTCAGGACTCAGCCCAGAGATTCCAGATTATGGTCCCCTCCCCTTGCCCCATATGGGCTATCCTTAAAGCTGCTGTAGATTTCCCTTGATGTATCTGCCTCTTAGATGGTCAGTCCAAGGACAGTTGGGAGACAACTCTGAAATATAATTTTCTTTCTTCTATTTTTTTTTGCAAGGCAATGGGATTGAGTGATTTGCCCAAGGCCACCCAGCTAGGTAATTATTAAGTATCTGAGGTCAGATTTGAACTCACGTCCTCCTGACTCCAGGGCCAGGGTTCTATCCACTGTGCTTCCTAGCTTCCTGGAAGATAATTTTCTATGAACTCCACCTCTTAACTACCACCTAGAATCTGGGATATCTGAGGGTCAGGGTATTAATGGTAAACTGACTTGATTTGGCATATATTCTCAGTGTTCATCACTATACTAGCCTCTTTTGGGGTAAAGAAACATGGAAGACTTGATCCTTGCCTTCAGGGGCATAGTTATATAGTCAGATAGATATAGATAGAATATTTATTAAACACCTACTATGAGCCAAGCACTCTGCTGAGTTCTTAGGATGCAAATACAAGCAAAGAAAACCCATCCAATTCCTCAAGAAACTTCTATTCTAATAGAGGAAGAAAGCACAAAAGAAAAAACTAAAAAGGAAAGAGGAAGGGGCAAAGGTTAGTCCCTCAAAGGAAAAAGATTGCAAGAACTGACAGTGCCTCAGTCTTGGAGACTGGTTCCTGGCTCATCAATCAGAGGTAGTACAAGAACAGAATGATGCTAGTAATTAGATAACTAGATACTACTTAAAATTTAATGGGGCTTCAGAAAAGGGGAGGATCAACTTGAGCTGAAAGGTTTTCAGGAAGGTTACCTGGATTAGCCATTATCTATTGTGAGGATTTGGAGAAGCAGGGAAGAGGAGTCAGACATTTCAAGTCTGGCTGGAGTTGGGAATGAGATGGTTTCTGGGAGATTAAGTACTGGCAGAGAAGATGAGGTGGCCAACGGACATGGAGTAGTCTCAAGGGTGGAGTCTCTTTTCCTACAGACTTGGGGTAGATGAAAAGGGGTCTCTGACATCTCTTCTTCTCTCTGTAGGGGCTTTGCTCTATACAAGGCCTCAATCCTTAAGAGCATCAATTTCCATCGGCAGGCAGAGGAAAAGTCCTTGGCACAGCTGAAAAGACAGTAAGTGTCCTCTCTGTCCCCCTTCTAGGACCACAACAACTATGAGATCTTTGAGGCAGATGCAGGCTGGTGTCCCAAGGTATCAGCCAAAAAACATCTGCCCCAGTAAAGGGAGCAAAGTAGTTTTGATAGATGGAGTCTACATCATCATCTCTCTGAAATGGGTCAGGGTATGGACCATTTGGGGGGAAGAAAGTGAAGCAGGAGCTGAATGATTTGTACTGAGCTAAGCCAGAGAAATGATTTTGAGGGCCATTTGACCTTTTCTTCTGCCAGGATGGAAAGGATCCGAGCCAAACAGGAGAAGCATCGCCTAGGGCGGACATCCAGTGAAAGCCCTGGGGACCCAGATCAAGATCCAGGTGAGAACCAGTCCTGCCATAGGGGGGCCCCTGGAGGATTGCACACCCATCCTGAGGGTGGGGATTAGATCTAACTACTGCACTTCCCAAGCAATCCTCAGCCCACCTCCATCCCATCTTCAATCTGCCATGTCACTCTTTATACCACAGATGTGACCAAGTATCAATAACAAAGGGGAAGCTTACTGCCTGGGCTGACAAGGCATCGAGCTGAGAATTCTGGAGAGAGTTCTGCCGGGCACTGCCCACCTTGCCATATGTCCTGTTCTTCTGTTTGACCCTGTGTGTCTTTGTCTGTGTTATACGGCTCAAAAGGGCCATGTGACAAGGCAGAAAGAACCCCAGAAGCATATACACACACACAGACACACACACACACACAGAAACATACACACACACACACACACACACACACAAACACACACACACATCCTCTCAGCATCAGATGCCCACTTACACATAATCTGAAGCAGGGAGAGCATCACATCACCTGCCCCTCATCTGTGCTATCTTCACCTAAGTAACTGGCCCACAATACAGACTCCTCTGGAGTCACCTTTCCTCAAGGTCCCATGCTCCCTCAGTCCAGTAACAACACATTTCACATTCTCATCATGCCCATTCTGCAGAGCCAAGTGACCCGAGCGGCTCTTCCCAACCCAGAAGGCGATGGTGGCGACCCTGGTTAGACCACGCCACAGGTACAACTTCCTCCTCCCTGACTGGGGCCTCAGCAGACTTGCTGTCCAGCCCTAGCCTTGCAATACTAACTGGATTGATGCCTGGAGGTGTTCCCTTCTTTAATGCAACTAGGAACCCCTGACTTAGCATGACCTTCCTTGCCTTGGTGGCAGGGCTCCCAATACCTTAATCTCTGAATTTTCCTTTACCATCCTCTCTCTTCTCTCTTCCTTTCTTCTCCCACCCCCTTCTCTCTTTTCCATTTCTCTTGGACCCATTTACCCCCCCCATATATATAAAAGATTGAACTATGGAAAAAAGTGATGACCAAGAACCAGCATGGATCCATAAAGTCATTCATAGTCATGATGGGCTATCCTCATTTCCTTTGTTGACATGATTATTAAACAAGTAAAAGGGGAATGTTATGGATGAAATTTACCTGATGTAAACCAAGCCTTTGACAAAAGTGTCCCACACTATTCTCAAAAACAAGGAAAGATATGGATTGGACAATAGTACAATTAGATGAATTTGAAACTGGAAAAGAAAATGACAAACCACTCCAATATCTTTGCCTTTACTCTACCCTCTTGGCTCTGTCCCCCATGCCAGTATCTTTGCCAAGAAATGGGGTCACAAAGAATCAGACCAGACTGAACATTGTAATTGGATAAAACATAGATGGCTGAACTCTTAAGAGAAACCATTGATTTGTGTCATTTTGGAGTGTGTCCAGAGAGGAGCAGCCAAAATGGTGAAAGCCTTTGAGTCCCCATCATACGAGGATAGGTTGGAGAAACCAGACATGTTTAGCTTGAGAAGAGAAGACTCTTGGGGAGTCACAATAGCTGTCCTCTAGTACTTGAAGGGTTATCAGGGATTAGCCTGGTACCATGTGGCCACCAAGGACAGAGCTGTTCTTGGGTATACACTCTTTTGTTTTTTTCTTTTTTTTTAGGTTTTTTTTTTTTTTGGCAAGGCAAATGGGGTTAAGTGGCTTGCCCAAGGCCACACAGCTAGGTAATTATTAAGTGTCTGAGACTGGATTTGAACCCAGGTCCTCCTGACTCCAAGGCCGGTGCTTTATCCACTACGCCACCTAGCCGCCCCTACACTCTTTTAAAAAAAATATTTCAAATTTTCCCTCCGGCTTTCCCCTTTTTCCTCCAAAAAGCCTATATATTTTTTTTCAAGAGTTTTCCAAGTCTTCTCCTTTTTGGTATTCTCTCTCCCTCTTTCCCTTCCGCCTTCTCTCTATCCTCTGGTCTCTACAAGAGGCGAGATCTAATACTCCCATCTCCCCTCCATCCTCACCTTGTCTCTGTCCTTGTCCCCGTCTTCAACCTTGTCCACGTCCTGGTCTTTGGCTCTGTCCCTGTGCCCATCCCTGTTTGGTTTGATTTGCTGCTTATATCCATGATGCTGTGGCTGCCACTGCCTCCCCTTGCCTCCAGCTGCCTTGCTTGGCTGTGCATGACGGATGTGCTTGCTGCTCATGATCCCATCTCCTCTGGACCCACTGGTTCATCTGAGGAGCCGTAGGGCAGGGAGGGGGGAGATCTTACGATGAGGTATAGTTGAGAGAGTAGGGGGCTACCCCCAATCCTCACGGCTTATTAAAAACCAACCAAACAACAGGCTGCCTTGGAAACTGTGAGAACAGAAACCCCTCTCCACCTTGAGCTCAGGGGACATCCTGCTAGTTCATTCCCTTCCTCAGTTTCTTTCTTAGGATAAGGAGAAATGATCCCTATCCCTGGAATTTTCCAGGCTCTGAAGACCAGGGTTTATGCCATTATTGATATCTTCAACCACAGAGAGAATTGAAATAGGAAACGTCATGTGCTCTTATCTTTCTCAGGTGGGCAGAGGCAATCCTGGGTCAGCCCACTTGAGAAATGATACTGTTACCTGATAAGAGTAGCATAGGACTACCTGATAATACTACTCTACCCGCGCCCCCCAAGGTGTGCAAATAACCTTATATATGTTATTCCACGGGATCCTCACAATGCCCCTTCAAGACAGCTACAATGGGTGTCATTATCCTCATTTTACTGTTGAGAAAACTGAGGTTCAGGGAAAGGAAATGACTTGTGCAGAATCATAATTTTGTGATCATAGTTGCCCCCCCCAGCTTCCCTCCCTTTGTGGAATGGATCCAAGTAAACTCTTAAAAGTTGACCCACTTCAGCTCTTCCTAACCCTAAACTAGGAGATTTGGGTAGTGCCAGAGGCGGGGCAGGGAGGGAAGGAGCCAGGAGACTGTGATCCTAGGATCCCAGCCCTGGACCAGATCAGGGCTGCATTCCTTCCCACCCCCCACAGTGATCCACTCTGGGGATTACTACCTGTTTGAGTCGGACAGTGAGGAAGAAGAGGAAGCACTGCCCGAGGACCCCAGGCCTTCATCACAGACTGCCTTCCAGGTCGGTGAGGTCAAAAGAGAGGGGTTGGGGAATGCTGGGGCTATCGTACTCTAAGGCTCTGATATCTTCCTTCAACTTCTCATCCCCAACACACCTCTGATAATCCTGAGGGAACTGATTGTGCTTTTCTGGAACTTGCCTAGACCACCGCTGCCAGAGACCGCTTCCCTCTTGAATAAGGCAGTGCCCATTACACAATTTGTTACAAGGATTTTGTTTTTCTGTTTGTTTTATTTTGTTGGGAACAGAAAAAAATAAAAGTTTGTGAACTGAAAATTAAAAAACAAAACGAAACTACTGCATCTCGGCACCAGGCCCCTACATCCATACCTGTTTGATAAGTACTCTGTGTTGGGCTATGGGAGAGATGGAGAAGTATGGGAGACATGGACTCCTCCCCCTTACAATCAATCAATAAAATATTTATTAATTATTATTTTTATTATTATTAATTATATTAACTAATATTTCTTAAGACCTTGTTAGATGTCAGACACTAGTAAGCATTGGGGATACAAAAATGAAAAAGACAGTCCCTATCCTCAGGGAACTTAAAATCTAATGAGGGAAAAATCACATAAAGTGAAGTTAAAAAGTAGGGAGAGGGCCTTAGGGTGTGGGATGGTGGAAAAGTCAAATAATGTCAAAATGAGTCCAGTTTTCTCCTATAAAATGGGGGGTTGGATTCCATGAACTAACACTAAAGTTCCTTCCCACTAAAATCCCTGCTATGATGACTTCCAAATGAATCACAGATGCAGACAATATTAGAACCAGAATTCTCTTATTAGGGTGGTACAGCCAGCTACTAAAATCATAGAGGAAAAAGTTGGGGTTGAGGGCTGCAGTGGTAAGGATAGAAAAAGATCTCCCAACCCCATGGTGTAGGCAGAACACCCTTTCAATCCAGATGAGCCCTGAAAAAAATCCCCCAATCTCAAGAGTACCTGCTAGCTCTACCTTTCCTTTCTTCCTCCATCCTGAATCACTAGCACTAAAGTCCTGGTCCTCACCTGCCCTTTTGATCGTGAGTCCTAGAGAGGTACCTTAGAGATTTGGGGTAACTTGTTATATAACACCCTCATTTTTTAGGGGAAGAAATTGAAGTCTAGAAAAAGGTAATGACTTACTCAATGACTTAAGAGTTCATGGAAGAGTTAGGACTTTTGGATCTTCCTCCAGGGCTCTTTCCATGGTTTCATGTCACCCTTCAGATAAGGCTTTCCAGGTTTCCCTGTACCTTCCCCAAATCTTTCATCATTTCTTATATAATATTGAACTACCCTAACTTGTAAAACCATTCCCCAGCTAATGAACTTCCCCTCCATTTCCAAAAAGAGAGATATTATAATTATTTTTGTACTTCTGGGTCCTCCTCTCCTTGATCTCTTTGGATGCCTAGACCTAGTAATAGAATTGCTTTGCGTAGTTTAACAAAATTCTTGGCATAGTACCAAATCGCTTTCCAGAATAACTGAACCCATTCGTACAACAACCAATGGTTTATTAATATGCCCGTTTTCTCACAGCCCCTCCAACACATATCACTTTCCTCTTTGGTTATCTTTGCCAATCTGATGGTATGAGGTGGAATGTTGCTATAATCTGCATTTCTCTAGTAGTAATTTGGTGCATTTTTCCATGGCTGCTACATTTATTCCTTTGAAAACTACCTATTCTTTTTTTTCAATTTATCCCATTTTATCAATTGTATTCATTTTAACTTAAGTATTCACAATGCATTAGAAGGAACCATCCCTAAACCCTCTTAATTCTAGTGTCTTTTTCCTTATATTTATACTGTATATAGCTTATTTGTACATCTTTATTGTCTCCCTGTTAAGCAGAGAGCAAGGAATTGTCTTTTGCCTTTTTCTTCCCACAACTTAGCACAGTGTCAGGCCCAGTGGTTACTATTTATTAATTAAATGACCTAGGTTCAAATCCTGACTCCCTCTACTGCTTGGGTGACCTCTATGGGTCTCAGTTTATTAATCTGTAAAATGAAGAGCTCAGGCCAGATGGTCTCTTCTAGCTTTGTAACTAGAGTCCTTGTGGTCTTTACCAATGAGCCCATTCCAAAAGAGAAGGAAACAAAGACAGTAGTTGGCTGGGACCCACCCACATGTGGGGTCAAATCACCTACACATTTTTCCTTGGCACAGCTGGCATATCAGGCATGGGTGACCAACCCTCAGACTGTCTTGAGAAGACGGCGGCAGGAGCAGCAGGAACAGCAGCTCCAAGAGGCTGGAGAAGGCCCCGCCACTGGGCAGCTGGACGGTAGGGGGGTCATGGGAATAGAGAGAGGAGGTAGAGTGCTGTCCATCACTGACCTGAAAGGATGCTGGTCTCTGGGGTTAAGGACCAGTCGGGACCTAAGGGCTCTCTCTACCCTTGTCCAACCTGCTGTCCTCCATCCCCCTCCTTTCTCTGGAATTCCCAGCCAATTCTGTTACTATCTGTGCTTGGCCCACCTCGGGGGGTGGGATTGAGCTGCATGGAATGGGCAGGTCTGCTACTCTGGTTGTGTGTGCACGTGTGTGTTGGGGTGGCGGCTCCCCCATGTTGAACACACAGAAGGTACTTGAGAAAACAAGTGCTTTGAGTTGACCTGCTTCTCTGTCTGTCCATATGTCCCAGGGAACAGTGACCACCCAGACTCTGAGCTATCAGGGAGCCAGGAAGAAGAGGTGCCAGGTGAGTGAGAGCAGAGTAAGCTCCTCCCTTGACGGGTTCTGTGAGGTCTCAGTAGGTGCCCATTTGCCAGGTGGGCAGTATGCAGGACTGAAAGTGGCTAGGATACCCCAGCTTAGTGGTATGATACAGACATTGATCTCTTCCCTCTTGTCCTTGGGAGTGTGCAGACAGTCCACAAACATCACTGTTCCACCTTAGGTGCTCAGGAACACAGACCCCCACATGACTCTGACACCTCTAACTAACTCAAAAGTTGGAGCATGGGGGCACATGAGCAATTTCCTCTCTAAAAGCAGGAATGAGCCACCTCCAGACTAGTCTGTAACCTGGATTATGTCACCCACACCTCCAGAACTCCCCACTCTAGGTCAGACCTCAAACACATCTCTCAGTCCAGGTCTGATCCAGGGACCATCTGGAAATGACAGATGGGGTCACTTGAGACTAGATCTTAAGCTGCCTTAAGGGGAAAGAGCATTGGCTCGAGAGTCAGAGGACCCAGGATCAGATCCTGCCTATGAGATATGTCTTAAGTCACTTTGGGTGGAGTCTTTTGACTTCTCTGGCACTCAGTTTCCCCATCTGTAAAATGAGGGAATTGACGTAAATGACCTCTAAGATCCCTTCCATCTCTGGTTCTAGGCCCCTGTGCTCTGGGAGCACCCCCTTCCCTTGCCTCCCCAACTTCTAGGAATGAGCAGGGTGGTGGGTGGGAGGGGGCTGCTCCTCTCCCAGACAGCTCAGTCCTCCACTCCCTCCCCCACAGGCAGGAACAACATGATGCAGCGCCTCCTGAATATCCTGCACTTCCTGTGGGTGCTGGGCCAGGCAGGGGTGGATGGGTTGACCCAGTGGCTCAATACCTTCACCCAGCACCATTCCACCATATCCACCGTGCTTCGGGCCGAACGCTACGTCCTCACTCAGGAGCTTCTCAAGGTGCTCCACAAGAGAAGGGAATGGGGGAAATTGGCGGGTGGGTCAGGAAGGGGCAGCCTTCCCAGGCACCGCTCACCTGGCTTGGGCAGGTGATGCAGAGCCTCCTCCTTCACTTCAGTACATCCAACAAACATCTGTTAGAAGACAGTATTCTGTAGTAGGCCCAGGGGGGAAAACAGGATGAGTAAGACCCTGCCCTCTTGGAGTTTATAATCAATGGAGCAAGATGTCAGGAGCCTCTTTCTTTGTTGACCTCTACTGAGCCTCCCACCATCAGGAACCTCTTTCTGTGGTGGCCCCTACTGAACTTCCCACCTTCAGGAGCCCCCCTTCTGAGATGACCCCTACTGAGCCTCCCACCATCAGGAGCCCCCATTTCCTACTGCCAAATGGAGCATTGGGTGTTTACTCCTGGAGGCACTGGCTTTGTAGCCAAAGGTTCTGAGATCAAAACCTGGCTGCATTGTTTACTGTCTTGTGTGAGATTTTGAGCAAGTCACCTAATCTCTGCAGGCCTGTTTCCTTATCTGTTACATAAGAGGGTTAATCTAGGTGGTCTCTGAGGTCCCTTCCTGTTCTAAATATATGTTCCTCATTGCTTGCCTAAACTATTTCAAAAATCTCTGATCAGGTCTACTTGTTTTCTGACTCTTCCCTCTCCAGTCCATCAAATAACTATCAAAATAATATTTCTACTTCATTCAAAGACTTCCACAATCCTATATAGACATCCTCAGGCTTATTTCACTGTTCTTCTCTGTCCTAGAAAACTGCACCTGCCATCCCCCACCTCCCAGCATTTGCCTGTAATACCCTCCTTTTTCATCTCCTTGCTAAAATCTTGCTAGTGCTTCCAGGCCCCTTCTTATAGTTTTCACTTACCCCCTCTGGAAGTGATTTCTCGTTTTCAAATTATTAGTAGAACAATTTGTTTGGGTCTCAGTTTTGGTCCTAACTATTCCTCATTCCAGACTGTGTGCGTGTTCCATCCTAGGAAGCTCCCTGAGGGCAGGACTGTGTTGCTTTACTTCTTCATTTCCCTAGCAACCATGTAGTAGATGCTAAATAAATGTGTGTGGAATGAATGAATGAAAGCACTGGCCAGCCCTGAGTGTTTCAGTGGAGCATATGAGGCAGGCTGAGAGAGGAGAGTGGGCAAAAGAGGCATGGGCCTGGCCCCAAGAGGACCCTGTAGCCTTGCCTGACCACTCAGAGCTTCCCCCACCCCCCACAGGGAGGTTACTTTCAACGGGGCGTGCTAGATGGGCTGTACTTGGTGGAGGAAGAAGAAGAGCTTGAGCTGCCGAGCCCTTACAGTAGAGACTTCAGCACAACTTCAAGGCAGGTGCATAGGGGGTATCATGGGTGGGAAGGCACTAAGCGACCTGGGGAGGAGATGGGTTCTTAGATTGATTTCTCCCCCCTCCCCCCACACACCCCCATTCGTGTCCTTCTTCTTCCTCAAAGCTGCTATTGTCACCACACTTTGGTCCCCCCCCAGATAATGACCATGTCCTCCAATTCCCATTCTAATATCTGCCCCCAAGCACCAAAGAGTGTTGGTGCAACCCCAACATTCTCCCCAGGCTCATGACCCTTTCTTAAAGAAGCCTAGAAGAACCCTGCCCCCATCCTCCAAGATTCCCCTCTGATGGTGTCTGTTACCCCTTCCTCACAGTGGGCATGGGGCAGAAGAGATACTCAGCAGTGCGAGTGAATATACAGGGGTCACAAGCCCCCTGACCACAGGTTATAACACCCAGAGCCCCAGTGAGGAGCTCATTGGGACCCTGGACACCCCTGGAGATGGAGACGCCCCTCAGGGCTCCCAAGAGCTCCTGGTCCACCCAGAAATCCGGAAAAGGACAGCAAGCGAACTACTTCTCAACAGGTACCCCCTCCCCCAACCTTGCCTTGTCCTTCTTTCCCAAACACAAACCTGTAGCATCCTGATGTTGGAGGTCGCCTCATCTGTCCTACCTAAGCCCACCTTAAAAGAGTACCTGATCTTTACTGGTCATCCAACCTCTGATTGAAGCTTCATGTAACCAAGAATTCCCTTCCTCCTGAGCCTCCCTTGGGGCACCTCTGATTGTTGAGAAGTATTTTTCTTCTTTCTAAGTGGTATCTGCTCCGCTGGAGATTCTGCTCATTGTTCATAGTTCCACCTTCTGGGGAGAAAAAGGACAAGTCTAAGTCTTCTTGTACTAAGCCTTCTTTCATTGGCTGTCCCCTCCCTCAAGGACTGGCCCCCCATCTCTCATAGAACGTACAAGAATTAGAAGAGACTTCAAGAGCCATTCCAGTTCAACCCCATTGTTTCACAAAGGGAAAGCTGAGGCTCAGGGATTAAGTGAGATTTTAATCCAAGTCCTCTCATGGGAATCTTGGCTAAGAGAATGCCTGGCTCCAGTCCAGGGTATCCAGAAGGAAGTCTGAATCAGGGAGATGGTGAAGGTGCTTGGGGTCCAGCCTTGCCTGTCCTCTTGCCCTGGATGATGTGGCTGGGGCAATGGAGACACTTCTGTCATCGTCCCCAACTCCTCCTTCCACAGGCGATTCAGATTTGAGGAGCTAGAGGCATCTGAGCGCTTTTATAGGAATCAAAGTCGGACCTTGAGGTTGCTGCAGGCCCTCTACCTCTTTGTGGCTGCCCACTCTGAACTAGTCTGCTACTTCATCATCATCCTCAACAACATGGTCACGGCCTCCGCTGCCTCCTTAGTGCTGCCTGTGATGGTGTTCCTCTGGGCCATGTTGTCTATTCCCCGTCCCAGCAAGCGCTTCTGGATGACAGCCATCATCTTCACTGAGGTGGGAGGACCAAAAAATGTCAGAGCTGGGAGGGCCCTTGGAACACAGAAGGTCAGGGCTGGGAGGGTCCATAGAACACAGAAGGTCAGAGCTAAGAGGGACATAGAACACAGAAGGTCAGAACTGGGAGGGTCCTAAGAACACAGAAGGTCAGACCTGGGAGGGCCCTTAGAACAAAGAAGATCAGAACTAAGAGGGACATAGAACACAGAAGGTCAGAGCTTGGAGGGCCCTTAGAACACAGGTCAGAACTGGGCAGACCTTAGAACACAGGTCAGAAATGAAAGGGAGCTTAGAACACAAAAGGTCAGAGCTGGGATGGATCTTAGAACATAGAAGGTCAGACCTTAGATTTAAAAGAGGTCAATTAGTCCACACCTCTCATGGTGTGGATAGTGGGATTGAGTGGGGGTTGGGAGGGAAAGCCAGTCCCTGAGCAAGGCAGCCTGGGGTCAGCAGGGCAGCAAGGGTGACTGTGGTGCCTGGAGCTCCCCTTTCTCTCCTGGGCAGGTGATGGTAGTGATCAAGTACCTGTTCCAGTTCGGCTTCTTCCCCTGGAACAGCTCCTCTGTGCTGCGTCGTTATGAGAACAAGCCTTACTTCGCACCCAGAATTTTGGGCTTGGAGAAGACCGACAGCTACATCAAGTATGACCTGGTCCAGCTCTTGGCTCTTTTCTTTCACCGGTCCCTGCTGCTGGTAAGCCCTGGCACTGGGCTGGGGGGGAGGCATGGGCAAGCAGGACCCTCCTCCTTGTTTCCCTCTCACTCCTACTTGGAGGAGAGTCTTGAGGTCAAAGGTCACTGTGCTCATGGGTTTGGACAAGCCTTGACCCACCTGGTCAGTTATGGACCCAGGTCCAGAAGCCAGGGGTAGGGGTCAGGGCTCCGGCAAAGTTGTGGGTTGTAGCCTAGGAGATGCCAGCTGCTCACACCAGCTTCCCCCTCCCTCTTCACAGTGCTATGGTCTGTGGGACCACGAAGGGGACACATTTACCAAGGAGCAGGATCAAGGCGAAGACCAAGAGAAGCAAATGCTGGAAGAAGAGGTCGAGCCAGAGCAGGTGATTCAGGATGAGGTGAAGACAGGAGTTCAGGACCAGCTGGAGGCTCAGGATGGAGTCCAAGACCAGTTGGAGGCTCAGGTTGGAGTCCAGGACCAGTCAGAGACTCAGGATGAAGTCCAGACTGAAGATGAAATCCAAGTGGAGGAGGAGAGCAAGGATGGAGCCCCGGCCCAGGTTGAAGCTCCCAAGGACACAAGACGATTCAGCCTGCGGTTCAGAAGGAAAAAGAAGAGCAAAGAACCCGCAGGGCTGGTGGCCATCGGTATCATAATAACGGTTCCCCTTGACTTTTGTACCCTTACCATCCCTTTCTGATCCTGCCAAGCACCAACCCATTCTTATTGCCTTAGAGCCTCCTGGTCTTGAATGCCTCCTCTGTAACTCCTTCCCTGGGTATCCCAAAGCACATCATTTAACCTCTCTCAGACTCAGTTTCTTCTGCTTTTAAAATGAGCATGCTGGGGCAGCTAGGTGATCTACAGTGCATAGAGCACCAGTCCTAGAGTCAGGAGGACCTGAGTTCAAATGTGACCTCAGACACTTAGTAGCTGTGTGACCTTGAGCACTTCTTACCCTCTTTACCTAAAAACCCTTAGAATAAGTTGGACTTATTCTATTGCTTGGACTAGCTCAGGGATTCTTAATGTCTTTTCAGTCATGGATCTCTTTGACAAACTGATGGAATCTTGAGATTCCTTCTCAGAGTAAATGCATAATCTCTTTAAATCCATAATATCAAATACAAAACATTACAGAGAAACAAAGTCTACTGTTAAAAAAGATAAATATTATTTCCCATCCAAGTTCCAGCCACTCTTAAAATCTATATTTCTAAGAATTCCTGGAATAGATGGATGATCTCTAAGACTAAGTCTATGATCCTATGAATCTCTGGGGCAAACAGGGCAGGTGTTATTTATCCCCATTTTGCAGACAAGGAAACTGAATCCTAGGGAGGATGATTGTCTTGCTTAAGGATATAAAAATAAGTCAGTAGCAGAAGCAAATCTGGGATCTGGATCCTCAAGACCTGGGAAAGCCCTCTAGGCATCTCTGGCCATTTATCCCTTCATCTTGGGTTTCTTGCTATTACTGGGCCCTGATGGGGCAGGAAGATAGGACCCCCAGTTTGTTCTCTCCTCCTTAGCCCCCTGGGACCCAGAGTAACTAGAGTAACCTGGGGTGGTGATGCCTTAGGAAGTAAGTAAAGGCCTATCCATGAGCCAGTGAAGCCCCAGATTCACAAATGACCTATCTCTCCAAGTCACAGCACCAGATCTGTCCCTATCTGACAAGTCTTCCTCCCTGCCCTGCAGAGGAAAAGGAAGAACCAAAGCCAAAAAAAGAGAAAAGGACGAGCCATCCCCAGGAGAAGATGAAGGCCACAGGACGCAAGATCAAGCACTTCTGCAAGACTATGTATGTACTCATAGTTTTGTACCCAGGACCAAACGCCATCATCTTGGGGCTTTGAGAGGGTGTATGGAAGGGATACTTGATCCGGGAGGGACAAAGAGATTGGCACTGATGGTGGCCCAAGACCCACCATCACCACTAACAGTCAGTCAGAAGAAATTGGGAATCATACCTTCACGGTTAAGCCAGACCTTTCCTTGGCCAGGGGCTGGTGCCTCTGTCCTTTCCTTGTTGTGATGGGGAAAGGGGATGCCCTGGAGATCTAATTATGAAGTTCTGAGGTGCTGTCTATTCCCAATAGGCTGCAGAATATATACCAGCCCATACGTTGTTTCTTCTGGGACATCCTCCATACCCAGTACCGAGCAGCCACTGATGTCTATGCCCTCATGTTCCTGGCAGATGTTGTTGACTTCATCATCATCGTCTTTGGCTTTTGGGCCTTTGGGGTAAGAAATATCCTCTTCCCACCAGTCATTCAACAGTGAGCTAGAGCATCTTGTCCAGCATTAATTTTAAATTCCTCTTGAGATTCTGGCTTTTCCCACAAGCCCTATTTGTGCTCATTGGTGTAGGGAAGGTAGGAAACACAGCTCCTGTCCACACTGATCAGAAGAGAGGGCAGACACTCCCTCACTCCAGTCTACCATCTTGCTTCATCTCTATTTCCCCACCAAAACTGACTCAATTCTCATTTTTTTTGTACCTGCTATAACAGGAATAACAGTCTACATTTTCCAGATTACAAAGTACTATCTTCATAACAACCATGAAAAAGAATGGAGTAAAAAGGATTATTCCCAGTTCCATTCAAGGAAATGGAGGCTCTGAGGAAATATATTCTCAGCTAATCAGTGTCAGAGCTGGGATTCAAACCATCTTAGGTCTTCAAGATCAATATTCTAAGGATGACTTAATGCACATATGAATAAAATGAATGAACACAGTTTAGTTAAACATTATGTGCTACACCCTGAGATTACAGATGTGAGATAGTCCTTGCCCTCAAGCAGCTTACATTCTAACAAAGGGTAATGACTTAGAAAGGGAGTGGAGACTAGAAGACATCACAAGGGTGGTGAAGGGAGCCAGTTGTCCTCTTTTCCTGTCATCTGACCTATCCAGAAGCAATCACAGTATATCGATTGGTTAGTCAAAAATAAAAACATGAGGTATGGTGACTGAAGGAGGGCAATAGATTGATGGCAGGATGTCGGCTCTTAGGGAGGCCCTGCTTTTCTGGTTAAATGGCTGGATCTGGGCCTATGGATATAATGGGTCACCACCAATCAAGACAGCCTTAATGCAGTAGACAGAATGAGAACAGGGATGGGAAGGGGGAAGAAGAATGGAGATGATCTTCAGTGGTCTGATCCAGAGAATACTGTTTCAGCTGCGAGGCACTACACCAAGCTGCTGCCCAGTTGGCACCAGGTCCTAGTGGCAGGCAGAGCTGAGGGGCAGGGGGCTTGCCTGATCATCTCAGCCCACACTAATCACTCCCTCTTTTAGCCCCTAATGTCTATACCCTATAATCTAGAACCTTCTTCTATTTCTCCAGACCTACCTTCCTACTTTTCTTACTCAAATATTTCTTATGCTGTGTGTGAGGTTCTGCTGGCACATCCTCATCCACTATCTGTCTAATTTTTTCTAATCGTTTAAGGCATTAGTCTTATTTCCACAATTGAGTGAAGCTCTCTACACTTGGGGAGTAGGGATGACCCACGGCAAATACATCACTTTTCTCTTGGTCTTAAATTTTCTAATCTCCATAGTATATAAAAAAAGAAAATTGGAGTCAGAAAGCCCTTGAGTTCAAATCCCTGCCTCCCAGGGACCTTAGTTTTCTCACTGCAAAATGGATAAAAGACTTACGGAGAATTTGTCTCCCATGTCTATCACTGAAGCTTAGGAGAGAGAATAAGCCCAGGACAGTGCTTTGAAGTGGTTACTACCATGTGGGAAGCAAAGGATAAAATCTGAGGCTACAAAGACAAAAATAAAAAATCCATGCCCTCGACCTTTCATTCCATTTCTATTTTCAACATGTGAAGAATACCTAGTGATAATAGTTATATAGTAGTTAAATAACATTTATATAGTAGTTAAATCACCCTGTGCTCACAACCATGATCAGAGAGAGCTATTGTCTTGCCCAGGGTCTCACAGGGAGTAAGTGATTGAGGCAGGATTTGAACTTGAATCTTTAAAAACAGCATGCTAACCACTGTGTCATCAGCTGCCTCTGTTTAACAAAATCATCATCTCTGACCTGTCTGTAGTCCAAAGTGGGATTTGACTCCAATCTTCCTTCCACTATTCCTTCCTGCTCTTAAATTCTAAAGTTCCTTGATTCTTTTCCACTGAATTTAGGATTGGCGACATAGCAGGAATTCACTAAAAGTTTTTAGCTGATTGGGAAGGAAGGATCAGAACTACAAGACAGAAATCCCTTGAGTCTCATGGAGATCCTGTCCATTTTCTGGAGCAAATCAAGAGACCTGGGTTCTAAACTCAACTCCATTGCTAGTTGTCTATGTGATCATAAACAAGTCACTTTCTTTCTCTAAGAATCAGTCTCTTCATCTGTTAAAAAGAAGGGATAGGGGCACCTAGGTGGCATAGTGGATAAAGCACCGGCCTTGGAGTCAGGAGTATCTCGGTTCAAATCCAGTCTCAGACACTTAATAATGACCTAGCTGTGTGGCCTTGGGCAAGCCACTTAACCCCATTTGCCTTGCAAAAAACTTAAAAAAAAAAGAAGGGATAGACAATAATCTCTAAGACTTTCTTGATTCTAAAATGTTCCTCATGCTTCCAGAAACATTCCGCAGCCACAGACATCACCTCCTCGCTGTCAGATGATCAGGTGCCTGAGGCCTTCCTCGTCATGTTGCTCATCCAGTTTGCTACTATGGTCATTGACCGAGCCCTGTACCTGCGTAAGACTGTGCTGGGAAAGCTCATCTTCCAGGTCATCTTAGTGTTTGGAATCCATCTCTGGATGTTCTTCATCCTCCCTGCTGTCACTGAGAGGTAGGCTTGGGGGGGGGGGGGGGGGAGTGGGGAGATGGAGGGGGAGGGGAAGGGGAAGGGGAAGGAATTGCATAATCTTTTCCCATGGCAAGGCTCCATATACATATAGACCAGGGATCCATGCCTTTGGTGGAGAGTAAAGAGAGGATTTGTATAGAGGGGCTCAGAGCCTTCCAGTCAATGGAGTCAATGCCACCATGGCTACAGGCAACAGGAGGGTTACATACTAAGGAATTAGCAGCTCCTTGGAATCCCAAAGTACTGGCTACATGGCTACATCTAATTGGAAGATCGGGGGGGGGGTCCCTTCTGGCTGAAGTTGGAGTCCCTTTGCCTGGAGTGATGGGGAGCAGATCCCAATACCTGTGTAGCTAGGGATATCCTTAGTCTTGCTCCCATGGTCTTGACTTTGGGATGCCATCTTCCTCTACTCACAGGATGTTCAGCCAGAATGCTGTGGCTCAACTGTGGTACTTTGTAAAGTGCATCTACTTTGCCCTATCAGCATACCAGATCCGTTGTGGGTACCCCACCCGCATCCTAGGCAACTTTCTCACCAAGAAATACAATCACCTCAACCTTTTCCTGTTCCAGGGGTAAGTAAGCTCTAGGTCTGTCCCTCCAGGTACTCCAAAGTCAGCTTCACCCAAGGGACCACCCATGTTCCAGTCGTAGAATTAGAAGGTATACCCTCTCATCGCTAGAACTTTGCTTCGAGTTTACCCCCAGCAGTCCAATCATAGGACATCATAAGAAGTTGAACTTGAAAGGGCCCTCAGGGATCACTAAGGCTAAAACCTCCCTATTTTACAGATGAGGAAATTGAGGCCCAGAGGAAGACAGTGATCCCAGTCAGAGGGTGGAGATCTAGGATGTCCCTCCTTTCCCTGCTAAGTGGCAGAGGTCATGGGAAGTGGGCAAGGTCAGCGGTTAACACATGAATCCTTCTGTCTGGGAGCAGATTTCGGTTGGTGCCGTTTTTGGTAGAGCTGCGGGCTGTGATGGACTGGGTATGGACGGATACTACACTATCCCTGTCCAACTGGATGTGTGTGGAGGATATCTATGCCAACATCTTCATCATCAAGTGCAGCCGAGAGACGGAGAAGGTAGCAATGAGCCTTTGAATCTGTGCAGGGTTAACAGAGACAAAGAGAGGGAGGGAAGAAGACAAAATGGCTGATGGATCAATGTTGGATGGCTGGCTGGCTGGCTGGCTGGCTGGATAATAAGAGATAGGTGAATGGAAGATAAGGCGTAAAAAAAATATTAAGTACCTACTCTATGTCAGACACGTACTAAGCTTCGGGGGTTGGAAGAAAGGTAAAAAAGATAGTCCCTACTCACAAGGAGGTACGGTTTAATGTCTGAGACAACAAGAAGCTACTATGTACAAACAAGTTATCTACAGAATAAATAGGAAATAATCAACAGAATGAAAGCACTAGGATTGAAAAATGGCTTCTTGTAGGAAGTAGAATTTTAATTGAGACTTGAAGGAAACCAGGAAGCACAGTTGAGGAGGGAGAGCATTCCAGACATTGGTAAGAGCCAGTGAAAATGGCGAGAGTGGGGAGATGGAGTGTCTTGTACCAGGGATGGCTAGGGGGCCAGTGTCACTGGATCACAAAGTGTGTGGCGCGGAAGAGGTGGGATTGAGGTGTAAGGTGTAAGAAAATTGGAGAAGTTGGAAGGAGCTAAATTATGAATGATCAATAGTCACCAGAATTTCTTTAGTGGGGAGGGGAGAGAAGGGGCATGGTCAGATCTGAACTTTAGGGAGATAGCTTGACAGCTGAGTGGAGAGGAGACTTGAGGCAGGCAGACTCATCAGCAGCTGTATCAATAGTCCAGGCAGGAAGGGGAGAGGGCCTGCACCAGAGTGGGGACCATGTCAGAGGCGAAGGGGTACCAAAGAATGATGTTACAAAAAGACAAAATCAATAGACCTTGGCAAGAGCTTGGGTCTGGAGGTGAAAGAAAGTGGAGGATCCAGGTTGCAAGCAGAGGTGACTGAGAGGAGGATGGTGCTCTCAGCCTAGGGCAATAATAGAGAAGGCAGGAAGGAGGGTTGGGGAGAAAGATGAGTCCAATGTTGACTTTTGTGGTATTTAAGACAGGCCATAGGACATCCACTTCAAGATGCCCAATAGGCAGGTGAAAATGTGAGTCAAGAGGTTAGAGCTACAGAAACAGATATGAGAATCATCAGCATAAAGATGATAAATGAATCCACGAAAGTTAAGGGATCACCAAGGAACACTGTATATAGGGAGAAGAAGAGAGGAGATGGGGAGAGGAGGGTTGGGGGGGAGAGGGAAAAAAACTAAAAAATGAACAGCAGAGAACAATAGAAAACAATAAGGAAGCAAATAAAAGCTGAGCAGCTTTGAAAACAATTGTGTAGTATTTATTATATGTTTTCTTGAATTGGAAATATACTGTTTTGTATTCAGTCCTACCTTATAGTCTTCTGTGTACATGGCAGCTTTTCCTTTTTGAGTTTAAGCTTAAAATTTTTAAATGTCCAAAATACTAATGATCGATCTTACTGGACTTGCTCATTTCATCAGAGCAACAGTCAGGGACAATTTTAGGGTATTTGCGATGGAGAATACTATCTGTATCCAAAGAAAGAATTGTGGAGTTTGAACAAAGATCAAAGGCTTTTAATTTAAAAAAAAAAGTTATTATGTAATTTTACTATCTCTTATATTTTACTTTTTCCTTAAGGATATGATTTCTCTCTCATCATTCAATTTGTATCAATGTATAGCATGGAACCAATGTAAAGACTGGCAAATTGCCTTCTGTGGGGGGGCGGGGGAGAGGGAAGCAAGATTAGTGAAAAAATTGTAAAGTTCAAAAAACAATTTTAAAATGTACAGAGATAAAATAAAATTGCATGAGAGGACGAGAGAGAATGAGGTAGAATGGGATTGCTTGTACAAAGAGGAGTTTGCTTTTGCAAGGAGATGGCCCACCTCATCACATGAGAATAGGATAAAGGCAGAGTGGCAGGTCATCTCATATCAGGTAGATGTGAAATGAGGAGAGAAGAGGGAGCTCCTGGCTAGCCCTCAGTTTTTTCATTTATATAATGCAAGGTTTAACTGAGAAGGTGGGAGGAAGGGAATGCATGGCTAGCTTGAGGATGGATGAAAAGATTTGGAAAACCTACTGTAGGGAGTAGAACAGTGAGTCAATTAGGGAGGTGTAGGATTGCCTTGCTGCAGTTGTATTATGTAACTTCAGCTTGTAATGGATTCAATCAACATGGTTTCAGGATTTTCTCTAGCTTTGTTTAGTAGCAAGTGAGTAGGAGTGAAGGCAGGAACTGGTGGGAGTAATTCCAAGCCAAGGCTTGGCAGGGCAAGACTGGTAATAGTTAAGGAGGCACGGGATTCAGTGCAGATAAACCAGTCCCCCTAAGAGACCAAGACAGAGAATGAAGAGAGGGTAGCCAGGGCAGGGATGATGGCCCGGTTAAGAACGAAAGGGTCAATGAAGCATAGGTTTGGTGTTGTAATGCAGAAGGAGAAGTGAAATAACCACAGATCAGATAAAGGAACTATCAGAGTTCCCAAAGATGGAAGAGGATGTGGTGAGATAAAGGGTATGTCATCTTTGTCTTTAGCTGAGTTGGGGGTGGGGGATAAGTCATTGGAAATGAGTAAATTGAGTAACTTAAAGATACTTGAGGGAAGTCTCCTGTATGAAAGCAGATGATAAAGACAGTGAGCAAGGCACTAAACTCATAGAAGTCATTAGACAATGGCAACCATCTTTTTGACTGAATGTTAAGATATGGATTGAGTATATGATTGTAAATATACATCATCATTTGGGGAGCAGTGATGGAAGGGAGGGTAGTAGAAAAATGTGGAACTCAAAAGCCTGCAAAAGGAGGTATGTTGAAAACTATCTTTGCATTTAATTGGGGACTTTTTTAAAGATACAGACTGGCATTTCTATAGTGCCATTATGTGGCAGCCACTATGGCCCAAGGAGAGGGTAATTGATACTTGTTCTGTAGACTTCAGTTTGACCAAAGCAGACCTTGAGGGCCAAGGTAAAGAGGCTGGACTATCCATTGGGTAGACTGGTGAGTCATTCAAGGTTAATTTTTAGCAAGGCAATGACACCATCAAATCACAAGGAATGTTATTTGTTATCTCTTTCTTAGCCTTGGCCTCTGTCCTATGTAATATGTGGTTTCTCCATGTCCAGAATATTCACGTGTCCCACTTCTCCATCTTAATCTAGAAATATCCACAGCCCAAAGGACAAAAGAAAAAGAAGATTGTCAAGTATGGTATGGGGGGACTCATCATTCTCTTCCTCATCGCCATCATCTGGTTCCCACTGCTTTTTATGTCACTGGTGCGCTCTGTGGTTGGGGTGGTCAACCACCCCATCGATGTCACTGTCACCCTCAAGCTTGGGGGCTATGAGGTAAGAAATCTGGGGAACTTCCCACAGATCAGGGAACCAGACCCTTCAGTCTGCAGAACAGAACATATTATACCCCAAGTGCAGCCACACTTCCCAGGCCTGGCCATGTCTCTGGCAACTGCCCACATGAAGACAAAGGAAAAACATGATCAGAGATGAACCAAAGTTGCCTCAGACTTGATGGTCTGGGACAGGGCAGTGTAAGGAGAAGTACCTTTGCGGGGGGTGAAGAAACCTTTGCTTACAGTTTCATGATGTTGGGCCTGTCACTCCTCCTGGCTGAGCCTCAATACCCTCATCTATAAATTAAGAGGTTGGACAATAATCTGAGCCCTTCCCCTAGAAACCTGCTGTTCCTATGCTCTACTCGATACTGTGAGATTAGATGATTTCCTCTCGGGAACTCAATGACCCCATTTGCCAAATTGGGAGCAGAGTGTCACTATACAGTCTATACCATATAGAGGACAGGATTGTTGCCAACTCTGGTGAATACTTGTGTTCATTCGTTCTCACATGCAGAAATATTTTAAGCACCCACTATATCCAGAACACCGGTGCTGGGGAAGTGCAAAGACGGTCAGAAACACTCCGTACCCTCGTGAAGTTTCCAATCTAATTCACTTATTACATGCTAGTAGTGCCCTGAAGGACTGGAGATTTTTTTTTTAACTAAATAAACAAACATTTCATGGAGGTAGCTTGGCTAAGTGCAGTACATGGATCTGGAGCCAGAGAACCTCTCCTCCAAATCCTGGCGGCGTGGTTGCATCAAGAAGGAATACTTGTACCTTAGGGAGATTATAAGACTCAACCTTTCGTGCCCTCTCCAGGTTGTCCCCAAAGTTTGAGCTTTAACCATAACAAGACTAATAGCACCCTGTCAGGGAAATTTCTATGAGACTGAATCCCTTCCCTCCTCCCTAGCCCTTATTTACCATGAGTGCCCAGCAGCAGTCCATTGTGCCCTTCACACCGGACACCTACGAGAAGTTGAACAGGAAATTTGACCCTTTTCCGGTAAGCTGTCCTGCCCTTGGAGAGGTGTGGGTAAGGGTGGCAAGATGGGGGTGAAGGCCCCAGAGTTGGGCAGCTGACCTTGTACTCCCCTCCTCCTTCAATGCAGCTGGCCATGCAGTTCATTAGCCAGTATAGCTATGAGGACATTGTCACAGCACAAATTGAGGGCAGCTCTGGGGCCTTGTGGCGCATCAGCCCCCCAAGCAGGGAACAGATGAAAAAGGAGCTCTATAACGGCACTTCTGACATCACCCTTCGGTTCACCTGGAACTTTCAGAGGTCTGGAGGCCCTGGGGGGAGGGGAGGACCCATGGGGGTAATGGGTGGCATGCCCTACCATAGCACTCACTCTCCTCCATATTTTCAGGGACCTGGCCAAGGGGGGCACTGTGGAATACAGCAATGACAAACACACGATGGACCTCAGCCCCAACAGCACCGAGCGGAGGCAGCTAGCCAGCCTCTTGGAGGGAACCACAAGTCAAGCTGTGTAAGTGGCGTCACCTGTACCCCCACCCCAGGGAGGGCAGAGGGCATCCGAGCAGCCCCATCCCAACTGTATCGATTCTATGTTGCAGGGTCATTCCTAACCTCTTCCCCAAATACATCCGTGCTCCCAATGGTCCTGAGGCAAACCCAGTTAAGCAGCTCCAACCAGGTGAGTGCAGCAACAATGGGGGGGTGAGGGTGGGGAAGAAGGGGGCCAGGGTAGTTTCCCTTCTTGTGACTGGCCAAGTGTCTGCACAGGACACCCCAAGATGCAGGTACCTCTAAGTCATTGCCTAGAGAAAAGCCCATCTCTGTGTCTTCCGATGGTGCGGGTGGGGAAGGGGTGCCCAGGGATCTGGATAAAGCCTCCCAGACTTCTGCATCTATTCCCCAGAGGAAGAAAAAGACTACTTGGGAGTGAACCTGTCCCTGCAACGAAATAAGGTGGGAGACAGCTCCCTCGAGTGGTGGGTGATCACTCTCCAGGACTGTCAGCCAGACTGCAACATCCTGCCCATGGTCATCTTCAGCGACAAGGTCAGCCCCCCAAGCCTGGGCTTCCTGGCTGGCTACGGGTGAGTGATGCTGTGGTGGCGTCTGAGGGAATGTGTGGGGAGGGAGAGGTGGGCAAGGTGGGTGCATCCCCAGATTCCAGACTCCCCTCTCCCTCCCTAAAAGCCTGAGAGCAAGGCCTCTTCAACGTGGTCATCCACCTGCAGCCTTCCTGTCAGGCCTTGACTGAGCATTTCCCCTTTGGCAGAATCATGGGGCTGTACGTCTCCATAGTCCTGGTGATTGGCAAGTTCGTGCGGGGTTTCTTCAGTGAGATCTCGCACTCCATCATGTTTGAGGAGCTGCCTTGTGTCGATCGCATCCTCAAGCTCTGCCAGGACATCTTCTTGGTGCGGGAGACCCAGGAGTTGGAGCTGGAGGAAGAACTGTACGCCAAGCTCATCTTCCTCTACCGCTCCCCGGAGACCATGATCAAATGGACCCGGGAGAAAGACTAGGCGCTGCATGTGTCTTCTCCCCAGAAGAAGAGGCTGTGCCTGAGGGGCCCGGCTGGGAAGTGGGCCTGGGCCTCCTCCCATCCTGCCTCCAGAGGGCTCCCACAGTGCACAGGCTGCATGGCTGCCCCCATCTGGGAGGCTCAGAGAACAGGGCATACCCAGGGCCCTGGAGATGGGAGCTGCTGCTAGCCTGCCCCCTTCCCAGCCACAGGAGCACACAGCAGGTGCTAACGCTGCCTGGCTGCAAGGCTGTTACCTGCAGCTGATAAAGCACTACCCATTCAGTGGCCTCCAGGGGCAAGCAGTCAGCCCTGGTCTACCACCGTTGGAACCAAAGGCCTGCCAGCCTCGCCCTGGTGTTCCAGGCTGCCCATGACAAGCCTTGGCTTCCCTGGTCAGGGGGCTCTTCCGGCCCCCAGGTGTCCTGGACTCTGGCATCTGACCTGAAGAGCCAGCCAGCCAAGGGGGTAGGCCCTGGGTCTCCCCAGTTGTACTGTAGAGTTTTCTAATTAAAAATGATTTATTTATACAGATGGAACGATTAAACGGCGAGTTGTGGTCTCACCTCTCCTAGCTTGTCTCCACTCTCTTATCTCAGGTGCACATCTTGCCACCACCACCTGACTAGTAGAAATGACCAGTTTTTATTGGAAAAAAAAAGAAACAGCATCTTCAAGGAGCTGCAGGAGATGATGGGCATGTTTGAGGGGAGATACCAGTGGTCCCTGGCTCTGCTTCAGAGAAGCAGGACCAACACTCAGGAGACAAGAAGGAAAAAGCCATTGTAAGAAGCCAAGGGCAGCCCAGAACAGTGGAAGGCCCCCTAGGATAATGCATGTGGCCTCCCTCATGGGGAGGTGGAGGCAAACCTCAGAAAGGGTGAGAAGTCCTGGGATGACCAGGGGCAGCTGGAGGCCTCGGGTCCCACTACTCTCCCCAAGTTCCAAAGTGGATTCCTGAACACTAACCCCTTCCTACAGGTCCTGGTGGGGAAGGGGGCTGAGAATGTCCATTCAGATCTCAGTCCTGGTAGACCTCAGCTCTATCTTCCTCTTCATTCTCCTCAAACAAGAATTCTTGGATCTCCTGCTTTACCCAGGCCCTGAGGAAAAACCATGAACATTAGGGACCGTTCCTTTCAGGATCTAACCAACTTGTGCCCTGCTTCCCAGCTTTTGAGAGGAACTAGGACTCACAGGTCCTTAAAGATAATAGTCTCATTTCCTGACACCAATCTAGCCCAAGCTTGTAGGCTAAAGCCAGGCAGTGCCCCCTAACAGATGTGGGTCATGGTGCCTAGCCTGGGTCCTGTGCCAAACTGGAGCCCCCTGCAGCCCCAAGACTGGCCCTATCCTGAAAAAGTGACACCTGAAGAACAGAAAATGAAATCCAAAGTTCTCGAGGTTCTCTTCTTTATTCCAAGGCACAGAATTACCATTAACTGTACTGGGAAGCTGCAAATATATGGGGCCCAGCCCTCCCCAGCCTCCAAAACTGTCTAGGAAGGGCAGCTCCCACCCCTTACCCTGAAGGTCCATGCTATAGTGTTCTCACCTCTGGTTCCTGCGCTGGGCCTCCATCAGGATATAGGGGGGTAGGGGTTCCAGGAGGGGCTGCAAGGAAGGTTCCCCCCCACCAACCAAAGATTAGCAGCAGCAGGACCATTTCTTGGCCCTTGGGGGAGCCAGACCTCCCTCTTCTCCCACTCCAAGGTCCACCCCCATTCTCCTTTGGGTCCCTCCCTCCACCACTGGGCCAGAGACTAGCACCTGCTTACTCACCACGTCTTTCATGTTCACACGGCAGCTGTAGCATAGCTGCTCAATGAAGCTGGCTCTGGGCTCCTCCCTAGAGGATGGAGGAAAAATGTCAGCACCATCACCTGGTTTATCCACAACCCTGGGGAAGAGCAGGCACAAGTGGGAAAGGAAGCTCCCCAATGATCATGACCCATGGCCACAATTGGCTGCCAGGGGTGAGCTCTCACCTCTCAGATGATGGCTGAGGGTCTCGACAACAGCCCCACTGTAGTTGAGTTCCTTTGGCACAGCAGGGCCTCCCAGGAGCCTCTGGGGGCAATGCAGGGGAAGGTGAAGGTTTCTGAGACAGATGCTCCGAAGTCTGGGCCCCAAATGCAGTGGCACTGTCTGCAAAGCACAGGCTGAGATTCTCTGGGGGTATGACTGGGTCCCGAGGACAGCCCAGGAGAAGGTCAACTCAAACTCAGATTCAAGGTCACCGACTTCAGGGAGAACACACTCCTCATCCCATCAGGTGAGGCCCCAGCCGAAGGCAAGAAGGGGAAGGAGGGAAAGGGCACCAACCTGCATTGTCAATGTCCAGAGCACATGCACAGAGGAGGCAGCAAGTAGATGTAGGGCCAGTTGCAGCTCCACCCCGGGGAGCCTTCACCAGCTTCTCCCCAGTCCTAGGAGCACAGGAGGAGAGGCTGGTCAGGCCCACTGTGCCCAGGGCTCCCCAGCTGGAGAGGTGATGCCTCTCAGGAGGACAGAGACTGAGCCAAGAGTAGGGGAGAGGGTCTTGGGGTCAGGTTCTTTCAAGGTGGAACAGTCTCCTCCCACAGGGCTCTATGCCCCAGCCCACCCCCACGGCAGCCAACTCTATGCCCCCAGAGCTCCATGTCAGACCTGTACACGGTGCTGATGGTGGAAGGGAACTGGGTCTGTAATCTGAGGATGAAGCTCTCCATCAGCCGGTGGATACTTGCCTTGTCTGGGGCCTGAGGAGGCAAGTACAAGCAGGGCTGGAGAGGCAAGCACAAGAGGGACCGAGGAGGCTCCTATACCTTCTTCCCCAACTCCTGGTAAGCCCCCCATGGGGTCTCCTCCATCATTCCAGGCAATCTGGAAGGGTCTTTGGGAAGATGGAAATTTTTCAGCACTCACAGAACTTCTTTGACATGAAGAAGCCAGAGAGGATGCAAAGCTTCACATGGGCACACTTGTGGGTATGTGGGGGGGTGGGGGTGGACGTACAGACATACACATACATTCACAAGCATCTAGGACCTTCCCATATGTAAGTACGACTATCAGGACAGAGGCTCCTCTCTTGGATACTGAAAAGACCCAGGAGAGGGAAAGGCTCTTGGAGGCCCCTGGGCCAAGCCCCATCTCATACACAGGCTGACATTGAGGTCCCAGGAGTGCCGACCCAGCCCACCTCCATCATGACAAAGCCACACCAGTCAGCCATCTGAACCATCCCTTACCTTGGTGTCAATGGCTGGGGTGAAGACAGAGGGGACTCCAAACATCTTGTTGTAAAAGGCAATCTCTTTCAAGGTGTAGTCTCGCATAGGGCGAAGCATGACCACATCCCCATGCCGGTCATCTGAGAAGCCCTACAAGGCCAAGGGACAGCCAAAGTATGTGTACTGGCATGGACTCATGGAAGCACAGACCTCTTACAATGAGGGGTGGTGGAGAAATCCAAGTTGTGAGTGGGGCTGACCCTCATGAGACCAATGGGAAAATGCCAACACACTAGAGCCGCGAGCTCAAGGTCCTGAAGGTTTTGGGATCACTGTCATTTTTATAGGTTGGCCCTAGCTGGGGCACATCCCCAGAGGATGGCCCCCTTTTCTCTGTTCACCTCTGGCTTGCTCCAGGTTTTGGGGCAGTGGGTAAGCTCCAAACCCTGGAGACCCCAAGCTGTCAGGAAGCTGAGGGCACTTGGCAGCCCAGACTGGCTGTGGCACTTCTGCTCACTCATCCTCAAGGGTTATCCTAAATTTGGTCTGTGAAACCAATGGTCAAACTTCTGGTCTTGGAAAATCCTCACTGTGCTTTTCAAACATATCAGAAAAAAATGTCTTCTATGGGACTAGCAGTCTTCCCAGGGGATCCCACTGAGAGGAGGAGGAATAATGAAAGTCAGGCAGTCATTTAAAGGAGAGCCTTGGGAAAACTACTGCAGCAATCTAGGATCCAATTAATAATCACAGGCAACATTCAGGCCCGGGTTAAAAGCTTCACAATAATGATCTCAATGGATCCTCACAACAACCCTGGGAGAGTGATAATTATCTCCCTTTTACAGATGAGGAAACTGAGGTGGACAATTACTGATCACTGTTGTAAGGTTGGTCTTTTCAACCTTAACTGACTCTGGAGCAGGGGATCTTAACTTGGGGTGTATGAATTTATTTTTAAAAATATCTTGCTAATTGTATTTCAACGTTTTCTCTGTAATCCTCTAAATTTTATGTCCTTAAAAACCTTCTCTGTCCCTACCAAATTGGAGAATTCTGACTCACAGTGGTTTCTGAGGTTCATGAGTTTTCCAGCTGTTTCTGGACCCCCCCCAGAAGACCCTGCTGGGGACATGTCCAGTGATCTGGGATAAACGGTGCCCTCCAGCAGGGGGAAAACAATGTATTCCAGCAAATCAAGGAAAGGTTCCTCAGCCACAGGCTGAGCAGGGGCTCTGGATCCTTCTTCCTAGAAGCTCTCCCATTGAGCTCTGATTTTACTGAACTCCCTAGAGCTAGTGACCTCACTGTCACAGCCTGAAGGGAAAGCAGCCAAGGGAGAATGTGCATCATTTCATTTAGCAGGTGGTTTCAAACTTTTTGGATTATGGGTCACTTTGGTGGGGCAAAAGACCCCCAACAACTCATCCCATTGACCAGAATAAAAAGGGAGGGAGACAAAGGGAGGTGAGGTTGAGAGGAAAGGCTTTCTGACCTGTTCTACTCTTGCCTGGTGAAGCTGGGACATTTCTAAGACACTTCAGGTGGGGAAGATAGGGAAGGACAGGATGTCATTTCACCCAGAGGACCCTGGGAATGGGGAAGCCTAGAGAACCCATCCCCTCCTGCAGAAACTCTGCTGGCATCTCAGACCAGACCACACCACAGGAATAAAGATGTTCAAATCCTACAAATATCCCCTGAAACATGCCCACCCTTTGCCAGTGCTTACTGTGTCCCAGGCAAGAAAAGCTCCTCTCCCCAGGGCCAAATTCGTCATGAGTTTGATGGCCAGGCGGGTACAACTGTCTCCCAGCATCACTTTGGAATAGCCTTGAACTCGAGCTACATGTAGGATCAGGTGGGCCCTACAAAATAAAAGAGTAGTTCAGGAGGACCCAGGCATGGTGAGCAACTGATGACACCTCTGCCCTGGAAAACAAGAGAAGGTAGCTCTGAAAATCGAACTGGGCTCACCGAAGGGTTTGCAGAAGCTCCTCTTTGGCTGTCAGCGTCTTCACTGAGCTAAAGAGATTCATCAAAGCTGTGGTTTGTGCTGGTCTGGGGAGGCTGTCAGCAGCAGCCTCCTCCTGTCCCACAGGGTCCCGGGTGCTAAGCTGTCTCAGCTTTTCCTGGATCTGTTCGTCACTCAGGACAATTTCTTTGCTGCCTTCCTCTGGAACTCTCTGTTGCTGCTGTTGCTGCTGCTGCTGCTGCTGCTGTTGGATAAAGCCATCCACAGCTTCCTTGTAGGTATTCTCAGACCCTCTGGGGCCCTGGGAAACTGGTTGTAAGACTGACACAGGTATGTTAAAAACCTGCAGAGATATTGGGAACAAGAGGTCGCGGTAAAGAGTCTTGATTTGACAAACTTGGCCATGTGAAAGTGGGCAGTGAGTTATGGTGCTCCCTACCCCAGCCTGTCAGCCTGCAGTGAACAACTCTAGAGCTCAGAAGATACCTCAAATTTTAAATGGTTTCACTAAGGGTCACAAGTCAATACCATTTTGCAATTGGTCAGCCAGCTCCTGGTGGGCATGGGGAAAATCCCACTGGCTATTATCAACTATCCCATAGATAAGGACAACATTTTGGGCCAGACCCAAAGTCCCTCCAGGTTCAGTGGCCACAAGGGTGACTTTCTACCTCTTCTAATGAGACAATGTGATATGGAAAACCAACTGCCTGCAGGATCAACTTCATTTCTGCCAATGTCTTTGTCCTCTGTTCTGGGCTCTGCCCACAGACTGCTCCCTCTAGGAAAAAAAGAAAGAGTCACAGCCTTCTGGTTAGAGAAGCAAGAAGAGGAGCTCACAGTAAGGATCAACTCTCACCCACCCCTTTTCAAAGTAAAGCATGTGAATCAGAGGGTTCCACTCTAGAATCAAAAAGGACTGAAGAGACATGGGTAGTCACATTTCTATCACAGCTGAGCAAAAAAATACAAGAAAAAGACTCTAGGGTTAAAATGTTTCAAGCTGAATTGGACAAAGGATCTGACCTAATGTTGATAAATTTAGCAAAGACTGGAGTTTATAAGGGCAAGAGTCTGTAACTACACATCTAAAAACATTCTTCAGAAAGCCCCAGATCCCAGTGAAACCTATGGATTCTGCCATCTTTCATACAACTAAAGAGATTAGGGGCAGCTAGGTGGTGCAGTGGATAGAGCACCGGCCTTGGAGTACCTGAGTTCAAATCCAACCTCAGACATTTAATAATTACCTAGCTGTGTGGCCTTGGGCAAGCCACTTAACCCCATTGCCTTGCAAAATCTATAAAACAAACAAACAAAAAAAAGACTAAAGAGATTACCCCTGGACAATTACTAAGAAGCCAGACTTCTCAAAAATAGAATCAAAAGTTCTATTAATGGAAATTCTATAGGAAAACAAACAGGACCTTTGTTCTTTGTTTTTCAGGCATCAACAAGTCATATATAGCTAATCCACAGAAATAACTAACCATATTCCCTCATATATACACTCCATTTCCTACACTTCCTTCCTAAAGAAGATGGGGCAAAGATCACTATACTGGTTTTACTAATGATGAATTAGAGACAAAAGGGTGAAGAGATTGGTCCAAAGTAAGAGGGCTGGCCACATCACTTAAAGTTTAAGCCGACCAACATTCAATAATGCCTTTATCTAAACAAATTAATTCTCTAGGATTTTCCTGGAAAAACAAAACATCCAAGCTATCATTGGCAGTTTCTCCCTGAGACATACACATTAGGGTTCAGCAACAGGAGAGGTCCCAGGTGCCTGGGGTTTCACATAACATACCATCAATGTAGATAATGCCTGGCAAAAATCGTAGCCTCTTAGCAGACTCTCGGCTCAAACCCTAGAAAATAACACAAGATATTTTACTAAGGTATCTTTCAGTGAACTTAAATACACTGCCCTTCTTGGAACAAAAAAGTTGTGTTTTCTCCAAAGACAGACAACTGGGTCACTACTTGTTCTTCTGGTTTCAATGTCTGCCATAAAGACAAAAAACGTGGGATGAACGCCAACTCAGGCAACTCTTTCAAAGTCAGCCTCACCTTCCACATGCTTGATCACTGACACTTCCTTTCTATTATTCTAACAAAGCTTGAGCAGCTAGCTGGTGCAGTGGGTAGATACTGGCCTCAGAGTCAGTGCTGGAAACCAGCCACTTACTAGATGTGTAAGTGACTCAGGCAAGTCACTTAACCTTCAAATCCAGGGCCATCTCTGGTCATTCTGATCCATATCTGGCCATTGGATCCAGATGGCTCTGGAGGAGAAAGTGAAGCTGTTGACTTAGCACAGCACCCCCCCCCCACCTCAACTCAAATCCAATTCATGTGCTTGTCATGGCATCACTTCCCTTGATGTCATGGCCTTCTCGGAGAACGAAGGACAGACGTCGTCATTGTCATCATCATCATCACCATCACCTGTCTAAGAAAGCTCCCTTGTACTCTGTATCAAGCTACCTGAGCACCACAACCTACCCCCTCCCCCCTCAACCTAAGCAGTAATTTGGACTTCATAAAATGTAGCCCAAGAGATATGTCCAAAGGTTCAGCTCCTGTCCATGACTCCACTCTGTCATTTATAGTTTCTACCAAGTGAAACTTTAAAATCATTTTTCTATGTCCATCACTGTGATAGCCACCTCTGTAAAGCCCAAGACAAGAGAGGATGATCATAGGAAGAAAGACCTAGGACTGACTGACCTCAGAATCTCTAACTTAGGAATGTATGCTAATGAGAATATATAATAGATTAACCTAAATATGATTCCCCTTTAGAGATCGCTAATAAGAAAATAATTTTGATAAAAAAATCAATAAAATAATCAAATTAAAACTGTATTTACTCTAAAAAAATCAAATGGCTGACGAGAATGTGGGAGTCCACTGCTGTGGTCAGAATTTGTTTCAATCAAGGGATCAAGGCTGGGGGAGCTCCCAGACCTTTGTTCAAGCTTAGTAAATTTTCAAATTGAGGTGGGAAAAAAAAAATCTAGTGGTATCTGATAGCAAATTCCAAGTTTGGAGGGGGGATGGGGGAGCGGGCAAGAAACCTTTGAGCTATGGGATCTAGGACAAGTCAATTAACCTTTCAGGGGCTTAAGTAACTCTCAGTGACAGAAAGTGTTTGGATCTGGGTCAGAGGAAGGAACTCTGCAATCACTTATTGACATAAATCAGAGAGAACCAGACACCAGATCACATCAACATAACCTTCTGTAAAATATGGGAGGACAAAGATTCCTTCCAAGTCTCCTCAATTTCACCCTCAGAGGAAAGTGGCAAGGTTGAGAAATTAAAACAGTGAAAATACCTCTTGGACTTGCCAGATCATTGAACTGGATGACGGACCACCAGACCATGCAAGAAGGACCTGAAAAAGCAATGTAGAAACATCAGATTTTAAGTATTGACTTACCCATCTGCTGTCTATTTCCATCCATGTGAAATCCTAGCCATTGAGATTAACTAGGAAGCTGAGCTCCTTCCCATCAAAAATCAGAGCAAAGAGCATGAATAAAAGATTAAAGGACAGATACTCAGTTCCATTTAGCCTAGAAACTGGAATAGGTGATCTTCTTTGTATACCTGAAAAATCTCCTTTCTCCTCAACACATAAAATTATCAAATAAATGACAGAAATGTTTTACAGCAGTAGTGTCAAGAATAGAACCAATAGCTATCTTATAGGGTATTGCTAGATATTAGTCACATTTCAGGGAGTAGAACTGAATAGATTACCAACCTAAGCAATACCCAAATTCCTTACATCAGGTGCCAGAGTTTTTTCACAGACACTCCTTCCCTTCCCCTTTCACATCTAAGATACTAATGAGTTGGTGTATTCCCACCCACATACATGCAACATACCTTTTCTCCTGGGAAGATGAGTCGATTCTTTCCTAGCATTGCTCGAAACTTATGAATATAATATGCCTTGAAACAGTCTCTAGAAAACAAAATATTAATGGATGCCATATACACTTAAACAAACTTGTTTACTATAGTGCACCAGTCTGATGTTGAACCAGCCACACACCATCCAGAATTTCTTGATGGGCTTCTTCAGTCTAGACTATTCATTTCACAAAGCTCCATCTCCCAAAGTCGGATAGTGCTACTTTCTTTTTTTTTTGCAAGGCAAATGGGGTTAAGTGGCTTGCCCAAGGCCACACAGCTAGGCAATTATTAAGTTTCTGAGACTGAATTTGAACCCAGGTACTCCTGACTCCAGGGCCAGTGCTCTTATCCACTGCACCACCTAGCCGCCCTGACAGTGCTACTTTCAAAAAGCTTTAAGTCTAAGGGACTGAGGTAGTGAAAAGTGGATGTACCCAGAGCAGAGGTTTCTTAGAAATGGTGAACGGCTAGGCTCTCCCTAGGCTTGAATCCCCTGAGACTGCACACCAGCCATCACCTACATAAGACAACTTTCACTCTTCAGGAGTGGCCACCTAACTATGATCTAAGATTTGAATTGGATTGGCTCATCCCTCAGCTCCCCTGGCTTCCTTCCCCAGAAAGCTTCTCCTAATTTCCTTTAATTGTTGATTATTTCTATTTATCTGGTCTAGAGCATGTTTGCACATGATTATCTGTTCTGGACTACAAGCACCTCCAGGTCAGGAGCTGTCTTTTACCTTTCTTTGTAGCCCCAGAGTTTAACCCATGAACCTTTGACAGATGTTTATTGACTGATGAATCAAAATCCCACTTTTCCAACAGGAAAAACCCCCCACAAAGTATTCCAGAGAGTCTTTAGGAAGAAATTCCATTGGGGTAGGGGGTGTAGTCTATGCTCCTAGCACTATTATTGGGTTGATTCAATTTAAACATTTAAGATTATCCTCTTGAGAACAGAGAACCCTGATTGTTTCAGAGATAGGTCTTTCCTTTCCTTCACCACAGATTCAAATGAACATATGTAAGACAAAGGATAAGTGCTCAAAGATATAGACAATGAGTTTTCAAGAGAACTATAGCAATTATATGAAAGATTGTTCCAAATCACTAACAATAAAACAACAATGGATTTTACTTCACCACAAACAACAAACTGGCAAAATGATAAAAGATGGATGGAAATAGTGAATGTTGGAGAGGCTGTGGGAAGTCAAGCTCATAAATACACTACTGGAGAGGTTATGAATTGGTCTAACCATTCTGGGGTTTGGTTTTTTTTTTTTTTTTATATTTTTCAAGGCAATGGGGTTAAGTGGCTTGCCCAAGGCCACACGGCTAGGTAATTATTAAGTGTCTGAAGCTGAATTTGAACCCAGGTACTCCTGACTCCAAGGCCAGTACTCTATCTACTACACCACCTAGCCACCCCTGGTTTAACCATTCTGGACAGCTATTTGCTACCCAAAAAGTCTAAAATGGTCATTCTGACTCAGAGATTCTCCTGCAAGGAGGTGAGAAAATTTAATAAATATTTCAAACCTATATTCCAGGTAAAAATTCTGGTTTCTTTTTGGAATGTTAACTTCCCATATGTTAAATTACAGTTTCAGGAAGACAAATGATTAGAAAAGTCAGAAAAGTTGTCATACTTTAATCCAGTAAGAGATCACAATACATCCTCATTTAAACTAGATAGCATTGTACAAGGATAATAATCTTTGAGGAGCAATCATGCAACTTAATAGGACTCCAAGGAGGTTAATGTTTTCCTTATCATTGTTTATGTATAAATATCCAGGTCTCCCTAGGCTCTGAGGGGACATTATAATAATGGCTTCCACCTATAGGTTTCTGGGTAAAATAATAAACTAATTTATATTTGTTATTTTTATTTCAATCCTAAATTTTTAAAGTTTACAAAAGTCAAAGGAGAAAAGTTCCATGGTATCAAAATATTTATAGCAGTAAATTTTGTAGTTGTAAAGAACTAAAATTCAAAATTTTAGTCCTGCTTAGGGCTAAACTGTAAAATGTAATGGAATATAACTGATAATTGCACAAAGAAACATTAAATACAAAGAGTTCAGAGACACATAAGCAGTGTGATATGAAATAAGCAGAATGATGTGAAAAGATAGAGAGTGAGGCAAAAAGATCCAGAGAGAGGGCAACTGTAAATCTGACACAAATAAGCTGATAAAAAGTACCTCTCCCCCTCCTACTGAAAAAAACTTTCAGACAAGCTTGATATACTAGTTAGTTTTGCTGAATTGCTTTTTTCTCTTTCTCTGATAATCTTTGAAAGGAAGGATGGCTCTCTGGGTGTTAGAATGTGGTGGGGAAAGCAAAGTCATCAATACAAAATTAAAAAAAAAAGAAACACTGAATATGTTCTAAAATAGTCCTCTCTCTCTCAAGCTAGGCTAATAGGTAGGAAATTGTCAAATTTTACTGGTAGGAAACTATCCGGTTGCCTTCTTGAAGTCACATGAGCTCCAGGTCTTGCCATCTTGGTATAGATTATGTAGGCTCTACTTCCAAGACCCTAATCTCATTAAGCCTTAACCATTACCTGTATATTGGGGATAACCATCTTTGTGGCCACCTAGCTCCAAGCCTTGTATGGAAAGCACCATAAAAATCTAAGGGAGTATTTTCTCAGAAACTCTGATGAGTGACCCCATCAATTCAGGAGGTGCCTCCAACAAAGCAGATCCTCTGGAACTCCAGTTCACAGACAAGGGGGACACCAAAAATGCAAAAGTCCTTCCTCCCCATTTCAGGCCATCATTGGGATACTAGTGGAGGGCCCTGTCTGTCCTACATCTTGCCACATGACCATACCATTCTTCACATTTTTTTGCTCCAAGAGTAAAGGACTTTCCTTGGGAAGGAAGAATTTCCAATAGCTCTTCCTTAGTCTTCCTTATCAATTCCTTGCTGCAGTCTTCCCAAATCCACCATGAATTAATCCATTAACCTCTGAGGATATTTATTTTAGTTTTTCCAAGTCATTGGTGCTTCACACACTGGCCCTAGAGCAGACATGGAATAAATGCTTGCTGACTAATTAAATACCGTATGACACTACCAGTAAAATGTTAGAATTGAAAAGATGGGTCTTTGTTTTTCATGGGAATCTTGAGAGTTAGTAAAAGACATTTGCATATATTATTGATTAATTCTCTAAATTGACTTAAATTCATCACCAATTTCAGATAATTTAATTAATCTCTTTGCTCCATTTAATGATTAATTATTCCTTGGTCTCTAAAGTCCCTAAATGTTCTAAAATTCTATAAGTTTTAAGAAATTTAGTGAAGGAATAAATTTTATTATCCAGATTGACTATATATCTGTAATACAGCTGGAAAGCAGAAAGCAGGATTACTTTTTTTAAAATTATACCAATCTACTTACTTAGTTCCACTAATCTTTTTTATGGGTATGTTCTAGCAAGCAAAGAGCACGATTTCAGAATCCCAGCTTCAAAATCCTGACTCATCAGAGAGAATTCCAGACCTAAAAATAATTTCTAATGCCCATGTATAACCTCAAGAACATGCCTTTCACTGCAACAACTCCTCTGCCATTGGGGCGGTCTTCAAAAACTTGGCATAGCCCTACCAGAATGGGCCCAGCTGGGCACTCCTCTGAGAGTGTCCACCCACAGATCATTGACCAGTTCCAAGACTTCTTTCTGGTCCAGGATTTCTCAGAAAACAGGATGACAAATTTTCCACAAAAGTTTACCTCTCAAAGCCACAGAGAGTGGATTATTCCTTGATTAAGTATCCATTCATTCATTCTGCAGAATAGTTTTTGTCAGTGAGTAATACTGCTGGTCTACCTCAGATAATTCCACCTGCTACTGACTGGCTGGTAACAACCTTCTCAGATGTAACATAACACTTTGTCCTCCAACTTTCTGATGCACTTATTTTTAAAGGTCAGGACCCCTCCTCATTTTTGGAGGAAGTCTCTACTTGTTAAACCACACTCAAAGTATATATCACAGGTTCTGTTTCTCTTACAATCCTTTTTTCAATTGTCCATTATATCTTGATATGCTCCTGTTTTTTGATGATTTCATTCACAATAAAAAAAGATTATGTGTTGGGAGGCTCCTTCCCATCTTCCCAGCTCAATATTTTTGTGCTTCCTTCAACAAAAGAACCTAATCCTTTTCCCAGTTCTTTGTATCTTGATATTTCATGATAGCAATTCCCTTAACTGCTGGAGGCCTCAGTTTTCTCATCTGCTATATTAGTAGGAGAACCTAGAGGTTCTCTTAAGATTCCTCTAAAATTGCTCCTAGGACCTAGCACAGAGCTCTTTAGATGCTATTGAAATATCTGTTGAATAAAAATGATAAATGATCAGGACACACTCACTCCTCAAAAGATAGAACCATCAAAGCTTTCGTTGAGGACAGAACTCTAGGAAACAGCACCAACTCTTAAGTAATTGATCCTAATCAAAAATACTTCCCTTTTAAAACCATCAAGCAAGACTTCCTCCTGTCCCTCTTCCTGTCACTTGCTTTGTTTTCATTTTCACAGGGCAATTATAAAGCCAAAAAAAAAATCCATTAATGCTCCTACCATTACAGCTAAATACTGAGCAGGAAAACCAGCAGTGGTTGGAAAACAGGTATTAAAAACTGTTGTCTTAGAAGTCAGCTTGGCAAACACAAAAACAAACTCCAGCAACAAAAATACTCTCCAACTCTTAGCCGTCTTCTCCCCGTGGCCAGCTGCCATATACTCACTTGCAGAAAGCATCTCCAGCTCGGATGATTAAGACTGGCAACCTCTCCTTGCACTTCATGCATTTCTGCTCACAGCTTAAACAAAGAAAAGGAAAATATAAGAGAGAAGATGGCCTGGCTACAGTGTCAAAAGTAAATATAGAGCAGCATCAGATCAAGACAAACCACTTTCTCTATTAAAAAAAAATATATAGGAGCAGTTAGGTGGCACAGTGGATAGAGCACTGGCCCTGGACTCAAGGACCTGAGTTCAATTCCAGACTCCGTCACTTAATAATTGTCTAGCTATGTGACCTTGGCAAGTCACTTAACCCCCATTGCCTTAAATAAAAAAATTAAAAATAAAAAACAAACATAAAATATTAAGTCAGTGAAGATGCAGTGACATTCAAACTAACCAATCCTGGGTTCACAGAGTCCTCAAGAGTGGCTTGGAGTTGAGAGGGCATCATCCTGCAGGCCAAGACACCTGGGCTTCATCCAAGCTTAGACTATTACAGAGTCAAGGGGTGGAAGTGGGAAAAACTAGCCCCACCAACTTCACAAAGTGGCAGCAAAGTGAACAGGAAATGAGGGGGTTAGAGGGAAGAAGACTGTGTGTTCAGAGGCTCTTTCCCATCTTCCTAGCTCACTATTTTTGCTCTTCCTTCAAGAGAACCTAAGATAACTGGGCTTGGGGAGTCAGTCCCCAACTAATTAGCTGTGTGACCCTGGCTAGGCTACAATCTCTTTGAACCAATTTCCTCATCTCTAAAATGGAATATAAAATAGGAATCAAGAGAATATACATAGTGACTACAGCAAGAATGTGGGGGGAAAAAAATCACTCAAGAAGTTAAACTGATATTTAAAAGGTCAATGAAGGTCTCAGCTCAGTCATAGACAAAGAGTTGCCTACCTGGTCCATAGTCACTAAATTAGACATTTTTGCCCAACTTTTTTTTCAGTCACAAAAGAAAATTCAAGCTGTGTTAGGGGAATTTAAATAACAATAAAAAGACAGAAGTCATTAACAAAATGTAATAAAAATAGGGATGCTAACAGCTACCTACCTTATAAAATATGTGGTAGAACATGAGATAAAGTCTATAAAGGCCCATGGCATATAAAAGTGTACTATTACTTCTTATCTTAATTAATCCAAGGGTTAGTGTGACTGACACAATTAAGAAAAGGTTCAAGGAGTCAGGCTACTGAGTCATTCTCCATTTGTTTGTCCAGAGTACCAGATAACTGTTTCTTGAATTATAGAAACCCAGAAAACTGGTGCCTCCTAGGACATGAAACAAAGAAAATTTTCCATCCCAAAGAAAGGTCCCAAAGAAAATATTCATGGAGGGCCTAAGTGGCTCACCAGTTTGTCCCCAAAGATTGCTCTCCAGGCACAGTCCTGGGTCTCGTTTGGAGGAGGCAGGCAGCGCTTGTGTTCAATGACTCACTGGGAATTTGGGGATTCAAGGAGAGAAGGGATCTTACAGAGGGTCTTCTAGTCCATCACTCTCATTTTACAGAAGGACACAGGCCCCAAAAGATCCTTATCGATTCAATTATTTATTAAGCAATGTCACAGAATAACTTTGGATTTGGAGTCAGAGGACCTGGCTCTGCACCCCGCTATCTGTGTGAATTTGGGCAAATCCCTTCCTTTCTGTAAGTCTCGGAGATCCTGAATCAGACTCAAAGGGATCCACTTTAACTAGTCCTCTTGGAGGGCCTGATGAAGCCCATGGGTCCTTTGTGTGAATGATGTTTGTTAAGCACATACAATAAAATATTCCAAGAACTATCAAAAGATTTTAAACAAGTTCACAGATCCTCTAAAATCTGCCCACCAGACCCCAGGTTAAGAATCCCTGGCCTAGATGGTATAAAATCTTTTTCTAAGATTTCTAAAAGGGTAAAGAATCTTAAAACAGGATGATTCCAAGTCAAAGGCTCTTTCTGCTTGACTGACACCTGTAGGATTAGTTAGAGGAATCTCATATTCACTTCCACTTATACAGTGCTTTTTATTAGGTCTAAATCTCAATAACCAGCCTCCCGGCCACAGAGAGCAAAGGCTTCTCCCCGGAGCCCAGCCCTCACCCTGTTACTAGGCTGGCACCTCCCACTCTTCATCCCACCATAACTATGGGCAAGGGATCTCATCAGCATTCACCTGCCAATGCTGGCCCCCTCTCTCTGCCTCACCCCTAGTTCTGTGCGGGACTCAGCTCCAGCCCCCCCCCCGGCCCTCTCAAGTCTGTGCCAACTAGGAGACCCTCAGCATCATTCGGGCTGGTGCTGCCAAGGCCACTGCAGATGTGACTCGGAATCCGATCGATCTGAGGGGTTCTGAGGGGTTAATTCATTGGCCATTGGACTAGCCAGGGCCCGTGAGTGGCGTCACGGGCATCGCAAGGTCCTTGGCAGAACGGAGGCCCCCGGCCCGGCCCGGCGCATCGCCCCTTCTGGGGCTTCGGCCTCCTCTCCCCGGGCCTTCTCAAGGGCTGGGCATCGCCGGCGATTTAGGACATGGGACGGGCAGGGACCATCCGTGCCCGGGGCTCGCCCTGCCCTCGCGGCCCGGTGTCCCCCGGGGCCTCGGCGGGTCATCGGGGCTTCACGTAGAGGGGCCGGGGGGCGCGGCCCGGTCCCGCCCCGCCGGGCTCCCCACTCCGTCCCCGAGGGCGGCCCGGCCCGGGGGTCCTCGAAGGGGCGGGGCCGGCCGCAGCCCCGCCCCCGTGCCCCCCGCCCCGCTTCCGCCCCCCACGTCTCACCCGCGCCAGGGCAGCTTCGGCCGCAGCTCGGCCGGCCCGGGCCCCCCGTAGTCCTCGCCCACCTGGCACATGGCTCCGCGGGGCGGCGGCGGCGCGGCGGCGGCGGCGGGGGCGGGGCTCCCGGACGGGGGCGGCGCGCGCCGATGACGCCACGGGTGGGCGCCGCGACGTCGCCGAGGCCGGCCCCCGGCGCGGGCCGATGACGCGCCTCCGCGGCGCCGCGCGATGACCCAGGACGCGCGGGGCGGGGCGGAGCGGGACTCAAGACCCGGACCGGGACCCGGACGGAGCCCGCGCCCGCGCCCGCGTCCCGCCCCGGGAGCCTGCGGGGCCAGCTTGCGGGGGCCGGCGGGCAGGCCCGGGCCGGGCGCCGCCATGGCGATGTTCCGCAGCCTGGTGGCCTCGGCGCAGCAGCGGCAGCACCCGGCGGCCGGGGCCCCCGCCAGCGCCCCGCAGCCCCCGGCCGGGCCCGGCGCCGGCGGCGAGAGCGGCCTGGAGGCCCAGTACAGCTGCCCCATCTGCCTGGAGGTCTACCACCGGCCCGTGGCCATCGGCAGCTGCGGACACACGTGAGGCCCGGGCGGCGCGGCGCGGCCTCGGTTTCCCCTTCCGTGAAGCGGGCGGGGGGCGGAGGAGGCGGCGGCGGGGGTCGCCCGGGCCCGGGGGGGCCGTGACCTTGGCCCGGCGCCCTCCTCTGCCTCAGTGTCCCGCAGCTCCCTGGACGAGGGGCGGGAAGCGCGCGGCCCCCAGCCCCCGGGGGAGGGGGCGCTGCCCCGGCCGGGGGGGGGGCGCTGCCCCGGAGGAGGAGGGGGCGCTGCCCCAGGGGAGGGGGGGGCGCTGCCCCGGGGGAGGAGGGGGCGCTGCCCCGGAGGAGGGGGGGGCGCTGCCCCGGCCAGGGAGGGGGGGGGGGCGCTGCCCCGGAGGAGGAGGGGGCGCTGCCCCGGCCAGGGAGGGGGCGCTGCCCCGGAGGAGGGGGGGGCGCTGCCCCGGAGGAGGGGGGGGGGCGCTGCCCCTGCGAGAGAGGGGCCGGGGGGCGTCCGGGCGGCCCCAGAAGCTACCTGAGTAGAGTTCTCCGTGTGGCCCCGGGGGACTCGGCTGGAGCTCGGGGCCCCACGGTTAGCGCCTCCGAGGCCCCGGCACCTCCGCCCCGCGCGGGCCAGAGCGCCCGGAGAGGCCGCCGGGCCGCCGCCGCCTTCCATTCAGTCTTCCGGAGCAGAGGTGCAGCCCTGGTGCCGGTGCAGCCCCGGTGTGGCATCTCTAGTGCAGCCCTGGTGCCGGTGCAGCCTTGATGTGGCATCTCTAGTGCAGCCGTGGTGCCGGTGCAGCCCTGGTGCCAGTGCAGCCCCGGTGTGGCATCTCTAGTGCAGCCGTGGTGCCGGTGCAGCCCTGGTGCCAGTGCAGCCCCGGTGTGGCATCTCTAGTGCAGCCCTGGTGCCGGTGCAGCCTTGATGTGGCATCTCTAGTGCAGCCGTGGTGCCGGTGCAGCCCTGGTGCCAGTGCAGCCCTGGTGTGGCATCTCTAGTGCAGCCGTGGTGCCAGTGCAGCCCTGGTGCCGGTGCAGCCCTGGTGTTAGTGCAGCCCTGGTGTGGCATCTCTAGTGCAGCCCTGGTGCCAGTGCAGCCCTGGTGCCAGTGCAGCCCCGGTGTGGCATCTCTAGTGCAGCCGTGGTGCCGGTGCAGCCCTGGTGCCGGTGCAGCCCTGGTGTGGCATCTCTAGTGCAGCCGTGGTGCCGGTGCAGCCCTGGTGCCAGTGCAGCCCTGGTGTGGCATCTCTAGTGCAGCCGTGGTGCCAGTGCAGCCCTGGTGCCGGTGCAGCCCTGGTGTTAGTGCAGCCCTGGTGTGGCATCTCTAGTGCAGCCCTGGTGCCAGTGCAGCCCTGGTGCCAGTGCAGCCCCGGTGTGGCATCTCTAGTGCAGCCGTGGTGCCGGTGCAGCCCTGGTGCCGGTGCAGCCCTGGTGTGGCATCTCTAGTGCAGCCGTGGTGCCGGTGCAGCCCTGGTGCCAGTGCAGCCCTGGTGTGGCATCTCTAGTGCAGCCCTGGTGCCAGTGCAGCCCTGGTGCCGGTGCAGCCCTGGTGTTAGTGCAGCCCTGGTGTGGCATCTCTAGTGCAGCCCTGGTGCCAGTGCAGCCCTGGTGCCAGTGCAGCCCCGGTGTGGCATCTCTAGTGCAGCCGTGGTGCCGGTGCAGCCCTGGTGCCGGTGCAGCCCTGGTGTGGCATCTCTAGTGCAGCCGTGGTGCCGGTGCAGCCCTGGTGCCAGTGCAGCCCTGGTGTGGCATCTCTAGTGCAGCCGTGGTGCCAGTGCAGCCCTGGTGCCGGTGCAGCCCTGGTGTTAGTGCAGCCCTGGTGTGGCATCTCTAGTGCAGCCCTGGTGCCAGTGCAGCCCTGGTGCCAGTGCAGCCCCGGTGTGGCATCTCTAGTGCAGCCGTGGTGCCGGTGCAGCCCTGGTGCCGGTGCAGCCCTGGTGTGGCATCTCTAGTGCAGCCGTGGTGCCGGTGCAGCCCTGGTGCCAGTGCAGCCCTGGTGTGGCATCTCTAGTGCAGCCGTGGTGCCAGTGCAGCCCTGGTGCCGGTGCAGCCCTGGTGTTAGTGCAGCCCTGGTGTGGCATCTCTAGTGCAGCCCTGGTGCCAGTGCAGCCCCGGTGTGGCATCTCTAGTGCAGCCGTGGTGCCGGTGCAGCCCTGGTGCCGGTGCAGCCCTGGTGTGGCATCTCTAGTGCAGCCGTGGTGCCGGTGCAGCCCTGGTGCCAGTGCAGCCCTGGTGTGGCATCTCTAGTGCAGCCGTGGTGCCAGTGCAGCCCTGGTGCCGGTGCAGCCCTGGTGTTAGTGCAGCCCTGGTGTGGCATCTCTAGTGCAGCCCTGGTGCCAGTGCAGCCCTGGTGCCAGTGCAGCCCCGGTGTGGCATCTCTAGTGCAGCCGTGGTGCCGGTGCAGCCCTGGTGCCGGTGCAGCCCTGGTGTGGCATCTCTAGTGCAGCCGTGGTGCCGGTGCAGCCCTGGTGCCAGTGCAGCCCTGGTGTGGCATCTCTAGTGCAGCCGTGGTGCCAGTGCAGCCCTGGTGCCGGTGCAGCCCTGGTGTTAGTGCAGCCCTGGTGTGGCATCTCTAGTGCAGCCCTGGTGCCAGTGCAGCCCTGGTGCCAGTGCAGCCCCGGTGTGGCATCTCTAGTGCAGCCGTGGTGCCGGTGCAGCCCTGGTGTGGCATCTCTAGTGCAGCCGTGGTGCCGGTGCAGCCCTGGTGCCAGTGCAGCCCTGGTGTGGCATCTCTAGTGCAGCCGTGGTGCCAGTGCAGCCCTGGTGCCGGTGCAGCCCTGGTGTTAGTGCAGCCCTGGTGTGGCATCTCTAGTGCAGCCCTGGTGCCAGTGCAGCCCTGGTGCCAGTGCAGCCCCGGTGTGGCATCTCTAGTGCAGCCCTGGTGCCGGTGCGGCCCTGGTGTTAGTGCAGCCCTGGTGCCGGTGCAGCCCTGGTGCCAGTGCAGCCCTGGTATGGCATCTCTAGTGCAGCCCTGGTGCCAGTGCAGCTCCGGTGTGGCATCTCTAGTGCAGCCGTGGTGCCGGTGCAGCCCTGGTGTGGCATGTCTAGTGCAGCCGTGGTGTTAGTGCAGCCGTTGTGTGGCATCTCTAGTGCAGCCGTGGTGTGGCATCTCCAGTGCAGCCCTGGTGTGGCATCTCTAGTGCAGCCGTGGTGTGGCATCTCCAGTGCAGCCGTGGTGTGGCATCTCCAGTGCAGCCCTGGTGTGGCATCTCTAGTGCAGCCCTGGTGTGGCATCTCCAGTGCAGCCTTGGTGTGGCATCTCTAGTGCAGCCGTGGTGTGGCATCTCCAGTGCAGCCGTGGTGTGGCATCTCCAGTGCAGCCTTGGTGTGGCATCTCTAGCTCGGCCCTGAAACTTCTCAGATTTTTTCTTCTAGGGAGCTGCTCCTGCTATTAAGCACCGTTGGGCTCTCTCCCACAGGTTCCTTAAACACACACCAAGTCCTACTCTGCCCATCTCCTCCTCTTGCTTGCTATTTTGTCTGCTTTATTCCCATCCATTCCCCTGGCTTTGAGCCATCTCCAATAAAACAGATCTTTTTTTGTCTTTTGTGAGGGAAAGGTTCCAGTTGACCACACTTAGGTCTCACTATCTAAAGATATTTCTTTCTTCTTATCTCTGGCACCCATTTGGGGAGCTCAGTGGTGAGAGACCTGAGCTTGCAGGAAGACCGGAGTTCAGATGGGGCCTCAGACACCTAGCAGTCGTGTCCCCCTGGCCATGTTGCTTAACCTCTTTTTGTTTAATCCACTGGAGAAGGAAATGGCAGACCGCTCCAGTAGCTTTACCGAGAAAACCCACAAACCATGATGTCTGTGGGTTCACAAAGAATTGGAACCCACTGAACAACAGCCACCAGTTAGACTAGCTAAAGCTTTAGGCTCTGGTTAACCAAGTCCACAGTTTCCTCTTTCAGACATGCCCACTAGCAGCTTGTGGACACAGAGGCCCACAGTTGACAATCTCACATGGTCTCATCTGCGCAGCCAGGGGATCTGGGTCTCATACTTGCAGGAGATTTGCACCACTGACTTATGAGTGCCTGAAGCCTCATATCCAATTTCTAACCCTCAGATTAACGCCATTCATTTGGGGGAGAGGATCCTGTTTGGATTTGGTGCCTGGAACAGTCAATTTTAGGGAGTCAGTAGGGGATTTTTTGCCTTGGGCAAAGAGAATCACTCCCTTCTCCCTTACTTCCACATTTTATAGCCTTTTTTCCTTGTCTGAAATCACATTATTCCAGCATCAAATATCCCCAGTCTAAATTATTTGTAAAAGTAGCACTATGAGGACATTCAGTAAAAACACACATGTTTACAAAGGACTTGCAGGAATCCAGCTTTTTCACAAACTTGCTGGCATCTGGCCTTCCTGACATCAGCAAATATTCCAGAGACTCCAAGGAAATTAGAGGGGGAGTAAACAGATGCTTATGGATATTATTAGCTATCACCTGAAGAGGAGACTTTTGGAGACCTGTAGGTAAATTCTATAGGGGGTGGAAGGGATAAGAGCCCAGAGGTGAGGAGGAAGAGGTCTCCATGTTGGCTAACCCAGTGTAAGTCACTGCCCTTTGGTGCTCCTTTTCTCTTGTCTCTGTGAGGGCATCTCCACCCCCACTCCCATCCTCCTCATTCTTCTGCCAGGCTTCTTCCAAGCCAGCCCCTACCATGCCAAGGCTCTTAGGCCCAGTTGGATTGTAAGCATCTTCCATGCCAGCCCTACCATGCCAAGGCTCTTGGGCCCAGTTGGATTGTAAGCATCTCAAGGACCAGGGCTGTCTTGTATCTATAGTACTTTACTTAGCACAGTCCTGGAATTTGATAATTACTTAATGAATCCTTTAACTGGCCGTCTACTATTAAGCATGAACTGAAATAGGTCTAGTCTCCCTGGCTGGTGTTCATGGCAGGACCCCAGACTGAGGAAAGGGCAGGGTGCCAGAAGGAGAGGTGCCCCCAGGTCCTGGGCAGGATCATTCATTTCCAGGATAGGGGTATGGGAACACTTTGGTTCTGCCCAGTAAAGAACCCCACAGGCAGATTCCAAAGGTGAGTCATCTGGGGCTGTGGAAAGTGAACTCTTGGGAAACCAAGGCCCTGGGGTATATTTGACCCATTTTGGTTGGTCCCTGTGTGGTTAGTTGGAGAAAGCTCTGAAATTGGGGGCTAGCGAGAATTGCCCCTCCTTGACAGCTAGAGCCAATAGGAGCCATCTTGCCCTAAGACATCTGGGGTAACCCTGTCCTACACAGTGTTTGGAAAAACTCTTCTTATAGCAATTCTGTGAGTTAGGTGGTCCAACTGTTGTCAGTCCTATTTCCTAAGAAGGAAACTCAGTCTTTGCCTCGCTCTTCAGTGCCCAGCTCCTAAGTCCCTGTCCCTTTTGCTCCCTTAGGCCCCATGTTGGCATCTGAGTAGTTCACTTTATCTGTATCTGGGAGAGGGGCTCCTGATTGGGAAGCCTCCTCTTTTTCATTGCCAGGCTGTCTGCCTCCTGCTGCAGCACCCCAGAAGGGGGAGCATCCTTCCGGCCCAGGGCTTGGGCCCCCCTTGACCCCCTTCTGTGCAGAGGCTGTAACTTGACCCCAACTCAGATGATTAATGCAGCCCAGGATGCCGGGGCAGGTTCTGGCGGGCATTTACAACATTATAGGCCAGCTTTGCTCTTGGATCTGAGTGCATCAAGGTACCAGAGTCTGCAACCTGGATTGGGAGCCAGGAGACACCACCCCCCTAGCCTGGACGCTTTGTTCTACTGCCTGACTCCCGGGGGATCGTGACACAGTGAGAGAACTGTCAGTAGATGATGAGAGAGATAGCGGGGTTTGAGTCAGAGCTTCAAGGCAGGACTTAGTCACGGAGCAACCAACCATTCTACCAGCCCTTCCCAAGTCCTAAGGCCACTCCGCTTCCCCCTCCAAAATAAGAGGGTCGTGCCCTTTGATTAACATATTCATATCCCAGTATCTGTCCCATCTGGTTCACAGAAGCCTGAGTTAAGTTCAGACTTTGACCCCTTTAAGGAGTTGCACAATCTTCTTCCTCTAAAATAAGTGACATTGGCTGGCTAGCAGCTGGGCTGGCTACTCTCTATTCCTCTTTATTTGGAGCGTGCGATGGTTCCTCTTATGTTTTGTTCTCGGCCAGTACCTGGTGTGGCCTGACCAGCTTGGCCCAGGAAAGCAGACTGGCCTGGGCCTAGCCCCAGGAGGGGGAGGAGGCTTCTTTGTGGCACTCTGTGGGGGTGGGGGTGCGTGGGTGAGCAAGCTGGCATCTGCCCTGCAGTGCCTCACCTCACCTCCTGAAGTAAGTGACAAATGGTGTCACCCCCAAGCCCACGAGCTCTGCCCTGTGAAAATAACAACTCTTCCTTCCCTCTGATTAGTTTTTCTTTTCCTCGGAGTGATGAACATACTTCTGTAGAGTGGGAAGTAATTGTAAATACCAGCTGGAGGGGTGTATGTGTGAAAAAGCAGGGAGGAGAGAAAAGTGGGGAGGAACCTGACTGCTTTTAGAAACCTCTGGCCTCAGCCCTCCTTTGTATCTTGGTGACCCAGACAGCTCACAGCATGCGGGTGCCCTTCAGAAGAGTGAATGAGGTGGTGCCAAGTGCAAACATGACCCGACTCCCACCCCCCCCCCCCCAGCCCAGCACTGCGCCTGCTTAGAACCAGTGGAGCCTGGAACTACAGCTGTTTCTTTGTTTGCCGTCTGGGTGCCAGCTTTTCCTTCTGGGTGGACCAGAGAGGAAGCCGGCTGTCTTAGAGGGTTCATATCCCTACTTCCTCCCCTCAGCCCTCAATAGGCAGGACAACCCACCAACTAATTAAAGACACTATTGGATCTGAATCTTCTATTATCGCCATCTCCCAAGTCTCATGCCCCACTTTTCTCTAACTAACCCTGTGTTTAGACTGGCACTGGGTGCACATTAATCCTGCCCCCTTCCTGCAGGGTCCACAGAACTTAGACATTGAGGACTGAGAAAATGAGGTGCTCTGAGGCAGGACAATCTTGTGTCGTAAGCAGGCATTCTTCCCATCTCCTTTGTTTCTGTTTTTCAGATTAGAAATCTCTGGGGCTGCAGCCCTTCCCCTCTGGGGGAGCCTTCCTTTGGGGAGGGATGGGATCCACTCTCATCCAAAGTCCCATGGTTAGATTTGGGAATTGTTAAAAGAAAAAGCTAGTCTAGCCATCCATCTTTTCCCAAGGGGAATGAATATTTGTGGGGGGAGAAGCAAGGGAGATGGAGAGGAGGAAAGAGATCTTTCTAGTTTTCCTCTAACCTGCTTTCACAATGGCTTAGAATTCTAAGCCTTAGATGGCTGGCCAGTTTGTGCCTTACCCCTCATGGTGGTAGAACTGAAGGGTCTTGTGCTAGCTAGGGTTTTTCCCTTATCTAATCCAGTCCTCTTACTTTTTTGAAGAAGAAACCAAAAAGTGACTTGACCTTGGCCACACAATTAATAATGATAATTAAACATTTGTAAAGCATTTATATTTTCTTTCATAAAGCATTTTAAGGTTTGTAAAATACTTTCCATACTTTATCTAGGTTGACCTTAGAAAGGTTTACTTGGTTACTTGTGGTCCTACAGTAGTCATCAGTGATGGTATTTAAGCCCTTTTCTCTCCTGACACCCAAGTTCAGTATTCTTTCTACAACTTTCACATAAAGAATTGGTTTTGGAGCTGAAGAGGCCATGTTGTCCTGACTTCCTTGCATCACTGAACTGCTTCTGTGGAAAACATTGACCTTTTAGAATCGGGACTGAGGCTAGAACACTGGCTCCCCAACCTTCTTGGACTCTTTATTCAGTGCATCTGACACCTTTGTACAATGGCTATGCTGTTTGGAAATAACTAAAGGGGGGTGGTGAAAATACATATATATGTAACAAGTTTTAAAAAGTAAACATAGTCTGCTTTACTCTGCATTCAGACTCCATAGTTCTTTCTCTCATGTGAATGGTGTTTTCCATCACAAGTCTTTCAGGCTTGTCCTCGATCACTGACCTGTTGAGAGGAGCTGCTTCCATCAGACTTGATGATCACACAGTGTTGGGTTGATGTGTACAATATTTTCCTGGCTCTGCTCCATTTGCTCAGCATCAATTCATGCAAGTCTTTTCAGGCTTTTCCAAAGTTGCTTGCTCATGATTTCTTACAACTCAATAGTACCCCCATCACCTTCATCTAACAATTTGTTCAGCCATTCCCCAGTTGATGGGCATGCCCTCATTTTCCAATTCTTTGCCACTACAAAAAGAGCTGCTATAAGTATTTTTGTACACATGGGTCTTTCCCCCCTTTTTTAATGATCTCTTGGGATACAGACCTCATAGCAGTATTGCTTCATGAAAAGGGATGTGCTTTGACATTTCTTAGGAAGATGTTCGTGCCAAGTTTCGAGCTTCCCACTGGGGAGGTAGCAGAGCTTGGACCCTCCCAGAGCTTATTAACAGGGGCAGCTCAGAGGTACAGTGGAGAGAGCCCCTGCCCTGGGTTCAGGAGGACAGAGTGGACCGTGTTAAGCATTGCCTTTGACACTGAAGTCATGGGAGACTAAGAAAGGCA